>NW_028274809.1:18936153-19243269 GCF_037043125.1 Eumetopias jubatus
CTGTTCCCAGGTAGCGACCACTTAGGCCTTACACCCTAGAAAGTCATTTTTCCAGGCGGGAATATTTTTAATTGGTAGCGAAGCCCTTCGCTGACATTGCGGCCCCTCGATGCAAAGTTACTCGTTAGAGTTGTGTTGGCACGGCGGAAAACACACCCGCGGCCGGGCGGGAGCTCCGGGGCCGAGACCCAGAGGGTGGCGGCGGCGGCGGCGGCGGCGGCGGAGGAGGGGGCGGCGGGTGGGCGGGGGTGCGCCTCCCACCCCCCGCACCGCACAGCACCCCGGCGTCCAGGCCAGGCCCACCCGCACGCACCCAGGGGGCCGCACCCACCGTCGCGCGCTCCCCGCCGCCCCCTCCTCCTTCCCAAGGGGCAGGCATCCATCACCGCGCCCGAGCGCCCTCCCTCCCGTCTCCTCCGGGCGCCTCGGCTCTCCTCCCTGGGTTGGCCTCATTTGCATTCCTCCAGCTCCCGACTCCTCGGCAAAGTGACCTCCGCACTCCCTCCGCGGAGGGAGACACCACTGCCAGCCGCGCCCGGGGAAGGCCGAGGGGGCGCGAGCCCGGCCGGCGGGGCGGGGGCCCGAGGAGGCGGCTCTGCGGGGGGCAGCTGGCGGGCTCGCGAGCGGCGGGAAAGGCCTTGGGGCCGAGGGGCGACTCCGACTCCGATGGGATTTGAACCCGCGACCTCAGATCCCCTGCGGGGCGGGAGTGGGGACGTGGAGGCCAGCACCAGGCCCGCGGAGCTGCGCCCCAGAAACGGAACCCCTGTTTGGAACCTGGGGCTCCCCAAAGCCCCGTCCCCACCCCACCCCCCCGCCCCGCCACTGGAGAGGGGCCGGCCCTAACGGGCAGTCGCCCAGGGGGTCTCCAGTCCCGCTTGGGGGCCTGAGGAGCCCCCGTCCCAGCTCCCCAGGCCCGCCAAGGCGCCTCCCCTCCCCCCGTTTGGTATTTACACCTTTCACACATTTGTAAGCTATTATCCTGTCCACGCTTAGTCACCGCTGAGCCAAGCGCCACGGATTTAGCTCCTTTAATCTTTCCTCCTAAATCAATCCTCCATTTCCCCTTAATCATCCCGTGGCTCCTCTCTGAACTCTCTCGCTGCTGCCTCGCCCGCTGCAGCCCATGCCTGTCTCTGGAACTGCTCCCCCTCCAATCCCAAACGGGTGTCCCAAGGGCATGGGGAACATGGGGTGGGGGGGGTGGGGTAGGTTGGATTTCCAGGGCTGCCGACCCCCTGCTCGGGAGCCAGAAGTAGCGCAGACACCCCCCCACACCCCCCACTCTCTTTCTGGAAACACACAGCACTCTGAACCTTCTTGTCTCCACCCTGCCGGTCTCTGTCCTCCTCCCACCTTCCCACCCCCATTCCTCTGGGTGGCTCCAAGACCGAGGTCTCTGTCCTCGGTGCCGGCTGTCCCCACCCCCTCTGCCCCAGGGTGCCTGTCCATCTCTCCCGGCCACCCTGTCTCCGCCCTGCATTTACTCCTGCCCAGTGGGACCCACTGACTCAGGGGCCTCAGCCTGAGCAGCCCTGAAGCTCAGCACTCCTGGTGCTCCCTGGGATGCTCCTGCCTCCTTGCGGCCCATCCCTGATCCTTTCTGCCCCCACTAGCCGGCCTGGCAGAGGCCCCGCTGCCAGCCACAAGAGGGAGCAGATTCCTCCCGGGAAGCAGAAGGGTAGGGGTGGGGGTCCCGGAGGGAGCATGGGTAGGGGAGAAAGAGGACAGGAGGGTGTTACTGGGGCCATTTCTTCAAATGCTAATCAGCATCTTCCGGCAGTGCCACAAGAAGCTGAGCTGATAATGAGCCCAGCTCGGGGCTGATTCCTGATTAATGAAGAGGCCACAGGGCTGCTGAGTGGGGCCGGGTGGGGCAGGTCCCTCCTGGCCCTCCCCGCTGCCCTTGCAGACCGGTCCTCTGTAACAGTAACAGCCCCTGCCCTTGGATGCTTGGCCACACCACTCAGATGCCCCCCCCCGCCCCCCAACCACCAACTCCACTGGCCAACGGGAAGCAGCCAGACTGAGAGCACCCCCTCCAGGAGGGCCTGAGGGATGGCAGCCAGCACTGGGCAGGAGCTGGGGAGAGCAAACACTGGGTTCTGTAATCCCAGAGTCGTAGGTAGCCCTTGTAGTATTTTTTTTTTAAAGATTTATTTATTTATTTATTTGAGAGAACGAGAATGAGAGAGAGAGAGAGAACACATGAGAGGGGGGAGGGTCAGAGGGAGAAGCAGACTCCCCGCTGAGCAGGGAGCCCGATGCGGGACTCGATCCCGGGACTCCAGGATCATGACCTGAGCCGAAGGCAGTCGCCCAACCAACTGAGCCACCCAGGCGCCCCCCTTGTAGTATTTTTTTAAATCAGGAATATTTTTATTAAAATGATCAAGACTTGGGCTTCCCTGGACGACCCCTCCAACACACGCACGTGCGTGCACACTTGCGCGCGCGCGCACACACACACACACACACACACACACACACACACCCCACTGGGCATCCCTGACCATAGGGCCCTAGTTAGCTGGGGCTGAGGAGCAGCTGCTCCCCTCAGGGATAAATGAGCTTCAGTTTTGCTCAGACCCCACCCTTCCCTGCTGTGTGCCCTCCCTGACCTGACCTGCCTGGCTCCTTAAAGGCAGGACCAACCCTGAACCAGATGTTGAACTAAATGTTCTTAAGATTCATGCCTCAGGAGAGGACAGGAGCAGATGGGGACAGAGGGCTGGACAGAGGGTGAGGCTAAGAGGTAAGCTTGTCTGCCTGGACCAACCTCAATGGGAAGCCCGTCCCTTCTTGAGTCAAGGGGATAAGGGGCAGCCCTCAGCCCCTCTGGAGCCAGCAGCAAAGGTATGGAGTTGGCATGTTCTCGGGGTAGCCCTCCCACAACCAAGGAGGCAGGGCAGAGATGATCAGTACTGGCCTGACCACACCAGGGAGGGGCACAGGCTCAGGAGGCAGCTAGGACGGAAGGCAGAGGACTGCCCAGGATCTGGCATGGGGGAGCCAGGGAGTGCTAGAGGGCCTCCCCGCTTGCTGCTCCCCCTGCCTCAGAGCTGTCCTGGCTGGCAGCTGGGGTGGGGCTGGGAGAGGAGGGAGGAGGACAGGGAGGGGGACTGCCCAGCTGGAAGAGGCCTTGTCTAATTGTGCCTGATTAGTAGAGAGGAAGAGAACAGGGCGAGTGATTAATAGTCACGGCAGTCACCAGCGAGTGGGGAAGGAGAGCTGGGAGGGGGAGGGAAGTCTGAGAGCCATGGAGCTGTGAAGTGCCCACGGGTCCCTGGTCCCCTGCCCGCCCAGGGACTGCCTGGACCCCTGACGACCCCACAGAGAGGGGCCAGGTCCTACCCCTGCCTCCTCAAGGACTCTCCACCTTCCCCATGCCTCAATTTTCCAGACGATAGAATGGAAGAGAAAAGACCAAGGTCATGTGCTGCACCTGGGAAAAAAGGTCTATTTGCTCATGTGGTGTTTCCAGACACCTCGATGTCCCCAGACACAGACCCTAACCTCGGCCCAGATTGGAGATGGTGGCACTTCCAACCAGAGCCCACAGCCACCACCTCACATCCTTGGACCCCAGTTGGAATTCCTAGCCCAGCCCATTCTGGCAGTCTGAGCCTCGTTCCTCAGACCACCGAGAACTACACTGTCCAAGATGGTTGCCACTAGCCACATGCGACTGTTTGAACTGACCATTCATTTTCCCTGTCACACCAATCCCCCGTCAGATGCTCGATAGCCAGTGTGGTCGGTGACTACCCTACTGGACTGCGCAGATCCAGAACCTTCCCCCCATCCCAGAGATGTCTGGTGGGAGAGCGCTGATCTGGAGAGTGTGTGTGCACACATGCACGCGTGCATGGATATTTGGGAGGGGTGGGTCGCAGGGCAATGCTGTAATAGTGTAGGGGGAGGGTCCGGGCCTGAGGGTCGAGACAGGGGGAAGGCCAGGTGGTGGCCAGTGGCAAAGCTGCCGACACAGAGGTCAGAAACAGCAGCAGTCAGGTGAGAGAGCCGACGCTTCCAGAGACACATGCACCACCAGGCAGCGTGCTAAATTCTTTGCAGCCATCTTTTTCATCCTTAAAACTGCCCAAATTTTTTAGGTTCTACTATTGTATTTACTGAATATAGGACCCGCGGTAACGGAAGCTTTTTGACTTCTCCAAGGCCACACAGCTTGAAGGGGAGAGCTGAGGTTCAAATCCGGGCTGAGAGGAGATGCTGAATTTTAGAGCCACCCTAGCATTTTACAACTAAAGAAATGAAGCCGAGGGAGAAAGAGTGATTTCTGGCTTCTAGTAAGCGGGCAGGCTGAGAGCAAGCCGCAATGGGGAAAGTATGGTTGGGGCTTGGAGCACCAGGGTGGGGGGGAGCAGATGGTGGTGGGAATTGGGAGGAAGGGAGAGAACATATAGGTGGTGAGAGCAGGAGGCGAGGTGGGAGTGGGTGGGTGGGGATCAGACTAAGGAGGGGGAGGGGGAGGGGAGGGGAGGAGGAGAAGGGCCCCTGGGCGGAGGGGAGCATGGGTGGGGCCAAGAGCATCTCCCCGATCTCTCCCTTTCTCTCCAGACTCCCCAGACCTGCCTCATGCCTTGAACCTTTCCAGCCTTCCTCAGCCCAGAGTGGCCTCTCTCTCTCTCTCTCTCTCTCTCTCTCTCAGGCTCTTACTCTTCATGTACTTCTTTTGGCAATTAATCCTGGCACCTCATGACACCGCTTGCATGGCTGGTTAACTCTTGCAGGGTTGGTTAAGCTTCTGAGTGTCCCTGTCTCTGCTCCACCGCGAGAGTGTAGGCTGCTTGAGGACAGGGACTGGGGACTGGGGCTTCCCTTCTTTGTTCTCCCCCACGCCACCTAGCAGGCACGGAGCAGGCACGCCAAGCTCCATGTTGACTGGGTGAGTGACTGGGAGTCAGTGAGGGGGTATCAGGGAGCGTGGGGGGGAAGCAACTGCAGTGGTAAGGGAAGCAGGAGAAGCAGCTTAGGGGACTGGGGGAGGGCGCATTACCCGGAGTAAAAATAGGCTGGAAAATGTGACATTTATTAACTTGGATTCTGGAGGAAAGGTCACAGCAGAGTGGGGAGTGGGAGGGAGGAAACAGGGAAAGCAACAGAAAACACATCGCAGCCCCTTACCCAAAGCCTGTCACTGTCACTGACCATCTCACCACCCGTGCCCGGGCAGATTCCTCGCCACCTGGTCCCTGTACCCGTCTCCCTACCACTGATCCCCAGCATGAGCTGCATGTTCTTACCGCAGGGCCCGTTGTGGACCTCCTGTCCTCAGTAGAGACCCCATGTCTTCCTCTCCTACCCCTTCTCCAATCTTGCCCCACAAGACCCCCCCCATCTTGTCCACTGCCACAGATTATGGACTGCCATCCCAGCCAATAATCCCAGACCTGTTGTATTTGCAGCAGACTCAACCCTAGAAGGCCAGGTCCAAGGGAGAGTTAGACTCAGCAAATGGGGGATGGGGTGTGGGCAGAAGGGTATGGCGTCTAGACTGGGTGGGGGACACAGAAAGCAGGATCCAAAGGGGAATTCCTGTCCCCCAGTGCTTGCTTTGTCCCTCCGCTCTTCTCAGGCATGCCGCAACCCCAAAGCTGAAACCCACAAACTTCGCCTACCCTCCTCACCCTCCCCTCTGCAGCCCCAGAGTATGAAAAGGCCTGCGGACGGACGTCCACCCTCCTCTTTAGCCATCCTCAGGATTCCCTGTTCCCATAACCTCCAGGCACCTCCTCCTTTCCTAGAGCCAGGCAGGAAACCCCTGCTTCCCTCCCCTTACCCATCTCTCCCTGCTCCCTCCTCCCCTCCTTCCCACTGAGGTTTCAACACACTTCCCCTTTCGTTTCTACCCCCAACCGGGGCCTGAGATGCAAACTCCCGCTCAGGGACACAAAGCTCCCATTGATTTCTGCCCCCACAGCACCTGCTGAGACTGGGCTCTGTCTGCCCCCCCAACTTTGAGGGGTGAGGATGTCAGGCAGAGGGGCCCCAGGGACCCCAAAGGCCACATGCACACTTTCAACACCTCACCTCCTCCTTGGGGACTCCTGCAGTCCTGGGTTTGGGAGCAGTGATTTTTTTCCTAGAAGAGGGTATGTAAGCCACACAAAAGCCTGGCGCCCCCCAACCCAGCACTATCCCTCCTTCCTGTCCCTTCCTCCATTCCTACCCAACTGCACCCGCATCCCTTGGCAGGAGGACCCAGCGGCTGCAGGCATGGGTGGTGGTGAGAGGAGCCATAGTAGGCCTACTAGGGGCATATTTCCTGCCGATGCTGAGGCAGTGAGTGAATGGGAACCTGGGCCGGGGGCAGCTGGGCTGGAGGAAGGCAAGCCCCCCACTCCTGCTCCCATCTCTGGGGCAGGCCACTGGAGGCTGGCTGGAGTGGGCACCATGTTGATGCCATGTATTTGCATATGCACTGGGTAGTGGTGACAAGGCTGCAAACACACACATGTACACGACACTGGGAGTCAACTGTGGACTGGGGACAGGCATCCCAAGCACCAGGGATAATAGATACCCCGTGACCATGGGTGAATGGAGCACTGACAGCACACGAGACACGCCCCCCACACTCACACCTGACTATGGGAGGGCAGCCTGAGCCGACACGCCGATCCCAATGAGAGTGTGTGTCTGCTCACACACGTGTGAGACATGGCACCAGCAGCCCCCACGTGGGGAGCAGGGATTGAGGTAGACAGGGTGGGGGGAGCATCAGGAGAGGGGGCGGCATCCACAGTGTGGCCCTGTCCTCAGCAGCTAAGTGAGAGCTGGGATGTGGGCATGGGGATGAGGAGCTCTGGGTGTGTGGGTGTGCAGGTGTGCTTGTGAGTGTAGTGACAGGGACACTGAGTATGCGAGAGGCAGTGCAGGAAACTGTCCCCAGCAGCAGGGGTGTGTGTGTGTGCGTGTGCGCGCGCGTGCGTGTGCTGGGTCGCAGCGAGGGTGAGCCGTGCACACAAGAGTGAATGAGTGATTCTCAGTGTAAGAGCCAGAGCCGGGCAAGGGAACAGCAAGACCCAGGAAACGGAGGGAGGGCGAGCTGGAGAAGCTGGAGGGGCCGCATGAAAGAGGGATGTGTGAGAGAGTCTGTGAAAGGGGGTGTGTATGAGAGACACGGAGACAGAGAAGAGACACTGGCGCCCAGTGTACCCGAAGATCAAGACCGTTTCTTCCAGCCTGCCGGTCGGGCCAGCTCCCCAGGAGGCAGCCCTGAGTCCCTCTCTTTGCTGGAGGCCCCCAGACGCCCTCTTCCCATCACCCTCATCCAGTGGGGAGAAGAATCCAGTAGCCACAAAAGGAAAAGGGAACAACAGATAAGTGGGGGTCAGTTTCCCCTGCCTTGGCCCGGTGCATCCCTTCCCTGCAAGCTGCCCGGCTTCCGGGTCCCCCGGGCCCACTCCAGGCCCCCCGGCCCCAGACCTGGGCACTGCACCACCAAGAAGAGGAGCCGCCGCAGCAGCAGGGTAAGCCCCGAGGAGTGTCCCCTGCTCCGTGGCCGGGAAGCCCGACGGCAACACCCGGGCTCGGGGGAGACACGAGGCCAGCCTCTGGTGGCGGAAGGAAGGGAAGCCCTGTGGAAGATGCCCCTGTGCACCCCCCCTCGCCCCCCCGCCCCCGCCACCAGCCTCTGGCCACCCCAGGCCGGGCGTGCCAGCTGGCAGGACTCACCACGGAGAAGTTGCTGGCGGAACAGTGATGCCCACTGAAGTTGCAGCTCTTGAGCATGTCGGCAAGCTGGTGGCCAGTGCGGTTGAGGATGTCTACCATGTCGGGCTCCGGGTAGCGCAGGCCGGCGGCACGGTGCCCGTCCCGGTCTTTGGGGGGCAGCCCCGTCAGGTTGGCCAGGTGGAAGATGTCGGCGTCGCTGAGGGCCGAGTGCCGGAAGCGGTTGATGTTGCAGAGGGTGACCGCCGGGAAGCCTGCCACTGGGGCTGGGGCGGCAGGGTCCATTGCCACCAGGTGAGGCCGGGTCAGGTAGCCCCGGGCCAGGCCAGCAGCCTGGTACAGAAAGGCGGCCAGCGAGGTGAGTAGGGCCAGTGCCCACAGGGTTCTGCGCAGTCCGTGGGGGCCTGGGCCACAGGCCCGGCCCAGCCCGTGCAGAGTGCTGGTGCTGGCAAAGGTGGCCAGGTCCCGGGGGGCTGCTGTCCCCTGTGCAGCCCCCAGGAGGCTTTGCTCATCCCCTGCCTCCTTCTCCTTGGGTTTCGCATCCTCCTCTGCAAATTTGATTTTGCACACAATCTCGATCGGCATCTGTCCCCGGCTGCTGGGACTGTGGCCGGAGCCTCCCTGCCCCTGTCCCTCCCTGGCCAGAGGGCCCCCCCCCCCAGTTTCCCTCCGGAGTGGCGGCGGTGGCAGCGGCCGCTCTTTGAAACTCAGGGCAAGCGGGAGGAGGACAGGGACAGGGTGGGGGCCCGAGGTGGGGGAGTCACTCCCACTCCCAGCAGCTCCGCAGCCCTGCCGCCGCTGCCTCAGCTGCTGCTTGTCTCTCTCCTCGATCGGCTCCTTGTGGCTTCCTTATCAGCACCAGCACAGCTGTCAGCCCCTGCGTGTGTCCCTGCGAGCGAGCGAGCGAGGGAGTGAGCACCGCTCCGCCACGCCGCGCAGCCCCAGCCGCGCCGCTCAGCATGTGCTCCGGAGCCCACCCCGTGCTTAATAATTCAGGACATGTCAACAGCGCTTCACCGGCGCCTCTGGCAGCAGGAGCCAGGCCAGGGGCGGGGGGGGGGGGGGCAGCACCCCCACAACCCCACCCCTCCCCGGGCCCAGGACAGGGATCCCTGGGCCCCTGCCCCAGACCTCGTCGGGCTGCCCCCCCCAAACTCTTGCTACAGCCTAGGCACTCGTGGGGTCCCCAGACGGCCCCACTCCCAGGCCACCCAGGGAAGACATCTGCACCCAGAGGCCTCGGCTCCTTCTGCCACTTTTTGGGACCACACCCGGGAAGGGTCAGCCAACTCCACCCCCCACCTTCCTGACTCCTGACTCCAGCACCCAGCCACCACCTGCCCCCACTACCCTACTCACGGCGGCTTCCAGAAACTCCTTGGCAGAGCCACTTGTTAGAATGAGGGAGGGGAGGGCAGAGGAGGGCAGGCAGGACAGACAAGGGGACCACGGTGACGCCACCAAGATGCTTGGCTTCCCTGGAGCTTTGCTCCCAACTTCAACACCCCCCCGTGCCCCCGCCTGCCCTGGGACGCTGGCCGCCCCCCCCCCCGGCCCCCCAAACTCAGTCACTCGCGGGTCTGGGACAGGACGCCCTGGCTGCCTTACACATCTATGGCCATTTGGCTGATCCAAACGTTTCTCAAATCCCTTGCCAAGCCGGGCTGGGGGTGGGGGGAGTGTGTGGGGTGAACAGGCCAGGGGGCAGAGACCAGGTATGACGGGTGGGGGAGACGGTGTGGAATGGAGGGAGAGGGAGAGCCCACATGGGGATTTGGGAAGGAGGAGAAATGTGCGGGCTTGAATGGGAGGGAGTACTAGCCCAGAAGCAGAAGCAGAAGCAGGGGGTGGCCGGACTGAAGGGCAGGGGAGCCCTGGCCTGGCTGCTGGCTTGCGGAGGGGAAGCAGACACGTGGGTTGTTCTCACAGGCAGGGGTGGGTCCCCAGTTGGCAGCCCAGGAGGAAATGCCTTGGTGCTCCCAGGGTGGAGTGGTTACAGTGAGCAGCTTGTGTTCTGGGGCGGGGGGGGGGGGGGGGGCGTGTGAGAACGTGAGCCCTCCCGGGGGAGGAAGCACTTGTCCCCCAGACGAAAGGGGGGACTGATTAATCGGGGTGCTAATGAGCAGCAGGGAGAGGAAGCTCAGAGGGGCGGGGGAGGCGGCTCCAATCGATCCGAGCCGCGGAACCAGCAGCTGAAAAAAAAGTGAGAAAGGAATCGATCTGAGGGAAACGGCAGCTGCTGGGGATTAGAGCCCCAGGTCCGCCCGCTGCCCAGAGGCCACCCCTCCCCTGCGTCAGGCCTGCCCCGCCAGTCGCAGCCCCCACCTGGACCCAGAGGAGGGGCCCAGGGGCGGCTACCCTGGGGAGCAGGGAATCTGTCACTGCCCACCTTGGCTGCGAGGCCAGGCCAGGTCAGGCCTCATCGGGCACCGCTCACCCCAGCATGGAGCCAACCAGCCCCGGCCATGCGTGGCACCCTGCTGGGGTGGTCCCCAGCCTCTCTCCAAAGTAGCTTCTGAGGTGGGGGGGCTGCGGCTGGGCTTCCCCCACAAGCAGTCTCCCCCCAGCTGGGAAGAGGAGGCCCCTGGGGTAAGGGCTAGGGCTGGCAGCGTCCTAGAGGGAAAAAGCGGGGAAGGCACGGGAAGCAGCCACTGAGTTAGCCCTCAGAGCCTCCAAGTGACCACAGACAGTGGCCCCTACCCGGGCAGCCCCCTGCCATGCTCTGCCCTCCCTGCTAGATTCCCAGACCCTTTAGTGCTTCCGCCCCACCTCCTCCGCTCCCAGCCTCCCCCCCTTTCTCCTAGTATTGATTTTTCTTTACTGGTTTTTTTTTTTAAGGTGATTTAATTGCTTTTTTAAGGTTACTTCAGTCTGGGACTCTGCCAAGAAAGCGGGGAACTGCCCCCCGAGCTCTCCCCAGTACTCGGTGCTACCCTGCGCTCAACGCATGTCCCTAAATTGCCCTGAGATCCACCGGGATCACGGGGTCAATACTCCCCTAATATACTGGTCTCCATCATCAGCCCAAATCACACCTTCTTTCCTCCGGAGGGCATGGTAGGAAGCCTCTGAAGGAATGAAGTTGGGGGGTGGGTGGAGAGAGGAGTTCCAGGCCACTCGGAACTGGAACAGCAGTTCACTGCACTCACCCCCCCGCAACTGCCCCACAGCCAGCTGTCTCCAATTGTCCCCAGGTCCCCATCACCCAGGCTCCCAGACCCCTAGGAATCCGGTTATGCTTGGTGGGAGCCCCCTCCCACATCCCCTCCGCCCATCCTGCACCTCACCCTCCAGTCTCTTCTGTCTCCTCTGCCCCCCTGTCCCCCTACACCCCCTTCCCCTCTGGCCCCCCGTCCTTCCCCCCCCCTCCCTCTCCCCGCTTCCCTGCTTGCCTCCCTCTCTGCCCGGCTGCAGTTGGGTGATAATCTCCCTCATTTAGCCTCCCGGCTGCTTCCCCGGCTCATTGCCCAGCTGGTCCCTGGGGCCCGGCCCAGCTTCTTCCCCACCCCCACCCCCAGCCCTGCGCCCAAACTCCCCCCACCCCCTCCTGGCTTCCCCCACCTACTCCCCTGGGACCAGCTGCCCCTCTGCAGTGAGCATCCGGGCCAAGCGAGGTTGGTCGCGACCTGAGCTGGGTGTGAGCAGAGGGGGGAGGGTCTGTCAGGGACTCGGGCTAGGAGTGGGTGTGGGGCACAGGAGAGGCACAGGGGTGAGGGGGCTTGCAGGGCCAGGCTTCCTCGGCTCTCCAGTTGTCCCCATTCCCCAGATTTGTTCCCGGTCCAATTCTCCACCCAGCCCCATGCCCCAGAGGTGAACGAGGCTTCCCGATGGTGGTGGATGGAGCGGCAGGCAGAGAGATTAGAGTGGCATCTGCACAGCCAGACAAGGCAGAGAGCCTGGGAATGGGGGACAGAAGGGTGAGGGAGGAGACAGGGAGGGCAGGAGCATTCTGCCAGAGCACCTGAGGAAGTGCAGGTTTTATTTGGGCAAAATGCCTCAAAGGCAGACCCAGAGACCTCCCATGATCCAGCTTGGGGGTTCCAAAGGAAGCCTCCAAGGTCCTTACTGCACCCAGGCTTTTGGGACTTTGCCTTTTTCCCAGCAAAGCCCCCCTCCTCCACCCCCGGTGCACCGTCTGCATTTGCCCCTTCTCACCTCCCTTCCTGGGTGGCCCACTCATAAACGACATGACCCCCAAACTCCTAGCATTCTCCTAGGGAGAGTCCCCAGCCTCCCGCTGCTCCCAGAGGACGACACCTCCCGGCCACCCCTCCCAGCCAGACACCTGTCCCAGCCCTGGCTCTGGTGCGGACCGAGGGATGAGCTAGTGTGGGGCAAACGTGGGCGGGAAGGGACAAGGATGGGGGGCGGAGGCCGGGACTGGGCCAGGCCTGGCTGGTGAGCGAGCAGCGGTGACAAACGGGCTGTGCGGGGGCCGAGGGGCGGGGGGGCGGACGGCGGCTGATTTATCTGGGTTATTTATGCCGCGGACGAGGCAGGAGAAGCGGTTAATGAGAGTTCCAGCGAAGGGGGGTGGGGAGGCCCGGACGTGATCTGAGGCAACTGAAGAGGGTTAGCGTCCCACTGCCAGGCCCTGCCCCCACTGCTGGCCAGCACTCTGCAGCCCCTACCCCATCTTCGGGCCAGCCCGGCCTGACCCCTTCCTCTACGGGGGATGCCCAAGCTGAGGCCCTGGATCACTGGGGCTGAAGGGCACCAGGTCCAAGATCGAAGGGCAGGCGACTGGAGGAACTGAGGAGAGGACCAGAAAGGGAAGACGAAAGAGGGAAAAATCTTGGCGAGGCAGAAACTGCCCAAGTCCGTGGGGCCTTCAGGGGGCGGTTGGGGGAGGAAGGGACCAGTGTGGGAGTGGGTGGGCACCCGGCAACCTCAGAACAGAGCCTGGAGAGAGGGCAAAGGGCACTGGGGTGCAAATTTGGTGTCGGTCAGGAGCCATCCTGGGGGCCTGAGAGGCAGAGACATGCTGGGAGTGGGGGTGCTGGTCAGAGAGAAGAGGGAGCCAGGAAAGGAGGGGGAGAAGATCCAGAGAAGGAGGGGGAGAGGGCTTTGCAGCAGTGAAAGCTGCTGGGAGCAGATAAGGCGGCTGAGCAGCAGGAGGGATTAAAGCTCTGAGGGGCAGGGGCGGGGGCGCGGCGCGAACGGGGGTGGGGGGCAGGAAGGAGAGGGCCGAGGGCAGGACATCGGGGCCAAGACGAGCAGGAGAAATGAGGGCTGTGAAGGGGGTAAGATTAAATCGGGGGCCCAGAAGGTGGCTATCGCCTGGCAAAGAGAGGAAAGAAGGGGCTCCTGATCATCTCATGGGGGTGGGGACTTTCCCACTATTGGCGAGCCCCCATGCCCTGCACGTGCCAAGGGTAGCAGAGCTAAGCAGAGGGGTGCACGGCAGATGGGGTGAGTGGGAATGGCAGGGGCCGGCCCTGGGAGCCTGGAACCTCCGGGATACAGAACGGAGGGCACGCAGCGCCTCCTTGAGGTGGCAGATGGAACACCGTCACGGGGAGCCACAGTCAAGGGTGCTCTGCCAGCCGGTGCTGGGATGGAGACCCCATCACAACCCAGTGTGGCAGCAACCAGTGTTTCACAGGGGATTTCTTTGTGGGGAGCAGTATGGGCATGGAGGGAGGGCAGTGGCTTGCCCAGGCTCACGGCTCAGACCCACAGCCCCTTACCACCTCCTGCCCTCTTGTTCTCCAAGCCTCCCAGAAAGGTGTGCTCCAGAAGGGGGAGGCCCCTGCTCCCTCCTGAAGAGTCGAGGTGGCAAAGGCAGCAGAGGGGAGCCCGGAGGGAAGGAAGGGGAGGAGGAAGAAGGGGCGGGGGGAGGGGAGCGGGGGTGGCAGGCGGGGCAGAGTAATTGTGTGTTTCTCAGTTCTCCTGTCTGCACAGGAGGGAGCGAGTGTGGTGGTGGTGGGTGTAGCTTCGCCTCGAGGAGTATGTGTCTGCTGGCAGAGGTGTCAGTGTGTCTGTCTCAGGGGTCTGGGCTCTCCTCGGCCCCCGCCCTCCCCTCTGTGTTTTTGGGAGCGCGGCTCTGGGCACACCCAGCTGTGCTCCGTGCTGATGCGGCAGATGTGGCAGGGCCCCAGCTGTGCCTGCTTCCCGGAGGGGGGGAGGGGGCCTCAATCTGCTCCCCCAGTAATGGCTGCTGAGCGCCAGGGGGAGGGGATGGAGATGGGGGTGGGACTGGGGCCCAGGTCAGCCCTGCCAAAGGGACAGGAGGGAGATGAGGGCCCTGCCCCCACTCCACCCCACCCCGGCCAAACTCCCCCCAATCTGTTCTTGGCTCAGCTTCTCCCCCTCGCTGGCTCCTGAAGCCCATCCAGATTTCTCTCCAAGCTCAGTCCCCGTCCCCAGCCCTCCTCCCATCACCCCATCCAGCTCGGTGCCAGGGATCTGCCCCCCTCCCCAGCCCCCAGCTTGCTCCCCCTCGCTGATTTTACAGAATAATCTTTTTATGGAAACCTAAAAAAGCACTAATGGCAGGAGCGCACCCCTCCCCCGCATCCCTTCCCCCGCTCATCCCCCACTTCCCACCACAGTTCCCTTGGTTCTCCCTTCTCAAACCCTTTGGGGGCCAGCACCCTCCTACCCCTACAGGGCCATTGAGGACCTAGATGTGGCAGAGAAGTGGGCTCCCACATCCTGGGCCCCAAGCTGTGCCCTCAGAGATGGATGGGGTACTAGGTCCTTCCCGGGGCAGACAAGGGCTGGAGAGGAGTGGAGGGCATTATGACTCCTCAGACGGCCCCCCACCTCCACGGGACCACACAACAGGGACTCTGCCAGCCTGGTGGGAGGGGGCGTGTTAAAAGATCTCAGCTACACTAGCCAACCCCCCCACTTCAAACACTGACCCTTTCGCCTTCCAGTGCCTCTCTCCACCCCCACTGGGCCTAGGAGGGGGGTCCCGGGGGCCAGGGCCTGACACAGACTTATTGGATTTCACGGTGTTTTGCTGAGAAAATAATTAAATTATCATATTTATGATGGAGTTGCCATGGCCTCTGCCAACCACTTGGAACAGAGGGTCAGGACTGGGGGGAGGGCAGGGAAGGGACCCAGCTCCGGGCCCCACAGCCCATCCCTCTCCCGACTCCTTCCTCAGGGAGTTGACCCCAGGCCCAGAGAAGGCATCTGCTGGCCCCTGCCAACCCCATGCAGATTATGGGAGGTCTGGGCTGGAGGCAGGGACAGGGAATGGGAAAGAGGCCGAGTCAAGGCAGGTTGTAGGTCAGGACTGCTAAAACCCAGCTCCTTTCACGCACGCTCTCACACAGCCTGCAGGGCCTGAGGAGGCTGGGAGGGCACCCCCAGCCCAATCCCCGCATTACCCTCAGCCCAACTCCTGAGGAAGCACATCTTCCTAACTGCCCAGCTATGAAGCTATGAAATCCTGGGCTCTGTCCCAGACCCCGGTGCTGGTAACAAGGTCCCGGCACCCTGCCGCCTGCCACCCCCGCCTGCTGCCAGGACCACCTCCTCCCTCCCACCCACGCCCTGCCACCCCCATTCTCTTTGGGTAATTAGATTCCTCTCAATTAGCAGATTACGATCATTACCAGCTCATCTGGCAACTAAGCTCCGCACCCACAGCTGGGGAAAGGGGGGCACCAAAAGGGGGCACGTGGGGGTCATGGGCAAACATGATAGATGGCTGGGTTTCTCTGGGGCTTCAGGAACGTGGAGAGGACCGAGACCTCCCAAAGGGCCGAGTCAGGGTGATGGGAGGTGGCCAGGGACCCTCCCCTCCCAGCACAAGGGGCTCCCACTGCGCTTGGGGAGGGCTAGGCACCAGCTTAGGTCTGCCCCGCCTGCCAGGGGAGTAAGAGACAGACACCAACCAGGCCTCGGGCGGGGAGAGCCCCCTACCCCGCCAAAAGCCAGGCTAGGAGCAGATGGTGCTGGCAAAGCGGAAAACAGGCTGGGGCTGAGCTGGGCAGGAACTGAGAAAAGCAACCACCAGGTGATCCAGTAGCAGGCCTGTGGCTCTCAGTCCCTGAGCCCACTGCCAGCACCCCACAGCCCAACCAGAATCCTGCACCCTTCCTTTCAGAATTCTTACACTCAGAGACCAAGCCAGGCCCATTGAAGAGGAACAGGAAGGCGGGCAAGCCAGCAGTGCTGGGGTAGGGGTGAAGGCAGGGGCCAGACAGGCTGGGAGCCTTGGGGGCCCTCCTCCCAAGCAGAGCAGTGCAAGAGGCTAAAGGCAGTGGGAGGGAGAGATTTACCAGGGCTCCAGATTCATTATTCATGAGCCCGCAGCAACGACTCCAATTTAAATGCTAATGTGGGGGGGCCTGACTCAGCTGCCCCCCTTCCACCCTCACCCCCAGCCCAGGCACAAGCAGGAGTCCGCGCTGGCTCCAAGGTTCACTGGGGTTTATTAAGGAGTGAAGAGGGAGGCCAGGAGTTCCCCGGCCACCCACGTTGCTCCTGGCACGTGAAAATCCCGCCTGGCTTCCTCTGGTCCTTTTGGACAGAGGCTGGCCATGCAGGCAGGAGCCTCGTGGGGAGCGGGCAGGAGTTGGGAGTTGGGGGGGGATGTGCCTTCTGGCAGTCCCCCTCAGAGGATGATCTGGTTGGTGAAGCTGCGGCTCAACTCCTTGTGTGGCAGAACAATCGAGTTCAGGATGAGCACCTCAGCAGGGATCCGGACACGGCAGCCTGCAACGGGGACATGAGGGCACCAGGAGGAAGCCGTGGGGAGGGGAGGCCAGAGGCAAGGAGCTGGGACCACTGCCATCGGGGAGGAATCCCTCCCTGCCCATCTGTGCCCTGGCCTCACGCTCCCAGTGACTCACAAACAGGGCCTGGCACACAGCAAGCACTTTGTAAATGTTTGCTAAAGGAATAAACACAAGCAAGCAAGCAAGCAAGCGCGCATGCACACGTGTGTCCAATCCCCACAGGGGAAAGGCCGTCACCTGTGGAGCTTTTCCACAGCCCTAGTCCCCTCGGAAGCCGTACCTAGGATGGTGATGGCAGGTAGCAGCTTCCCATCCTTGAAGAGGCTCTCACTGTCCATGTGCGCTCGGGGGTCGTTGGGATTGGGGTCATTGGGGGTACCCTCCACACGGGCCCAGCGCCCCACAGTGCTCCCCCAGCCCACAATGGTGTGCAGAACACATGTGTGCTCCTGTCAAACACAACAGTGTCAGGTGAGGGAGGAGAAGGGGCCAGATGCAGAGCCCACGGGGCCCACCCCTCCCAGCCAGCCGCGGGGTGCCTACCTGCAGCGTGGCCCCATGGAGGACGATGCTCTCGCGGAGCCGCACACCCTCGCCCACGGTCACCCCCTCCCCAATGGAGACGTTGGGGCCCAGCTGTGGAGAGGAACAGATACCATAAGCCCTGGAGGGCCTTGGAGAAACCCGAATCCACCCCCTTCATAGAACAGGTAGGGGGGAAGGGACCTGCTTGAGCCTGTACGATGGGTGATGACAAAGCAGAGCCTCGCACTCTGAGCTCAGGGGCTCGGCGCCATCCCACCCGTCCTGGCAGCCTAGCCCCCCACTTACCACCGCCGACGGGGCCACCTTGGCCGTGGGGTGGATGTAAACATTTCCTAGAAGCAGAAAAGAGGATCTGGGGGCAACTACCCCACACCATACCTGGTTCGGGGTGGGGGGGCACAGGGACTGGAGCTTCACCTCTGAATCTGAGGTCAGGAGTCCTGACTCAGAGGGCACAGGGGGCTAGGGTGGGGGGTAAAGATGAGGAAGGGGGGCAGGGGGCTGTACCTCGGATTCGTGGACCCCCGGGGGCGTGCTTGGCCAGGCGTTCTGGGTGAGTGAGCTGGTACTGGCCCAGGTAGAGGCGGGAGGCATAGAGGGCTGAGCTGGCGGGAGCCACAGAGCGGAACGGGGGATTCAGGGGCCAGCAGGTGCCTACCCCCTGAAAATCTCAACTCCCAGGTGCCCCAGCCACCTCACGTAGCCATACCCTGCAGACTTGATTTGGCTCCAGATACCATCAGTGAGGTGGACGTAGATCTGGCCCTGCCCAGCCAGGGCGGAGAACACATCCTGCTCCAGGCGGATGGTGCCTGCCCCGGGCCACAGGCCTGAAGAGTCCTCCCTGGCAGAGAGGACATGCGGACATCAACTCCCCAGCTGAGCCCACCCGGGAGGCCAACATGGTGTCTCAGGGATAGGGATCTGAGGGAATCCCACCCCCTCTCCAGGCCTGGCCAGATCTTCTCCAAAGGGATGCTCATGTCCCAGGAAACTCTGCCAGTGCCCTTACCCACGTCACCCTCCCACCCCTGGCTGGGGTGCAATCCCAGGGGACCCCCAGGCATGGACCCACACCTCATCTCTGCCCCAGGTCCAGGGAGTTCGCCCGGACATAGCTTCCCCCCCATTTTCCTCTTCTCCTCCCCATCCACTCCCCCAAACCCCACCTCGGGTCACCCTCCCTCTCACGGGATGGAATGAAACACAGACACTCACCCCAGAGGAAGACAGCTGGTGAGGGCAGAGACAGTCACAGAAAGAGAGGGGGAGAGGGGAGGGAGGGAGAGGGAGGGAGAGAGGGAGAGGGAGAGAGGGAGGGAGGGAGAGAGAGAGACAGAGAGAGAGAGAGACAGAGAGAGAGAGAGAGAGAGAGAGATGGTAGAGATGCCAGCTCAGCAGAAACAGACAAGAGGCCAGGAGAGATGGAGAGAGAAGCAGAGATGGATGGGAGTGAGTGGGGGCATGAGATGGGGACCCACGGCGGGGAGGGGGGCGGGGAACAGGTCCGGGGCCTACAAGGATGACCTGGGGAGGGGCCCGTGGCCAGCAGGGCTCTGCGGGCTATGCTGAGGGGAGCCTCAGCCTGACAGTGTGGGGTGTGGGTGTGGGGGTGTGTGCGTGTCTCTCCCTCTCTCTTTGCATGTCTCTGCACCCAAGCGCGTGTGCGCCCAAGTGTGCGTGTTGCCGTCTGTTCTGAAAGACATCTCCGGGACACTCATCAGGGCTTGAGAGAAATGGACCAGAAGGGGAGTGGGCCGGCAGTGACAGAGGAGGAACTGGGATGGCTAAGGAAGAGGGACAGAATGAGGTTAGAGGGGAGGGGACCGGGAAGGCTTGGCTGGGGATGACAAGTGGAAAGGAAAAGGGAAGAGGAAGGTGAGCAGGTGGAAATGGAGCCTGCAGAGCCTGGGGGCGGGGGTGCTCTGTGATTGGTGGGGGGGGACTTGGGGTTACAGGGCCATGGGGCCCGCCTCACAGTTGCCCATCCTGCTGGTTTCGCTGGAAGACATCCCGAAGGGGCTTCAGGGCTTCCGGGGAAAAGAGGTAGATGCCACAGTTGATGACGTCACTAACAAAGGTGCTAGGTTTCTCCACATAGTGCAGGACCTGAGGACAGGGCAGGCTGGGTCCCGTAGAGGGAGCCCCCCGCCCCCCCCGCCCCCATCCCCTAAGACCTTCTGACCGCCAGCTACTCCCTGCTGCCAGGGTGGTCTTCCCAAAATGCACAGTCACTGCCCTTCACCTTCAAGGTAGGTCCCAATTACATGCCTTTTCCCTCCCAACCCTCCCCACCTCCCAGCACCCCCAGCACACCATTCACTGCCATTGCACGTCTGTGCCTGGAATGCCCTTTCGCAGTGATTCATCTGGAAAACTCAGCTTTCAAAACCCAGTCGACCTTGCCACTTCCTCTGGGAGCCTGCGCTTGTCCTGCCCTACACTGAGCTTCTCAGGTCTGGGCACCCCTGGCATCTGGCCACACCTCACTGTGGGTCCTTGTGGCATTTGCCATGGTTGACTTTTGACTGTCTTTCCCATTGACTGGGGGGGTCCTGGGAGGGAGGGATTCTATTTCTTTGGCTCTGTTTCTTTCACATCTAGCTAGTGCCTAGTATAAAACTTAAAAAAAAAAAATCACACATATTTATGTGTGTGTGCCTGTTTAAGTGTATTTTTAATACTAACGCTTAAACAAAGAAAAGGGCTGTGTGAAAGTCAGTCAGGCTCAGGGGCAGGAAGTTGCAAAAACAAGGACCAAGACCCTCTGCCTTACGGATCCCGCTCCCACCTCTGGAATTCTAGAGGCGCAACAATACTGTTTCCTGCCTCTGTGCCCTTGCACATCCTGTTCCCTCTGCCTGCAACGCCTTCCTGTCTCCTTCTTCATCTCCACGAATTTAACTCAACTCAGACTTTGCCTCCTCCAGGGAGCTCTCCCTGCCCCCAGCCAAGCAAGGCTGGTGTAGGCCTCCTTTCGTGTTCCCATAGCACACAGCGCATACATCTATCACGGCACTGCACCCATGGAAATTAACTGTTAGCCTTTGCTCTTTGCCAATCTCTAGAAAAGATAGAAGATGAACAGCCAAGGGTATGCCCCACCTGGTTGACAGCACTGGAGCCCACCCAATTGACTTCTAGCATTCTCTAGAGGCAGAGGAATGGGGGCATGATGATACAGAGTAAGAACCCAGCCAGCCCCGTCTCTGCTCTTACCTCGTGTGTCTGTGGGTTCTCTACAATGCAGCCGTAGTTGAGGGACTGTGTCCTGTTAGCCTGAAAGACAGACACACCAAAACAATGAACCACCTGCTCTAGGGCAGCAAGGTCTGTTTTCTTTCTTTCTTTCCCTCCCCTAAAGCACCTGGCACGTATTTCTGCCACTGACAGGCCTTCAGCAGGGGGAGAACTGACAGCTGCCCTCCCCCTCCTTCCTTCTGAGCAGCCAAAGGGCTCAGGGTCTCTACCGCCGCCGCCTCCTCCTCCGCTACTTGCTGGGATTTCTGGCACATTCCCCTGTTGATGCCCATTCCCACTCCAACTCTCTGGGCTGCCCCTGCCTCCCCGACACTCTGCATTCCAGGAACGTCTCTGGATCACCCCCTTTACCCCCTCCAGCCCTCCTGGCCCCCTCACCGTGGTGCCAAGGAGCAAGAAAGGGTGAGGCTGGTGTCTGTAGGCATCCAACATAGCACTCAAGGGGAAGTCGGAGCAGACATCAGCGTTGAGCACAAAGAAGGCCTCAGGGCCCCCGGCCAGGATCTGGTCCCGGAAATGGTAGAGACCACCTCCTGTGCCCAGGGGCACAAATTCTTGCAGGTACCTGTCACCGGGGGACCCCAGAGCCAGCTCAGTGAGATGAGAGGAGGCAGACAGCATGAGCCTGGGCATCTGACCCCTCCTGCTCCCAGAAATACACCTGCCTGAGGCCAATATACTCAGGGATTCAGAGATACCCAAATTAGACCCCTCCTGGTATATAATGGTGAAGTCTGCCAGATACTGACTCAACCCACTCACCAGAACTCTGAGGCCTCGGGCACTGCCCCCACACCCCATACCCCACATACGGCACATGTGCACAAACACCTGATGGGGAGGTTAAACTCCTGCTGGGCAGCCTCTAGAAATCGGGTAAGGGGCTCGTCAGGTTGGTAGAAGCCAATGAGCAGAATCTCCTGCATCCCAGGGACCTGAGAGCAAGGGAAGAGGTTGGGAGGAAAAAGAACATATCTGATAGGAAGGAATGTTGGGGGAACCCCTGGTACTGGCCCAGGAGTCCAGAGACCATAGTTTTGGTATCAGCTGTGGGTACTCACTTTACCACCCTGGCCTGTGTTCTCCTCCAGACAAAGAGGTCTGTCCCTGATCTTTCAATCTTTTATGATTTTGTTGTTCCCCCGACGCCATCCCCACATCTGAGGATCACCCTAGGAAAGATCTTGCCTACCAAACTGCATGAAAAGATAATCCATTCATTTTCCCCCATATTTATTATCTGTCAATATGAGCTTGAGATCAGCATGAGATAAGGGTACCATTTATCAAGTGCCTACATTGCACTAGGCACTTTACCAACATCATCTCTAAGCCCTGCCGCCCCACAAAGTAGGCTTAATCACCCCATTTGACCAGTAAGAAAACTAAGGCCCAGAAAGGGCGAGGAATTTACTCAAGTAAATTTACTCTCCAGGCAGAGACTGGATCCAGATAAAACCCTGCCAGTCCCAATGCCTAAAGCAATAAAGAAATTAGCTCCACAGTGAGCAAGGGTTTGAGTTCTGTGTTTTGCTATCATTCAGGTTCCTCAGGCTGTTGCTTTAAATGGTCTCTAAGATTCCTGCCTGATCTCGCATTCCATGCTTTAAAAATAGGAGTGAAATCTGAACAAGAAGAGGCCAGATGAGAGACCAGATTAGCGAAGACAGCAGGGCAGCTGTACTGCACAACTCCGAGGGACACCATTCACACTGTCATTTATAAATGGCAGTCCCTGGAGTTACGCCTGGTGTGAACAGGACATGGTGGGGGGGGAGGAATACAGCAGGAAGGAGATGAGCAGGAAGTGAGGTGGGAGGGGGAGCCTCTGGGGTTACCTGGGCACAGGCCTCAATGTGGTGCTGGATCATAGGTACCCCCGCCACTGGAAACAGGGGCTTGGGCACCTCAAAAGACAAAGGCCTGAAGCGGGTCCCTGAGAGAGGAGAGAGAAGCACATTTCAGCTTCCTGCCTCCCTCTGCCTCCATCCCCCAGTCATTCCAGCCCAACCTCCCTACCCCTTTCCCTGGGCTCCTCACCCTTTTGAGGGCCTCCAATCAGGATCACAGCTTTGAGCATGGCGGCAACTGCTACCTAAACCTCAAGTCGCAACAGAGAAATCAGGCTCAGATCTCACACCCCAGCCCAAGAACTCCACTCACAACCCAAGCAAACCCCAAACTCCAAAGAGCAACACTTAGCCCTCTCACAGGATGTAAATCCAAAATTCAATATAGTCCCTCCTTTGACACAACACCTCACAAATCCCATACATCTCAAACCCCAACCCAGATTCCAACTGGCCTTAAAACTCCACAGCGATTTCTCCTAAATTCTGAAATTCACACCTCACAATTTGATCCAACAGGCTTCCCTCTGGCTATAGACACATTCAGCAAACTCAGAAACTCAGCGACAGATCTCTTAGACCCCAAACCTCAAAAACCGGAAACCCCAAGCCCACTGATTCCCAATTGTTACATTCTTATGCTATAGATGTTAAGGCCTGAATGCCAACAGTGAACCCTGAATACTGAATCTCAAATCCTGAGTGAGCCGCAGATATTTAACTGCGATCCTAAGAATGAATCCCAATAAAGTAACACTGGTCTGCATCTGATGCATCCCAAGTCCAAGCAAAACCCTCTATAATATGCTGAATTTGAATTCTAAAACTAACCTCTAAGTGCTGAACCCTGAATCAAAAGACAGATTCCCTCGGCATCTCAAACACGGAATCTACCCCCCTCCCCCGGGTCCCAATATTGGCGACAAGTCTGAAACTCTGGATTCGCAGGATTGATTGCTGACCCTCTGAACGCCACAACTGACTCCGTCTAATAAACCCTAGCCTCGCGTAGCCAGGGTTTGTGGGACTAAAAAGAACGGACCTCCGAAGGGCCAGCCGGGACCTCCGAGCAGCCCTCGGTGTAGGGGCCGTCTCCTGCCCTCTACCCCTTTCGCCACCCCTCCATCAGCAACCTTTACCACTAGCTCTCTTTATTCCAGCTGTCGTCCGCTACTGCTTGCTCCTTCCGCGCACGTGTCTTCTCGCGACTCGCGAGAACTCCTTCGCTGAGTATGCCGGGAATAGTAGTTCTTAAGAGCCTGTCGTTTCCCGTAGCCCTCCCCCGTTCCCCCCCCCACCACGCGCTTCTAACTACAAGAGAGGGGGGAGGTGGGACTTATGGGAGAGCAAGGGGGCGTGGCCAAGGTATCTAGGAGGCGGGGCTAAAGAGAAGAAGCTGGGGGGCCTAAGAGGCAGAGGCTGGAAGCTGAGATTAGGATCTTGAACCGTCTGGGAATGGGCCCAGGAGTAGCGGCTGAAGTGGGAACAGGGTCACAGGGAGAGGCGGGCCTAGAGACGAGAGGGGGTGTGGCCATCCGTGAGATGGGCGTGGCGAGGACGCCAACCGCGGCGAGTGGCTGGGGCCTGAGGTAGGCAGAAAAAGAGAAGGCGGAGTCATAAGCTCCTCGCGCGGTCCCACTGGGAAACGAAGGAGCTCCGGACGGTGAGAGAAAGCTTATCTCAGATTTACAGTCCGTAACATAAAGCACTGAGCCAGGCACTCTCCAAACATTCCGACCCCAACATTCTGTGACCTTGGTGTGTGGGTCCGGAGTAAGCGTGGGTGCGAGTGCAGGGGAGAGGAAACGGCGTCCCCAAAGACCAGAACACGCGGAGGGTCAGAGAGAGCAGCTTTATTAAGCAAGATGGAGGAGGGTCGTCGGTCCCACCCACCCCGGGGCTTGGAGCCAGGGCGAACGGTCCGAGCGTTCCTTTCAGGCCACGTCCACGCGAGCAAAGCTCTGGTCCATGCCCAGGCTGTTCTCCACGTACACCTCGTACTTGCCGCTGTCCTCGGGCGTGGCCCGGCGAATGGTCAACGTCGTGGTGGTACTGCCGATCTCGAAGAACACCCTGGAAGGGAGAGGGGGAGCAGGGAGGGCGGGCCGAGGTCAGGTTACAGGCGCCCGGGGCCAGGCTGGTTAGCCAGCTCTGGTCCTCAGCTCGCGTTCCCCGCCCCCGGCCCACTCTCGCCAGGGTTCTGGGCCCCGTTCCGCCCCAGCGGCAGGTCCCCGCCCTCGCCTGTCATCCTCCTCGATGTCCTCCCCGTCCTTGGTCCAGCCGACGTCGGGCGCAGGCTCGCCCATGATCTCCGCGGTCAGAGTCACCGTGGTGCCTTTGCGTGCCTTAGTGTTATCCGGTCCCTTTTGAATCTTCGCAGGGACTAGAAGAAGGGAAAGGGCGTGCGACCCAGTGAGGGTCCTTAGGGGTGAGGCGGGGCAGAGGCATCACTTCCCCAGATCCCCAGATAATACCCCGCCCTCAATATGAGATGGATTTAAACTCCTAGTGTGACGTTGGGCAAGTCTAGCCTCTCTGGGGCTTCATTTCCTCAGCTGTTAAACCGGACTAGTAGCTGCCCCTGCTCCTTTCCACCCCGGGATGGAGGATCGAAAGAGATACTATGAGTGAAAACCCGGGAACGTTTACATATCTCGGTACCCTGGATGGAGACAATTCCGAGGACTGAACATTGCCCTGGGGCGGAGCCAGGAGGCCCGGGCCCTAACCCTGGCTCTGCCTCTGGCTCCCTGTGACCTTGGGGCCCTGGAGTGGAGTGATTGGAGCCCATAGCGGACTTCTCCGTCTTGGGGGGGAGGGGGACGGGATGGGATCCTGAGGCAAGAAGGGCTAGCCAGCCCGCGCGCCGCCGCGCCCCAGCCTGTGCCCGCAACCCCATGGGGACTCGGCTAGGCCCAGCGGTGAGAGCGCGCTGGCTGGACCCCGCTGCCGCGCCGGGAGGCGGTGCGGCTCTCAGTGGTGGCGCCGCACCCGGGGCGCGCGTACCTTCCACGAGGATGCGCGCCGAGTCAGAGCACTGGCCGAAGGGGTTGGTTACACTGATGTTGTACTGGCCCAGGTCGGCCAGCTCGCCGTCGCGCACCACCAGGGCGACTACGTCAGGGTCCTCGAAGACGTAGCGATACTTGGGCCCGTCGCGCAGCTCCTTGCCGTCTTTGCTCCAGCGGATGAATGGGTCCGGGAAAGCGGAAATGCGGCAAGTCAGCTTGGCCGCGCTGCCCTCGATCAGCACCACGTCCTTCAGCGGCTCCAGCACTCGTGGCGGCCCCTTCTCGCGAAGCTCCTTCCGGGACCTATCCGAGAGCCGGGTCAGGGCCCAGAGCTCCCACCACGCGGATCTGGATCGCCCGCACCAAATCCCCTGCCCGCCCCCTCGGCCCGCTAGAACTTTAAATGTGGGGGTGGGTTGGGAGCGAGCCTGCTCTTGAATTGTTACCCTGATGAAATGATTTGCTTTTGTCGGCCATCCTTCCACACCTCGCCAAGCGCTCTCCCCTAAGTCCAGTGAACCCAGCGGTCCATAACACTGCTCAGCTGCCACCCACCCCCACGCAGCAGTGCGCTTTCTGCCGTTCTGGCTCCCCTCCTCCTGAGGGCTCCGGGCTCCCCCTCACCTGTGGCCCCGGTAGGAGGCCTGGATGCGAATGGCCGCTCTCTGGACCTGGGGGTCGTTGATATCCAGGGTACATGCCGGAGGTGGGGCCTTAGCGGCTGTTTTTTTGGCGGGAGCTGCCTTGGACATCTGGGGAGTGCAAAACAAACATGGGGTCTAGGCTGACACAGAGACTTTGACTTTCAGCTTTTCCCCTGTCAATTCAGAACATCCTGGGGATGGGAGTGTCTGGGGCTGGTCTGAGAATAGGGACTCACCGTGGGCGGGTTGACTTCGGGACTTGGGTCCACTAGCTGGGAAGCAGGTGGGACAGAGCACTTCTGGAAGGCACAGTAGGGAAACGGACAGGTGCTCAGCCCAGGGCCCTGGTTTTATACATCGCTCCCCTCCTTGCCTTGTTTGGCTTGGTTGCCCCAAGCCCCCCCCCCCCCCCCGGGACCCCAGCCCCGCCCCATGACCTAAGCGGGCTCCTTATTTAGCCTGAGGATGTTTGGGATGCTGGCTCAGCCGCTGGGGCAGGCCCGAGGGGGAAACCCGAGCAGCTCCGGGGTGCACTTCATGTCAGCACCCGGACAGCTGGGCAGCTGGATGCGGCCCCATCCCCTCCCAGGGCAGGGGGTAACCATCCCACTCCTGGTAGTACCAGACAAGGGCCCAGGCTGGCAAGAGATTCAGCTCCCCACTGGGGCAGCTTTACACTCTGGTCAGTCCCCAGACAGTTGGACAACATGCCGTTGCCAGAACACTGTTGGTTAAAGGGTGCAAGTGTTTGTGGGGGTGCCCTTGAATGAAGCCAGAGTAGCGGGGGCAGGGGAAGGACTTCACTGTCCATCCAGCCAATTATGAGAGGGCAGTGTGGCCATCAGGACCAATCCGGAAGCACTTGCTCCCCTGGCCCCAGGAGTCCAGGCTTGTCATTTCTGCACTGTGCCGCCTGGCGGTAAACTGAGATCAACCTAGAGGGGACGGTAAAGATTTTTCGGAACAGCATCCCCTCCTACCACCTCAGTCCCGCTCACTTCCCTCCATGTGACATGATACGGTCTGACTGGGCTGCGTCTGACTGTGCCTGGAGATCGGCATTAACACTGACTCCCCAGTTCTAGGTCTGCCCAAGCCCCTTTTGGGTCGTAAACCCAAAAATTGTGGATAGGGGCATCGGACTGCCTGGGGGAAAGGGTTTAGTTCACCCCTCTGGGACTTGCCTGGAGTCCAGGCTACCCAACCCAGGGCACATGCTTCCATGCCTTGTAACTGCCCGCCCAGGTGTGGAGCACTGTCACCTTTTGATCAGAGCAATTTTGACACAGTTCTGCTGACATAAATTACCTTTGCTCCTCCGGGTTTGGAACAAGCAGTTCACGTGCCATTTTCAATGGAGATGGGAAGGGAGCTCAAGATCAGAATGGGGATGGGAGAGGAATTTTACCATTTATCAAGATATGAGTTCAGGCACCTCATTTTTATATGAAAACACTGGCGGTGAGTAGGGAATTAAAGATTCTCACAGGCAAACTGTATATCTTCATCGCTAAAATGACAGGTGGGCAAGACGTCTCTCTAGTCCCTTCCAGCTGGCTTGAACACCCTGTTATTTTATGATGATGGGGCTTGCCTCTTCCCTGGGGTCCTGAGAAGCCAGAGAGGCTGGGCTGGGCTGGGTTGGGCAAAATGTTGTTTGGGCCACAGCCAGGGGGCCCTCAACCTCAATCACAGCACACCAGGGCTAACCCTCTTGGCTCATGGTTCGGAGGAGACTTTATTCCTTTCACTTTGCCAAGAACAGAGTTTCCAAGGTGCGGAGAGGTGGTAAACAGCCTCCCCTGGACACAAGAACTGGCTTCCCCCTCCCCTCCACCTCTGGGCAGGACAACTCAGTTGTAGACTCAGTGACCATTCTGTGGTTCTGCAGGGAAGCAGCTAGAGTCAAGGAGCCTTAGCACCCATCAGACTCCCCAGCATGCCACGGGGACAAGAATGTTCAGGTTGATGTGTCCCTTGGCTCTAGGAAGATGCTCGACTGTGGCCCCATCTCAGCAGACACACCAACCAGAGCGTCGTGCAGCTGGTGGCCCACGGCCCTAACACAAAAGCATGGAGTTGAGAGGCTGTCCTGGTTTCTTCTGTGGCACTTCACGCCATCATCGCAATCTCGCCAATCATTATGACGAAACCCCTTCTGCTCCAGGGGCCAGGACCAGAGCTGGTCTGTCTCCAGGGCAGAGTGAAGGAGGCTGAGCCAGCCTTGGGGTGTGGGCTGGTGCCTTGCAGGGCCCAGCATCCTCCAAGTTGCAATGACAGAATATGTGAAAAGAGGTGGGGGCCACCAGAGTCTGGTTAGATGGTAGTGGTGGAGTCCTGCCAGGACTCCAGAAACTTTAGGAGAGGCAGAAGTCCCTCCTCCCTCTAAGAATAAGGGAGAGGTGGGGCCCAGGAGGGTCAGGGTCAGGAGCCATGGTCTGAAGGTGCTAGCTGTTACAGCTCAGCTCTCATTGGCCAAGAGAAGGCTGAAATGCCCCTGTCCCAGCACCCCCAGCACCCTGTACCCCCAGCCATCCCTCCCCATCGACCACACGTAGGTCCCGCTGCTTGCCGTTTTTATTTTCCTTGTGACAGACAGACAGACAGCTGCACAGACAGCTGGATGGCTGGGGTGGGGGGGATGGTCAGGACAACATGGGCAATAGGAATTGGATGGAAGGGAAATTTCATAAAAGTCAATAAATAAATAAATATGAATGGGAAGAAGGACGAAGGCCACAGAGGGGTGGTGGGGACACCCTGGGGCCAGCACGGAGTGCTCAGAGCTGCCTCCCCTGGGACAAGAGGAGGACAGGAGAGCGCTGGTTCCAGTGATCACTGCCCCCAGCCCCCAGCCCTCCAGGTTCTCCTTCTGGGGATGTTGGCAGCTACCCCACCCCACTCCACCCCACCCGAGTCCTCTCCTCTCCCTACCCCCCCTCGCTGCCCTCCTTCACATGCTGGTTCCGGCTCCCTATCTCCATGTCCTGTCCCTGCTTCACCAACACTCACTCCCAGCCCACGGCCCTGGATACCCTGGGCTCCTTCCTCTTCCTCCTGTCCAGCTAGTCACACCTTTCTCAGTCGGTTCTGCCCCAGAACCTTCCTCGAGTCTCCTCACCCTATCCCTTGGCTTCTTTTCCTGATCTCTTACCTATGCCCTTCTTGCCCCTTTTCCTGCTTCTCTGCTCCCGCGCCCCCACCCCCACCCAGCCTGGCCCATGGGTCTCCCCCTCTGGCTCTGGCCAGGGTGGCATCAGCAGAGCCAGCGGGGGCGGGGGGGGGGAGCCCTGTCCCTGCAGGTCCATGAGGTAATAGCCCGGCTGGATGTTGCTGCTGGTGGTGTCCGAAGCCCCGGGCCCACCCGGCTCAGGACGGGCCCTGGAATGTCCCGCAGCCTCAGCGGAACCCCGAGTTGAAGCCCGAGGCTGGGCTGCGGGCCGAGCCGCTAGGGGCTGCCTGGGTAGGAGCGGAGCAGCACCTTGTGGCGGGTGGCAGCCTCGGCCCGGCGGCGCCGCTGCTCGCCCAGAAACTCCTTGAGCCGGGTGGTGGTGAAGGTGAGCGTCTGGCGGCGCAGCTTCATCAGGTAGGCGTCCTGCAGCCACGGGTGAGCCAAGCAGTCCTGCAGGGAGGGCCGGCTCCTGCCAGGCCCAGCCAGGGACCGTGAGCCTGCAAGGCTCTGCCCTCCCACAGACCCAAGTCCCCGTCCTGGATTCCTGACCCTAGGCGAGGGATCTTGGCCAACTCTGGAATGGGGAAGGCGATTCTGCCTACCTCACGGGGTTTAGAAGCATCAGTGGCATGTAGAACAACCACTTAGGGGTAGTAGTGGTGGTGGTGGTGTATTAGCGGTGGCTGGGGAGGAAGTGGGGGGATCTTTGGCTCCGGGCTTGGCCCGGGCAGTCTGAGGCGGGGGATGGGTAATGCTGGGGGCTTGGCAAGTGTGCGGCTACTCACCAGGGATGTGCTGAGAGGACCTTTCGCAAGAAGAGCGTGGCGCTTTGGGAGGTGTTGGGGTATAGCTGGAAGGCATCAAAGCGGCCCCCCACAATCCGAGCCTCTGTTTCCTGGGGGTCTGGCTCATAGAACGGGGAGTGTCCACTGAGCCTGTTGTGGAGACGATCCAGTTGACACATGTGGACAGAAGGTCCACACACGGCCCCAGGGGGACATTAGTGTGGGGGTTCAGAGGGGCTCAGTGCTCTGGGCTGGGCACATGCACACGTGTGTTGGGGAGGCTGTGAGGGGGAGAGGGTATAGGCGGAAGGTGCATCCCAGGGGCACTCACATGATGTAAGTGAGTACGCCCGCTCCCCAGATGTCCGTGGCAGAGCCGATGGGTTCTCCCTTCACCATCTCGGGAGCTGACAGGAAATAGAGGCCAGGCTGAACCAGCTTCCTGATGGCAGGGGAGCAGGAGAGACAAGGGAGGCCCCTAGGGGCTTGAGGAGCAGGCCGGGGCCCAGGTCACAAGACCATGGATCCAGCAGGCAGGAGGGGAGTGGGGGTGGCCCCCAGGGGGGAAGTGGGCCACCTGAGGAATCAGCCCACGTACTGAAGGTGGGGTCCCCAGAGCTGCAAAGGAACTGGGAACGGGGGTCACTAGCTCCCCCGGATCAGCTCTGAGGTAGAGCACCCATTCACAGAGAACATGGCCAACACCAAGGTTAGGAGCCGTGGAGACCAGTCTGGCTGGCTCCAATCCTGGGCCCGTCCCTTCTAGCGACGGGATGCTGGCAAGTACTAAGCCCTCTGGCTCTCCCATTTCCTCATCTGTAAAGTGTGTCTTGTAGAATAACTCGGAGGAATAGAGTTAATGAACATCAAGTATTTAGTAGGTAGCTAAATGGTAGCCGGTTTACCTTAAGTATATATACTAGTAATGGATTCTCTGTCCAGTTTTATCAAACCCTGGCTCTAGCATTCATAACTGATATTGGACGAATACTTAGTCTCACTGCACCTCTATTTTGTCTGTAAAACGGGGATAACGTTATGCCAATCTCCAGGGCTACTGTGAAGATAAATTGGGGTAAAAAAAAAAAAGGCACGGAAAGGACTGAGTTCACTGCTTGCATACAGCAAGCACTCACTAAATAGCACGTAAGTGAGTGGAGGGGAGTGAACTGCTGTCCCCTCCATGAGTAGCCCAAGGCCCGACCCAGGCCGCCACGGCGCCCTCACCCATGAACTCCAGCGTGCCTGTGCGGTGGCCGAGGGGTCGCAAGGCCTGGGGGTTGTAGGGCTGGGCACTGCCAAAGTCCACAATCTTCAGGGCGTTGTCGGGAGCCAGCAGCAGGTTGTCGGGCTTGATGTCCAGGTGCAGCACGTGGCGGCCGTGGAGGTAGTCCAGGCCTTGCAGCAGCTGTACCACATAGGTGGCCACGTCGTCCTCCGAGTACCGGAACCTGGGCGGGGGGGCGGGGGGCGGGCAGACGAAGCAGGTGACATCCCAGCTCAGCTTCCCCTACCCTCGCTCCCAGCTCCCCCCAGAATGCCCAGTTCCCCCACTTACCGGTCGCTGAGCCCACAGAGGAGCTCACGGTTCCCGCAGCTCTCGGCGATGAGCACGAGATAGCGCGGGGTGATGTAGGCCTCGTGCAGTGCCATGAGCCGCTCGTGGTGCAATGTCCGCAGCACCTCATATTCCTGCAGGACATGCCGCTTGCCCTCGGCCGCGTAGGGCACGATCTTAGCCACAAACGTCCGCCCGGTGGCATTCTCCCGGCATGCTCGCACCACCCCGAAGCGGCCCCTATGTGGATACCACACGCTCAGAGGGAAGGAGCTGGGGAAACGGGGACCCCAGGGAGCAAGTATGCAGTGATTCTTAGTGTGGCCTCTGAAGTCCAATCCTAGGAACCTGGGTTGGAGTCTCAGCTCTGCCCCTCACTGGCTCTGTACCTCAGACAAATCCCATAACCTTTCCAACCTCGGTTCTCCCGTCTGTGAAATGGGTGATGATAATAGTGCCATCTCTCTCTCTCTCTCTCTCTCTCTCTCTGAATTGTGAAGAGTAAATGACATCATATGGTTAAAGAGCTTAGCACAGTGCTGGCAGAGGAGATTTGAACTCAGCAGTGCCAGGCACCAGATCTCAGCCCCTCCCCAACCCTGTCCAGGGCAGTCTGGTCTTCTTTCTGCATCCCCGTGTTCCCTGCATGCCACTCGCTCCCCCCTCGGTCTTCCTTCCCCTCCTGGACCCACTTGCCTGGCCTTCTCCTCCAGGAAGGTGTAGGGTTTCTGAGGGGGCCCCTGCCGAAGAGTGGTGCCCTTCGGCCCAGGAGAGCTGGGGGGACCACCCACAGGGGAGCTGACCATCTCCTTGGCCGGGCTGAGGCTTCGTACAGTCACCTTGGTGGGCTCAGGAGGAGGCTCAGGGGCTGGGGGTTCGGGGGCCGGGGGTGCAGACACAAAGGAGGTCACCATATACAGGGGGGTAGAGGAAGACGCTGGTTTCACCCCTTGAGGGGTGGAGGCTGGGGTTGGGGTCCCAGTGTCACGGACGGAAGACTTGGGCTCACTGGGGGTGGCCTGGGCACTGGGTGGGGTGGGCTCTGCTTGCCGGGCAGGCTGCAGGCCCCTGTGCTTTCGTGGGGGGGTTTGGGGCGGTGGACCCACAGCCTTGAGTGAGGACAAGGCCTGGCTGGAGGGCTTTGGGGGAGATGAAGGGCTGAGAGCGGCTGGCTGAGGGGCTGGGGCAGTGGGAGCGGGAGCTGGGGTGGGGGTCAGCGATGGGGCCAGTGAGGTAGGAGAGTGAGGAGGCGGGGCCCTGGCTGGCCCTGAGGTAACAGGGGCGTCCTGGTGAGCAGCAGTTTGCAGAACTGAGGAATCTAAGTGAAGACAGAGAAAATCATCACCCTGGTGCCCCGGGGGGTAAAACCAGGGTGCTCAGAGACCCCTCTGTTCTCTGGCCACCCCCCTACCTCATCCCACTGACCTTGCATGCCCCTGACGATGACCTTCTCAGAAGGGTTGCTGAAAGGCCCTTGCCCGGCACGGTTGGCGCAGGCCACACGGAATCTCACGGCCACGCCGACTGGCAGGTGGGCCACGTTGTAGTAACAGTCGGGGATGCCTGAGCTCACAGGGTGCCAGACAGACTCCCCTGTGGGCGGCATGGGGGAGGGGCTGAGGCCACACAAGGGGTGGCCCAAGCTCCCAGGGCTATCTGTGAGGAGCCCAGGGAGGTCGATCGTCTCCTGGGCTTGTGCGCCTTCTGCCTTCAGCCCCCTTCCCCCACAGCCTGCCCTGTCCCTCACCATCCACCCGCCGCTCCAGCGTGTACGTGCAAGGTGCCCGGCTGTCTCCTGGCTTCCAGAGCACCAACGCCGTGTCCTGGTAGGTCTGGGGCACCTCAGGAGGAGCTAACTTTCCTGGGATGCCTGGCAAGAGGAGGGGAGCCCCAGTGAGCTTAGGACCCTTCAAACCCTACCCCACCATGGGCCATCACTGCCCCCCTGAGTCCCTGCCCCAGGCTCACGGGCCACAGCCACGGTACAGGAGCTGGTGATGCTGCCCAGGACATTGGTGGCTGAGCACTCATAGAGCCCAGCATGTCGCTTGCCCGCCCGGGGGATGCTCAGCAGCTGCCGTCCATCTTTGCAGGACACGATGATCACCGACGGCTCTGATCGCAGGGACTGCTTGTCTAGGGGCCGGGAGGAGCACAGGGGGCTGCTGAGTGAGACAGCATACGTGGTCCTCCAGGCCCCCCCCCCTCCACGTTGCCCCCTCGCCTGAGCATTCCCTGGCCTTGGGGCCACTTGCCTACCCCTGCTCTGAGAGAGAAGTGTTCTTACCTTTCATCCAGGAGATGTGGGGTGTAGGGCAGGCCGCCGGCAGGCAGAGCAGGGTGGCTGCCTCTCCCTCCAGCAGCACCTGGTCCTTGAGTTTGATGTGGAAGACTGGGGGGAAATCTGGAGGGAGGACAGAGGTAGCCATGGGTCAAAGGGAACCCTGGCTCATGGGCTGTGGAGGGACGGGGGCTGTGGGGGTGAGCTGGTGCTGCCAGCAGGGAGCAGAGGGAAAGGTTGTCTCTTCCCAGTCGAATGTGGGAAGGAGAACCCCACGCCAGGCCTTCGAGAATATTCTTTGGGGTGAGTATCACTTTCCCGGGGTGTAGAACTATGTTTTCCTTTCGTTGACTATGGAAGATGCTTGGGAGCTCCGCCGTATGTTTGTAAACCACTCGGAGCGGGGCCTGGCACTAAGTGTTCTATAAGCGCTGGTTAAGTAAAATAAAGACAAATATGGAAGCACTCTGCTGATTAAGATTCTGCGATACCCACTCCCTCTGAGGCACCACAGGGCAAGTGACAGGAGCCAGTGACCTGAGCTGAGACTCCTGGGATTGAACAACACATTCAATCAAAATGTGTAGTCTCCAAAGATCTAAAGTCAAGGCAAATTCAGGGCACAGCTCCGAAGTGTGTCAGCCTCCCCGACCCCTCGTCCCACCCCACCTGGGGTCTGGGGACACGGTCTTAGATCTCAGACATACTCCTTCAGGTCAGCTAAGTAGTGAGAGCTTCTGCAGGGACAAGAGACTGTACCTGAGTGACCCTGGACCATGTTTTGTCTGTAAATTGAGGAAAACGGTAACACGAAGCTCCTAGGCTTGCTGTGAGGATTGAGAGGCATGTGAAGGGCTAAGCACGTGTCTAACATATGACAAGTGCTCATAAGTGTTAGCTTTTATCGTTGATGTGCCCAGGCGAGGAGCTAGGGACAGACCCCCCCCAGAGAAAGGGGCTCTTTCAGCAAAGCTGGACTCCCAGCCAGCTGGTGAACGCACACATGGCTGGGCTGTGGACGGGCCAAGGTCTTCCCTCCACGGCAGCCCCCACTGTGGCTCCTTGCTGTTATGAGGATTTGCCTTCCTGCTCCCTGGGAAGTCTCTTTAGAAAAATCCCAATCTGGACCAAGGCCCTGGGGGGGGGGGGTAAGAGGGGCAGAGAGAGCTGAGGGGTCCATACGCCTGGGAGCCCCAGCTACTGCCTGTCTGAGGAACTGGGAGGGAGTGGAGGTGAGGATAAGCTGGGCAGGGGAGGAATGCTCAGTTAGAGTGAGTATCAGGAGAGCCAGCGTGACGCCCCCAGTTTCACGCTATACTCCAGTGTTCCCCAAGGAGGGATCCCACACTGAGGCTCCAAGGACGCAAAGTAAATATAGTTTCATCCGTGGCCGCCTCCAGACCAAGTGAGGGTACTGGGTAGGGGGGAGAGAGAGGGGGCCAGGAGACAAGGTGGAAGGTGACCCTAGTTCAGCCCTGCCAGTCCCCCATTCCCCCAGAGGCCAGCCCTAGTTGATAAAGTGGACAGGGACAGCCTTCTTCCTGCAGGGAGGGGGGAGAGGTTGAGGTAAGGCGACACTGCCTCGGCAGGAAATCCGCTGCACAAGCAAAATGGAGCTGGGAGAGAAGCCCCAGTGGGAAGGAATCAGCTGTCCCCAGGCCTCGGGGCTGGCTTCTCTCTCTCTTTCCTCGCCTGTTCCACCCCTGCCCCCACGGGCTGGCCTCCTGCCCTCCTCTTCACTCGCTACAGCCCCTGCTGCCTCGAGGAAGACGCCCTAGCTCCCCTGGCCAAAGCTGGACACGATCACCCCAAACCTAGCTGAGGCACAGCGGGAACAGCGCTGGGGAGTTTTATTAGGAAACTGGGGAAGAACGGAACTGGTGGCTGATAAAGATCCTGCACACAGCCTGGCTTGGAGGTCCTGCTCCCTTCGAATGCTGGTCTGGGACACCTGGCCCCCTGAAGCCTTTGCCTGTGCTCCCTGAGTAATGATCCCTTTTCAGGTGGGGGACTGGGGTGGCCCCAGGTGGAGAATACCTCTCTCCCTGCACACTGGGGCAGAGAAGCAGGGCAGGGTATATCCCAAGTCCCTGCCCCCCCTAACCCACCCCTCCCGCACACAGCACCTTCTGTGGCAGCAGGGAGGAGGGGGAAGGATAGCAAGGGTATTCAGGGCTCTGGAGGAATGCAGGATTGGGGGCAAGGTCCAGATTGGGGGCCTCTGGGCTAGGAGACAAAGAGTGTCTTTGGGTGCCCATTCCAGCATACACACATGTGGAGGGGAGCTTTGGGCGGCAGGGGAACCCTAGCCTGGTCCTTCAGAACTACATACAATTACAGAGACCTTTCAGGGTCTCTCAGGAGGGAGGAGGCCAGCCAAAGAAAGGCAGGTGTCCCAAAGCCACCTCTAGGGTCTGGCTGCAGAGACCCACACAGTCCAGCTCTCTGGCCCCTCCACGTACTATACCAGCTCTGTGACTTGGATGAGCTCCTTAGCATGGCTAAGCCTGCTTCCTCACCGGTGACATAGGGACAGTGGTAAGAATAGTTCCTAAACAACGTGGGAGGGTTCAATGAGGCGGCGCTTGTACCACGCTTACGAGGACACTCAGCATCACCAGTTAGTTAGTGAAGTTAGTTAATGCGATTATCATTGTTGTTTTCCTGATTCCAGGTCCCTTCCACTACTGCCCGGGCTCCTCCCAGCTGTGACTGCCCCTGGGGCGGGGAGGGGGCTACTCACCGACTGGCATCTATTACCTGACTCGCTGCGCACATACTGGTGACCCAAATCCTCCTGGGCACTGGCAGAAAGGTTTGGCTGTGATAACCCCTTGTCCTTTCGCAGCCGAGAGAAGCCCCAGCGCCGCCGGCTTCGGCTTTCCCCAGGAGCTGTGAAGACCCAGACCCGTAAGCACTCTCGCCCACCCTCCCTTGCGGCCCGCGGCCCAGAGAAGCCAAGAACTTGTAGACCACCCCCCCCCCCCCCCGGGCACCTTCCCCTCCCCCGCCCCCCCGCCTCTGCCCCTCAGCCTCCCTGCGCCCAAGCCCTGCCAAGTCTATCCTCAGGGCCTCCAGCTCCTTCTCCCAGAGCCCCTCTCCAGTGCGCCCACTCTCCTCGGTGCTCTGCACCCGCCACCCCAGCTCCGCACCCTCACCCCAGCCAGTCGTGTTCACACATTCACCTGCCACGCCCCTCGGAACCCCGCGCTCCCTCACCTGAGGAGCCGGACGTGGCGCTGGCCTCGGAGCCCAGCGACTCTGCGGAAGGAGTGCTGGCGCCGGCCTGGGCCGCCAGCTGGTTGTGCGGGAGGCCGAGGCGCCGCAGACTCTCGCCCTCCGACGTGGCCCTGCGCAGCCGACCGAACAGCGGCGTGCTGCGGCCCGACGCGCCCCCCGACTCCTCGCTGCTGCCGCTGCGCTGCAGCCGGCTGGACAGCCGCTCCAGCGTGGAGCTCAGCCGCCGGCGTACCGCCAGCACCGGGGAGCCCCGCGCCGAGCTGCCGCCCTCCGAGCTCTCCCCGTCCCCCGCGCGGGCCTCCCAGGCCGGGTGGCGCTGCGCCGGCGGGGTCCGCCGCAGACGCTGGGACAGCGACAGCGAGAGGCGGCGGACGAGGCCCGGCTCCCCGACCGCCCTGAGGTCCTGCACGGAGCGGGAGCGCTCGGGCCGTCGGACCAGCTCCAGGGGCGTCCCCGCTGGGCTGGGCCGGTACATGCCGTCCTCCTCCTGCGCCCCGCGGAAGGGGCCGCGCTCCTCCGAGCGCGAGCGGCTCAGCAGTCGCAGCCCCCGCGACAGGGGCGACTCACGGCTGCGCTTGAACTTGGCCTCGAACACTGCCTCTGACTCCAGGTTCTCGATGCTGCTGCTGAGACTGCTACCTGGCCGGCGGGGCACTGTGGGGGCCCGAGCTTTCTCGGCTAGCACGGGGTGCGGCGCCCCAGCTGTAGGTGCGCGCTTTTCCAAGGCTCCTGGAGGTGGGGAGGCCACCCGGGCGAACACCGCCGGGTGGGGCCTGGGCTCCGAGGGAGGTGCCCCGGGGCCGTGCAAGGGGCCTTGCGTGTGGCCTGACAGCTGGAGCGACTGCATGATCTGGGCATAGGGTGTGTGTGGGGGTGCTGGGGTTTGCGGAGCCACCGCGGGCTGTGTAGGCTTGGGGGCTGGGACTGGCTCTAGCGTGGACTTTGGGGCCTTGTCTTGGGCAGGCTGGGGTGCCAAGGGCTGTGGGGCATCGCTGGGTGTGGCGGCAGGAGGTTCCAAAGACTTGGGGACACTGGATTTGGGGACACTGGGTTTGGAGGCACTGGGCCTCGCAGGGCTGGGTGGCTGGGCCTCGCTGAGGGCAGACAAGGAGGGAGACTCCTGTAGCCTGCGGGCCCCAAGCCTGGCCACAGGGATCTCGAGGGGCGCCCCAGCACGGCGGTGCCGGCCCCGGGGCTCCGCCTCACCCTGCGAGAAGCTGCTACTCTTCTGCAGGCCCCGTGTCTCAGGTGGGGGCTGGTGGCGAGGTGCTGCCTCGCTGGACGCGGCCCGGGCCAGCCGGGGATCCCGGGCACGGCCCCCCAAGCTCTCTAACAGGGGGCCCCTGAGGCCACTGACCTTACCATCCTCAGGGCCTCCCCGCAACAGCCGCTGGCGCAGGGCCTGCAGCCTCTGGGCATATTCGCCCTCACCCAGGCCTCCCCGGGTCAGGCGGGTGGCCCCCGGGCTGGGGCTTCGGCGCTGCGGCAGCTCTACAGAGGCTGCCTTGTGCAGGCCCCGGCCCGGCTCCCTCGGCCCGGCCCGGGGCAGGGCGCTCTCAGCAGAGCTGCCCCTCCGGAGCTCTCTCCGCTGGGGGCTGGACCCAGCTTGGGGCTCCCGGCCTGGGGAGGGGAGGGCCTGAGGGCTGGGGGCCTCCTGGTCCTGAGAGGGGGCCCTTCCCTGCTCCTGCCAGTCCATGGGGGTGGCAGCCCCAGCCTCTGGGGTCCCCAGGGCCTCATCTTCAGTGGGAATGTCGGTGAGGGACACCCGGGAGCCTGAGAACTCGGGCTGCAGCGGCCGGGGCACTGAGGGCAGCTCCTCTAGCTCTTCTTCTTCAGAGTCAGAGGAGGATGAGAGCCCCCCGCTGGGGGGTGGTCTTCTGGGTATGGCTACCCACACCCGCTCTGGGGGTGCCCGCAGCAGCTCAGGGATGGGGCGCAGCACCAGGTGGCACTTGTAGCTGATCTGGGAGCGCTGGAGACAGGGTACTGGAGTCAGACCTGAGAGGGACCCCTGGGGCCAGACTGACCCACGCAAGCCCACCTCAGCCCCCAGGGAGAAGACCTAGGGTAGGCAGAGGGTCAGGGAACAGGAGTGAAGGTGGGGGCTGAGAGAACAGAAAGTGGATGAAGATAGAGGAGCAGAAAGCGAGGGCACGTGATAGAAAAACGACAGGGTTAGAGAGAAAAACTGCAGAGTGAGAAGGTGGGAGGCACAGAGGGAGGGCCGGGGCCGACTCACCTGCCACCTCCGCCGGGAAAGGAACAGCTTTAAGTGATCCGTGCTCACCTCTGCGCCCTTTGCCCGTGTCTGCAAACCCAGGAAAGAGGGCCTGAGGAAAAGTCCTCTGTCAACCTGGACCCTCAGAGTTTGGCAGTGGAGAGACAAAGTCCACAGGAGGGGACAGAGGACTGAGCAGCATGCAGTCTGGGCTCCTGGGGTCCCCTCCCTCTCAGATCTGTCACAACTCCCACAGCCAAGGTGCCTGTGTATGGACAAAATCCCTGAGCCTACGCGGAGAGGCAGAACATCAGTGGCTCTCGGGGTGCGCTTTGCAGCTTACATTAGGGCTCAAGGCCCTGTCTGGGTACACTGGCTGTTCTCAGGAGCGTGTGCTTAGGCCCCTGGCCTGGGCTCTGCTCCCCAGCTCACCATCTGTCCCCACGGCAAGCCAGCGTCCCGACATCTGGAGCTTTGGTGGGCCAGACCGACACGGATGCTTCCCTCAGCCACCCACCCAGGCTGTCCTTTTCAGAGCTCATTTATGATCCAAGAGCCCAGGCTCATACTCCAAAAGACAGACACCGGAATGACCTCAACCTTCAGTTGACCCAGCACAACACTCAATGGATGGTTTATTCAGTTACTCTTTCTGGGTCATTTGCTGGACCTCACCCCTCTGCCTGGCATTGTCCCCTGCACTGGTGGAGTTTGAAGATGAATGAGTGAGAGTTCTGGCCTCACAGAGCTCAAAACCAAGAGGCCAAGCCAGCCAGGCTACCCACCAACCACAGTGCAAGACAGAGGTGGATGCACAGGAGTGAGGAGGACCAGGGCTGGTCTCGAGAGGCAGGTAAAAGCCTGATGAGGACCCCCTCCCCGGGATGGGGGATGCCCAGACCTGTGCCTTGGAGTCCATGATACCCCAGCTTGAGCCTCAATTTCCTTATCAGCAAAATAGGAGTAATAACGTCTTCCTTCACAGAGCTCTTGTGAGGCTAACTGACCGTGTGTATATAAACTGTCTATCGTGACTACTGCACACAGTAGGCACTCAATAAATGGCGCTGTTAACAATGTTCCCTCTCCTCCCACCTCTTGTACCACTACCTTGCAAGACTAGACTCACTTTGAACCAAGGATGTTCTAGGGTCTCCTCTGCAGTCGGCCTCCTGTAAAGGAATGAGGATTCAGTGAGCCAGCCTAATAAATGGGAACACAGGGCCAGCAAGGAGTTGGGAGACTGAATGTCTAAGGGCAGAGGCTGGGGCAGGAGTGGGGGCTGGCATGAGGGGACTCTGCCCTCAGGGGGCTCCTCAGGGCCCTGTACTCACAGCCGGTCCTGCACCAGCACTTTGATGAGGAAGCCCCGGGCCTCCCTGCTCAGGCTCAGAAATGTGGTCTCCTCGAAGGCCACGTTGTAGTTTCGAATGTTCATCAATGTTGTCCGATCATTTTCCCCAACAAACGGGGAGATTCCCGTCAGACTGCAGAGGAAGAGGGGGCTGGCATGAGAGGTGGGCCGGGTCCTAGGGCTGAGGCAGAGGCTACTGAGGGATGCCAGGGGCTGGGGACAGGGGAAGGCCCCCAGGATTATGGGGAAGGCAGAGGTTGGGTGAGTCTGAGCAGAAGGTAGTCTTTCAGACTCTCACCTGTCCTGCCCGCCCCCACCCTGCAATAGGTAAGGAGGCAGTGCTGTCTTGAGAACTGGACACCCAGCTCCCTGCCCTGGGCCCACGCCTTAGAGGACCTGTTTTGTCCCTCCAGTCATGGCCTGTTCCTGAGATGAGGAGTCTGTGCCTAGGGGATATGCTACCCCGAGCCTGAGCTTCCCCATTCTAGTGCGTGCTCTGTACACTCAGGGCCTCACAGTCCCCTGCCTAGATGGCACTAAGCCGGTGCTGTCCTCTCTCTGTCCAGCCTCCCAAGCAGGCTGCCAGCATGCCTGCCCCTTACGGGTGAGCATGGTGGTAGAGAGAGCTTAGACTCGCAGGCTAGGGCAACCCCCCCCCCCATTCATGCATGAGGCCCCTTGCAGTGCAGGAAGGAGCAGGGGTGTAGAAGAGAAAGGGTGGGCTGCAGTCCCCAAACTGCTCTCCCGTCCCAGGCTCTGCAAATGTTAGGGGTCGGCCTGCTAGGAGATCATTGGAAACTGGGGTCCTGAGTGCAGAGGGGTCCTTACCAGAGGAAGGCAACAACGCCCACAGGCCTGTGAGGAAAGGAGAGTAATAGATGGGTAAGTGGACAGCCCACCACCCACCAGAAGGGAGCAGTTTTCTCCCACCATTAACCTAGCGAGGAGTGGCCTCACTGGGACAGATGGGCACAAGGATGCCTCCTCCGGGAGGACTCTCAACCAAGAGGTCCTGAGGTCCCTGGAGGAGTCAAGGGTCATGGCAGGGCCAGCCCAGGAAGCCCACAGGAGTCTGGGAACCAAGGGGCTGTGCGTGCCTCACTGCAGGGAGGCAAGGTGGCTACAGAAGAGAAGGCCCCACGCCTAGGGGAGATCAAGAGCCAAGGCTGGACAGGGCTAAGACCTTGAGTGACTGGGTCAGTTTTGATAAGGGGCAGGTAGTAACATGGCCAAGGGATCCCCGTGAGCTATGCCACGGACCTACTGCCAGAGAAGGAAGCTGGGCTTGGTGAAGGTCCTCTCTGCCAGTGAGCAAGTCCCCACCCGGCAGGGCACTGAGGGAAGCTGGCCCAGTGTGCCAGCCCGGTGTGCCAGCATTATTACCAGATGTCGGTAACTCCAGACACAGGGGTCTGATTGACGATCTCGGGGGCCACGAACTCAGGTGTGCCATACTGGCAGTACTGGGGCTCTCCCGGAGTCAGCTCCTGGGCATTCCCAAAATCACAGATCCTCACCTGCTCTTCACCCTCTGCACCATCCCATACCATCAGGTTCTCAGGCTGCAGAACGCAAGGGAACGCATGGGAGCTGAGTGAAGGGGGGAGGATGGCCCCCTGCCTGCCTCCCACAGGGGCCGCCTGCTCCCCATCCCCACCTGCACCTCACCTTGACATCCAAGTGCAGCACATGGTTCTGGTGCAGGTAGCATATTCCCTCTAGCACTTGCTGCATGTAGGCCCGGATCTGTGGAAACGGGAGGCCCAAGGTCCATGGGGAAAGGGTAGGGTATTACGTTTGATCACTGCCAGAGCAGTGGCAAGAGGTCAGGCCATGCCTGAGAAGTGGCCTTCATATGGCTGGTGGAGATGGGTAAAACACAGATTTGAGGTTTCTGAGATCTAGGGCCTCCGAGTACAGCTGCACAGGTTGCACACAGCACAATTATAGGAGGGAACCATTTACATTATAATAAATCGAGCTGTGCAGTGCACAATTTATACAGCACTACATGGCAGGACAGCAGTGAGACTGAATAGAGTCTAGGTGGGGCTCCTTCCGAGAGAAATGTCTGGGGAATGTTTAGGTGAGGAGACTGGGAAACAACAGAAGTAGGGGCCACCACTTCCCCTGGCCTATTCCTGGCACAGATGGCAGGCCCAGGACCCACTCCCTCAGTTCTCAGAGCTCAGGTGGGTAAACACAACTGCCCAACCCAACCCCTACCACCCACTGCCCTCACCTCAGACTCACACACGGTGGGTTTCCTGGCCATTCGCTCCAGCAGCTCCTCTGTGCATCTGTGTCCCGGATCAAGGAGAAGAATGACCAGTGCCAACTTCTGGGCCCTCCCTGGGCAGTGCCCTCCACCCCTAGAGCTCAAGTCAGATCCCAGCTCTGCCGAGTTCTCCTTCCCCTTCAAACACATCTAACACCAGTTCCCAATTGTGTCTCCACCCTTTCCCCCTCCCCTCCGCACTGCCCCCCCTCCCCGTCATCTGGGTGCATAGATAGGACCACCCTGCTTGACCTCTCATTTGCTGCAGGATTTCAGGCAAGTCACTCAACCTCTCTGAGCCTAGGTTCCCTCAGGAGTAAAATGGGGATGACATTTCCTCTCAACCACCCTGTTAGGTATTTAAAAAGATCAAGTTAGAGCAGAATTTTGTTGACCATGGATGGACCTTCCTGTCTCTATTTCAGAACGACCCAGAAGCCCATGACAGGTAACAGCAGGGCATTTTGCTGAGGTCTGGGTTCTCCCAGTGCAGACTGGGAGGCGGGTATGAAGGATACGGTCACCCTGCTAACGGGAGGGACAAGCTGATCACCCAGCATCCTTAGCACAGTGTGCCTCTGTTTAACCAGAACCATCATAAAAGGATAAAATCCATCCTTTGTGAAAACAACCTCCCAAATACAATAGTGCTGAGGCTCATCTGAAAAGGGGTCACTTCGAATGTTCGGATATACTGTACTGCATTTCGTGCACACACCTTTCGTTAGTGGTGTGACCTTGGATGAGTTACTTAAACTCTCTCTACCTCAGTTTTATCATTTGTAAAATGGGGATAATAAAAGGGGCACTTGGGTGACTCAGTCGGTTGAGCGTCCGACTCTTGGTTTCGGCTCAGGTCATGATCTCAGGGTCGTGGGATCGAGCCCCGCGTCAGGCTCTGTGCTCAGCACAGAGTCTGCTTGGGAGTGTCTCCCTCTCCCTCTGTCCCTCCCCCATCTCTTTAAAATAAATTTAAAAATCTGAAAAAAATGGGCATAAAAAGATTCCATAAGATAGGCATACACAAGGATTAAGTAGGTTAATAGTTGTTGAATTCATAGAGGCTGCCAGGCACACACCGAGTGCTATGTAAGTTTAAGCTAAGAAAAGGTGGTGGAGGGAGGGGTGCTAAAAACTGTTGGTTTTTGCAGAAGTCTCCAGACTCTACTCTGTAAAGTTCCCACAAGATGCCTTCAGAACTCCCAATTGTCCATGGGAACGTTTCACAAAAGGTGTTCGGCTCCGCCTGTCAATGGGACCACTTTGTAAAGTGTAAAACATGTTGCTGATCGGCCCACGTGTCCCCTACGCACCCAGCCTATCCCAGGATACAGCTCGGTGACAATGACCAGTCCCCGACGCCTCTCAAAGGCCTCATGGAAGTAGAGGACACAGTCATGCTGGAGCCGGGCCAGCAGCCGGGCCTCTCGCCATGCTGATGCTTTTGGCTTGGCCTGGCTGGGGATGAACTTGGCTGCAAACTCCAGGCCGGAGCTTCGCTCCACCACGCGCCGCAGGTAGGAGAAGGCACCCCTGGGTGATGACACAGGGAGGTGAGGGGCTCGTGGTAGCCCCGGCACTCCACGGCCTCCAAGCCTCAGACCCAGGCCCCCTCTGGCTCCCAGGCACCGCACCCCTCCTAGCCCCACACCTGCCAATCTCTTGATGGATGTCGTAGAAGTCACTGAGTCTCCTTCCTCGCTGTTCCTCGGCTTCCCTGGCCCCCTCTACCTCCATGGCTGTCTGAGCTGGAGAAGACATGCTTGGTGTTAGGTGGGGAGGGCAACAGAGGAATGAGGGCACAGACAGGGCCAGGCAGGGCAGATGGAGGAGACAAAACAAGGGCAAGAATGGTGGGGGCCCAAGGTGGGGTGCCAGGGCTGGAAGATAGGGGTGGTGTAGGAGCCAAGGGCCTGGTGAGTGGCTCCTGGCCCGGGGCTCACGTCACCTTTCCCGAGAATAAGTGCTTTGCCCCCCTCCCCTTGCATGCGAGCGCACCTGAACGCACAGCCAACTCGGCTTTGCAGGAGACTTCCCCAGCCGGGTTCCGAGCGGTGCAGGTATAGACACCTCCATCCTGGGTCCCCGTGCTGAGCACCACCAGGGAGCACTCGTTCTCTTCATACACGAAGCTCACGTGGCTACTCTCAGTCAGCAGCACCTCATCCTGCAGAGGTGGCCGTCACCTCCAGCCCAGGCCTGGTCCCAGGCCTGGGACCCACCTTTATCTCCATGCCAGAGACCCAGTTTCATCCCTACCTCAGGCCCCGGAACACTTCTACCCCAGGGCCCAATATTATCTCTGTCCCAAGGGCCTTGCTCCCTTCAGCAACCCCAAATCAGCTCCACTTTTATCCCCCACTAATAGCCCTGCACCCCCCCATTAGTCCCCTGGTTCCTGAAACACCCACCAGCATCACACAGAACCCTGGGTCCCACTCTCTGCTCCTAGCCACACCTCTGACAACACCTTTGTTCCTCTCTGTCCAGGCTCCCCTCCTCCTAAGGTGGCCAAGACTCCTCCTGTGCAGAAATCCCTCCTCCCTGACCTCCAGGCTCCCAGCCAGCCCCATGCTAGAACCCCCGCCTCCCCAGGCCTTTGTCACCCTCTGACCTTGTACCACATGATGTCTGGCAGTGGTTTCCCCTCAACCACCACAGCGAAGCGGGTGGTTTCCCCGGCCCCCACCTCTGCGTCCTCCATGATGGACTCAAACCGAGGGGCCTCTGAAACACACAAGGGTGAGGGTGGGGAAGACAGGGCAACCACACTGGGGTCACGAGGTCCTGCCTTCCCAAGTCCCTCTCCAAACCCTCCCTCAGCAACTGACTCAGGCAGAACACCAGACACCCCAGCCCCACTCCCCAACACCTCCCAGAGCCCCAGCACCCCACCCCCTGAGGCTCTCAAACTTGGCCCTTGGGAACACCAGAGTTCCTAGCCTGGACCAAGTTCTCTCCCCGTATAGCCACACGTGATGTTCTCCAAATCTCAGAAAACCAAAGCCACAGGGTGCAGCCTTGCTTTGTTGGATCATCGGCGTTCATTTGCCAGCTTTGAAACCAGGAGATTTTCACACACACAAAATCTAGATTTCCTGCCTCTCTGAAAAATCAGGATTGGCCACCCTGAGAGCCTCTTCCCTCGCTCATTAATGGGCTGGCGCAGAGTGGCTCGATGCTGCCCTCTGTGGGTGACCGCCCTTTTGCACAGCCCTACCTCTGGCTTTACCATCCTGGGCCCTGCAGGCAGCTCAGGCTGTGACCCTGAATTAAATTCACCGATGGCATTGCCTCTATCTTGATGTTTTCTCTCTGAATCTTATTTAAATGTTTAAGGGGGCTTTTACCAGCCGGGAGATGGCAAGACGAACAAACAGGCACTGATTCTCAGCTTAGCTCTCCCACATGTGACTGTGATTTCATTCTCTAAGCATATCATTCGGTCATGTTATTTCCTGGCAAAGTGGCTTCTAATTCTCAGGATGGAATTAAATACGTATTCCAACATGCTTTGTGGAGGAACCTGTGACTGCCCAGTGCCCCGCCTCCTGGGCAGGTTTGAGGATCTCAGCTTTAAGAAGAGTGGGAGAGAGCAGGCCCGGAGGGATGAGCAGGGGTGCTGGGCAGGGACCGCCACCCATCACTGGCATCCAACCTGATTTTACACAGATCAAACGGAGTGAAGAAGACACTACTGTGGGGCAGATATGGGAGAAAGAGGCCATTCCACTTGCCCTGCCTGGGGGTTGGGGGGAGGGGGTGTTGGGCACAGTGAGTGGAGCGTGTAGATCCAAGCCCCGGCTGGGACACTGTCTCTCTCTCTGTCACTGACGCAGCCAGGCTGGGCTACAGGGCTCTTGGTGGCCAGGGCCTCCCTGAACCCTAGGGCTCTTCCTATATCTGGGAAGAGAAAGGAGTCCTGCAGATGGTATGCTCAAGGAGCAAAGTGGCAGGCTGAGTAGGAGGTGCCAGGGGGTGTGGGTGGGGGAGTAGGTGGACCAGGGGGGAGATGGGGACCCGGATGATCAGTGTCACCCCCCTCCCCCCGTCTCCATCAGGGCCAGCAGGGCTGCCCCATCTCTTCCTCACACACCCTACTGCCACTTCTCTTCTGCTTTAAAGATCCCTTCCCACCCCCCCCCTAGGGATCTGGTTTCCAGTCTAGAGGTGGTGGGGGGCTGCTCAGTGAAGGTGAAAGAACTGGAAGGTTTCAAGTGAACTTGAACAGTTTTTTAAAAACACCAGCAAACGTACATTTATCCACCATATGATTGCCTGCGCTCACTAAAATGTCACTTTCTTTGCATTTGGTTGAAATTGTATCTACTCAGCAGGTAACACTGTTTAGCTCATGCTGATGTGAAGTTCTGAGTGGCAGTTACAACTGTCTAGAGTTAATTAACAAACCGGAAAACAAGACAATTACTACTTAATGCATGCCACCGGTTGAGAGACTACGTCTTTAAAGGAAAAATTATACAAAGTGTCCTCACTGCAAAGGTTGGGAGGCTCTGTCAAAAGGGCTTGTGCAAAAGGGCGTGCAAGGTCCCCAGAGCTGGGGGTCTGCTGATCAGCTGTGCTCACTGACAGTGGTCTCCCCATGCTTGTTATATTTGAGGTCCTACATTCTGTTGTGTTTAACACAGGATGCAAAGAGCACCCTCTGGCTCTGGAGTCGGGCACGCATCTAGGCTTGAATCCCAGCTCCTGTACTTATGAGGTTGTGGGACCCTGGGCCTGTGACTTAGCGTACTCTCTGTGCCTCAGTTTCCCCATCTGTAAAATGAAGATAATAACCAACCGCATCTTGCTGGGTTATTGTAAATATTCCATGAGGTGATACATGGAAGGGCCTTTGCGCTGAGCCTGCCACGTACTAGGTGTGCTCAGTAAGTATCTTATGAGTACTATCTCTGTTACTTCCACTAGCACTGGTATTCTTACAGCCGTTTGATGGACAGGCCAGACGGGGGTGTGTGGCCCTGGGGGCATGAGGAGAGGGCTGTGGGTCTCAGAGGGCGGAGAGGGAAGAAGGCCCGCGGGCACCCACCTGCCAGCTCCAGTGTGACCGAGCAGGCCTGTGTGCCATGGCGGTTGCGGGCCGTGCAGGTGAGGGGCCCCACGTCTCGGCGGCTCACCCGGCAGATCCGAAGACAATACTGGTCATCATCGGGCTGGCTCAGCTCATACACCCCTGCCCGCGCCTCCAGGAGGGCCCCTCGACAGCTAGGAGACACACGACAGGGAGGTCACCCAGGATCCGGCCACAGAGGGGTCAGACCAGGATGGCCACAGCTGGGGAGTGAGGCATGCCAGGCGGGGCCCCACCTCCTCCAGATGACCTGGGCCTCCACATGGTTGAAGGTGACTGTGACGCTGGTGGGCTGTCCCTCCACCACATACACGACGTCCGGCTTGTCCAGCACGGCGGGCGCCTCCTCCAGGGGTGGGCCTGGTCGGAGGAGAGCACAGGATGATGCTGGGCTGGACACCAGGTCCTTAGCACCCTCTACGCCTTTAACCCTCCCAACCTCCACCGGAGCTCCATTTTTGCAGATGAGGAAGCTGAGGTTCAGAGAGGTTCAGCAATTTGTCTAGGGCATGCAGCCAGGAAGGCTGGGACTGCGCCCCCCAGCTTCTCCGATCCCAGAGCCCCAGCCTTGCCCACCGTGCATGCTGCTGTCAGGAGGAAGAAGCACTCGGACTGGCTGAGGTGGCCCCCAGCCATGCTGTTCCCACCAGAGCTAGCAAGTCCAGACCAGCACTTGAGCCTCCACCAGGAAGACCCAGTTCCCTGGCCCCGCAGCCTCCACACCACCCCAGAGGAGGACCCAGACTCACCACGCTCCAGGAGCTGTGCAGGCTCGGAGGGGGGCGAGGGCTTGCTGCTGCTCTTGATGGTGGTGCTGAGGACCCGGAAGATGTGCTGGACCCCCTTACGCAGGCCCGTGGCTGCCCACCCAGGCTCCCGCAAGCCCGTGGCCAGCGCTGTCCACTGGTCCGAGCCCAGAACCTGGTGCTGCACAGTGTAGGTCAGGGCGTCTGGGTCTGGTGGGGAAGCAGCTGCTGGAGGTGGGCATTGCTAGGACATACCCCCTTGCCCACCATTCAGCTGGCTTAGGACCTAGAAACTCCTCATTAGTCTGCTCTGAGGACTGGCCTCAATTTCTCCTGTTGCTTCTGCCCACCCCCCATCTGCTCTTTCCAAACACTGGCCCGGCCAGCCATGCTCAGAGCCAACAAGACGCCAGGCATGGGGTCCAGCTACAGACACGGAGGGAGGAAGCTTAACTCATATCCCAAGTCCTTGCTACCCCCTGAGGTGGGGAAACCGAGGCACAGAGCAGGGAGAAGTCATGCACAGGGAAGGGGAGGGCATTCCCAGGATCATGACCCAAGCACCCAGTCCTCCTGAGAAAGGGAACGTGGTGGCCCCGTTGTGGCCTCTCCTGACGCGCAGCCACGGCTTTATCCACCTTGGAGAGGAGACCGGCCAAGTGGCTCCTGGCCATGTTCCCAGCACTCCACCCACTCTTACCGACCACCGGTACACTTCTCTGGGCCTTGCCCCCCAGCCTGGCTCCCTCGGTGCCCCTGCCTGAGCCTGCCCACGTTCCATCCCCACCCCACAGCCCTGTGGGGCCTGACCCACCAATGGCCATGTCCAGACTCCTGGGAGGGTTCCACGTGAGCGTGATCATCCTGCCAGTCACAGCCACCACCTGTGGGGCGCCATCTGGGGGGCCTGGAACCACATCTGAAAGCCACAGGTTGGAGGTCTGCCGTGTCCCTCAGGGCCCAATGGCTCCGCAGGATCACAAAGCCTCAGGACGGTGGGCTGGGGGCACAGCCACAGGCCCGGGGGCAAGGCCAGATGGCTCCCCAGGGTCCAAGGGGAAGGGAGCTGATGTGGAGGCCCCTCCCTCACCCAGGCCCCCGTGGAAGGCCAGAGGCTAGGCTGTGGATGCAGCAGACCAGGAGGGTGCCTGCCTCACCTGTGACATAGAGGTGGGCATAGCACGCAGCTTTGCCCAGCTTGTTGGCAATGACACTCTTGTAGACACCAGCATGCTGAGGTCCCACAGCAGGGAACACCAGGCGATGGACATCCCTGTCTGGGGGTGTGGGGGGGAGACAACAACACTGGGCCTGAGCCAGGAGGATACTTTAAGGGGTGGGCCCAAGCCACCAGAGGCCTGGCCCTTTACCCCTACCAGCTGCAAGGAGCAGACAAGGGGGCAAGAGCAGGGCAGACAGCAAGAAGCATGTCCACCCCCCAGCAAAGCCGAAATCCAGGCTGCCAAGCCTGCACCTGCAGGCCCGGCCCCTCTTGCCTGTCCCTCCGATGACTTCTCCTCTTCCTCCCCCACCACACTGAATCCCCCTCTGAGCTCCTATCCCGTAGACCGCCCCTCATCTTCGCACCTCTGGGGGTCACACCTCAGCATCAAAGTGCTGACCAGGTTTTGTTTCGAAGGCCCCTCCCTCAGTTCCCCCTCCGTCCGCACGGCCATTGCTGGTCCCACCTGCAGCACAGCGCTCATGACTGCCCTCCACCGGCGCGGGCCATACTCCACCAACGGCCCCGCATGTTACCTCTCGACGTGGAAACCTTAAAGGCACCTCCTGCATGTGGGCTAGCATCCAGAACCCTCAGCCCAAGGGCCCATCCAGCCACGTCTCCTGCCCTTCTTCCTGCTATTCCTCCAACCCTGACAAGCCTTCGGGTCCCTGCACAAGCCACAGAAGTTCCATCTCCAAGTTTTTGCTCACAGAATTCCTCCCTTCTGGAATCTTCCTCTCTTACCCAAGACCTCCTCCTTCAAGACACAGTTCAAGCGAGCGCCAGCCTGGGAAGCCTCCTCTGCACCCCCATCCCTGACTGCCTCCCCAGGAACTCCAGCGCCAGGCCCGCACTGCGTGGGGTGGCCCTTCCTCTCTACTTGCACATGCCATGGCTGCTTAAAGACAGAGCCAACATGTCCTGTCAGGCCCAGACCCCGATGCCTTACACGTAGTCACTCCCAAGGATGTTATATTATAAATGATAGTAAGAGTCGTCTGTTCTGTGCCCAGTTGACGCCACCTACTTGACATGCAGTTTTTTCCCATACTCCTTTCAACAACCCTGCAAAATTATCCTCATTTTACCCAGGAAATCAGAGACATTAATGGATTTGTCCAAGGTGACACAGCTAATCAATAATGGAGCCATGCCTTGAACTTGCTTCCCTCTGATTTTGAACTTCCTTCTTGATGCTGTGATCCCTAAATGATGATAAGGAGGCCATCCCAGGCGGGGACCTGTCCTCCGGCACATCTCGGCCAACCTCAAACACCCCTCCCGTCTCCGAGTGGTTATCTCCACATGGAACAGTCACCCATTCATTTATCTCCACTGACATTATTTATAAAGGAAGAGAGACCAAAGGCTGCCACCGACCCCAGATACAGAGAGGGGATGCCAGCTCAGCTCCTGAGACAGACACCCGCCCGGGGCTCAAGCAGAATGAGAGTCAGGGGAAGGGTCAGAGCCACAGAGGAGGCTCTGGAGAATGGGGTGGGAGCGTGGGGCACAGAGGTCGGAGGGCAGCCTGCTTAGGAGGTAGGCACCAGAGTCAGAGGGTCTGTTCCTGCCTTTGGGCAAGTCACGGTCCCTCTGTTAAGTCTCCATTTAAGTCCCTGTCCCTCTGTATGTCTCTGTTGCCCCGTTTGCAAACAGGGATACCGGTACCTGCCCTACAGGCCCTTGATGAGGAGGCTGAGCACAGGGCCAGGCACTCACAAAGTGCTTAAGAAAGGTGAGTTCCGTCACATTGCAGCTGTAAGAGGAACCCATCACGAGACTCAGATCCCTTCGAGGATGGAACTGAGACACTCCCAAGAGAAACAGTCCCAGCGGAAAGCACAGGGTCCCAAATCCGTTCCTCTGTATTGCTCCCCTGGCTCCTTTACTTTACTTGTTGTTGTTATCGACCCTGGCCAAGCAGACTTTCAGGGCCAAACACTGCCCACACCGGCCTTTTCACTGAAATTTCTCCAGGAAGGCATGAGCAGCCCTGCTTTATGAACAGGCAACAACAACAGCAGGAATAATAAGATGATCATTTACGGACCACTTGCTATTTGCCAGGCCCCACTCAAAGTGCTTCGTACCTATTAATTCTAATCTAATCTTATCATGAGCCTATGGCAGACGGGGAAACTGAGGCACTGAGGGGTTCTGTAACCTTGCCCACAGTCCTGCTGCGGGTCAGCAGCAAGTTGTACTGCCTGTCTAGTACGTGCTAAGGGGGCCACCCAGGCCCAGAGTGGCGACTCCGCCGGTGGGGCTGCACAGCTCAAGGAAGGAGGCCCTGACTTCATAGCCCCTCTGCGCCCCCTCCCGCAGGGGCCCCATCCCTGAGCAGGCTAGAAAAGGAAGGCTCAAAGGCAGGGAGAGGGTGAAGGCACTGCAAGCGAAGAGGGTGCTGGAAGGGACACTCCCCAGGGTTCCTCCCTGGACACATACACTGTGTCATACGCCGGTCGTCGCTGCTCTGGATGCGGTGGCCATTGTGGAACCAGCTGATGGTGGGGTAGGGCAGGCCGGTCACCTGGCACTCCAGCATGGCCTCCTTGGCCAGGCCCACGTCCAGATCCTGCAGTGGCCTCAGGAAGTCGGGCATGGACAGCCGCTCCAGCTCACCCTGTTCCGGCTCCTCGGGGATAGACGGCATCTTCTCTAGCTTCGAGCTGGAAGAACGACATGGCTGCCCAGAGGCCCGGAACAGTGCCCCCCACTGTGGGGCCGGGGCACCACGGAGGCAGCGCCGGCCACCCCAGGAGCCCTGCCGTACCTGGGGCCGGTGGCGGCCGTCCGGGGCTCCTCCACATAGAGCTGGGCTGAGCACTGGGCCTGGCCGTGGGTGTTGGTCGCGCTGACCGCATACAGCCCCTCGTCCTCACTGCCCACGTGGGTGATGTGCAGAGAGTGCAGACCCCCGTCCTGCCGGAGCCGCAAGTTCTCGCTCTCCTCCACCGGGCGGCCTGGGGGAGGAAGTGGCAGGAATGCAGAGCGCTCTCAGTGAGGGGCCCTGCCCTCTGGGCCTTAGGGGTCTCCCAACATCTGCAAGGCGGAAGGCCATACCAAAATGAGTCCAGGTGACCGAAGGCGGTGGGGTGCCGCTGATCTTGCAGTCAAAGTGGGCTGCGCGGCCCTCCAGCACCTCCACGTCCTCCAGCAGCCGAGTGAACAGGGGCGCCAGTGAGGGCTGCACGGTCAGCCGGGCGCTGCAGGTCAGCTCGTCTAGTGGGGAGAGGTCAGCACTGCAGCAGGGAAGGCCACGGAGTCCCAGGCACCCCAACCCAAAGGGCCCACCTGCAGACCGGGCAGGAAAGGGGGACTGGGCCCAGGGCAGGAGACTGAGCAGAATCCAGCGAGGTCCCCAGACACTGGAGCGAGGCAGTGGGCAAGACCCTAAGATCTGGCCTTCTCAGGAGGGTGGAGGTTGGCAAGGGTGGGTGGCAGGGAGGCCACGGCGGCTGGGACCACAACGGGAGCCCCTCCTCATCGCCCCTTGCCCACTCAGGATGCTCAGCTCAGCTCTAGGAGAGGGGCCTGCAGGCCAAACCTGGTTCCTCCTCCACACCTTTCCCCTGCCCTTGGGGAAACTTTCCTCTGTGCCTGCGTGGTGCCCACCCCCCCTCCCACCCGTCCCAGACCCAGAGCAATGCTCCTTGGCCCTAAGACACCACCCCACAAAACGTCTTCTGGGGTAAATAAGAACCCCTTCTAGCGACCCGATCCTCTCCTGCTTACAAAGACTTCCAGTGTCACCTTAGGCGCCCATCACCACGAGCTGGTGAGGCATTATCTCTGCCCTTCAAAGGAGGATGGGGAACAGGTCAGAGATGTCATTCATAATAATAATGACTGACATTTATTAGGTGTCACCCTTTGCCAGGCTTGTGCTGTACTTTGCTCATTACATACATTAGCTCATTAATCCCTCCGGTCCCCCTAAAAGGTAGCTCGTCTCATGATCCCTTTTTCCAGATGGATAGTCTAAAGCTCAGAGAGATGAAGTGACTTGTCCAAAGCCAGGTGGCTGTCTGTGGCAGGGCGGGAATTGGAATCCAAGTCCGGTGGGTTCGCTAGACCACGGTGGACTGGCTCCCTACAGGAACACCAGCTCACATGGACACAGAAGGCACTTTGTGCCAGGTGCCACTCCACAGGCAGATTTTATCCAGGCAGGTGGGCTGCCTGATCTTATTTTTGCACCCGGCTCCTACACTTTCAGCCCCCTCCCTCTGGCTCTTGGGGCCCCCATGGCAGCCCCAGGGCCTGAGTGGGCAGTTACCTTTGGCCGTGCTGAGCTTGCAGGTGTAGACACCACTGTCGTCCTCATGCACAGATGTGAGCAGCAGCTTGCATTTCCGGCCATCGAAATGCATCTTGCATTTGAGCAGAGCAGGCTGCAGCAGGCGGCCTCGACAGAGCCAGTCTACCTCCACGTCGGCAGGACCCGCCACCAGGCACTCAAACAGCGCCATCTCCCCGGCCCCCACGTCCACGTCCTGCAGGGGGGCCAGCACGGCCAATGACCGGCTTTCAGGATGTGCTGGGGGGAAAGCGGCCACAGGGGGGCACGCGTGGAATAGAGACACAACGAGGCGAGGGAGACACACACACACACACACACACATAAAGAGACAGACAGATACAGAGAGAGAGATGCATTTTGTTCCTTTGGAGACAGGGAAAGCCCGCCCGCCTGGCCGGGACAGCAAGGAGCTCCAGGGCCTGGCTTCAGGAGGGCCACCCAAGCTGGGCCAGGGAGGGTGAACTCAGGGGAAGTAGGAGGGAATCGAGGGCAGGGTATCTGAGAGGGCCACGGAGGAGCAGAGACGGCGGCGGAAAAAAAAAACAAAAACACAGCACACCAGCTGGGTACAAACTGGACTTTATTTGAGCTAAGAAACAGCTTTGTTCAAATATCTCCACACCCACGACAGCAGGCCCTTACTCTTTGGCCAAGCCTGGCTAACACCCTCATTCCCAGACAGAGCATCCCGGGCCCTGACAGTGAATAGGGGAGCCCCAGATGAGCCCTAAACCTGCCCAGAGCTGGACTCGGTCAGGCCTCCTCATCAGCGTAGGGCCCGAGGGCCTCTGGCTTTTGGTCTCTTGTGAAATAGAAAGTGTTGTGCCATTTGAAACCCGTTTCTGGAATGGTGAGTGCCCCGTCCCCTGTTTCATGAGTCTCTTGTCAGCAGCCTCCTGCCTCCCTAGGCCCCTCCAGCCTGTGGGTGCCATGCCCTGTCCTCTCCCACTCTGCCTCACCCCACACCAGCTCAGAGGCGTCCTTCCCTGACTGTCACAGACACACAGACAGACAAACAGATAGACAGGGCCTGTAGCAGCGGTGACACATGCGCTCGCTGGGTGCTCCCCTGCAGGGAGAGACCAGGGGTGGGGGCAGGTGTCTTGATACCCTCATGGCTGCCCCTTCCTGGCACTCAGTCCATGTGGGGGCTCCCAGCCTGCCCAGCCGTATGTCCGCTTGGGGAGGAAGGGCCCATAGGGGCCCGTGGGCTATCCCAGGATGCTGCATGGGGTGGGAAGGGGATGGAATGGGAGGCTGGGAGAGGGGTCCAGGCCGGCGGGCCGGCAGGGTCTGTGGGCAGGAGGCAGTGAAACACAGCGAGGTCCGAGAGGTGCCTGAGACAGGGGCGCGGCTCGGAGGGTAGCGGGGGGGAGCGCAGGCGGCCCCCTGAGCTCACTCGCCTGTGTACAGACAAAAACCTCAGTCAGCAAGCGGCAGGTTAGTGCAGCACACACGCACGCACACCACGCAGACCTGGCTAGGGCCCTCTGCACGGAAAGCTGCCTCTGAAACCGCCAGGGTGCCCTGCCACTCAGCTCCCCCAAGATCAGCCTGCGGATGGAGGCACCGGCAGCCAGCCAGAGGCCGGGCGGGTCTCTGGGGTTCCTGGACAGGCGGAGGCTGTGGGCAACCAGGGAAAGGGCATTCACGGGCATCGGGGGCACCCGAAGCCTAGGGGATGTCAGGAGGAAGCCCAAAGAGAGAGAAGCACTGAGACGTGGGTTAACACAGAGAAGCAGGGCAGAGCCAGACCCCAGAAGGGAAGGAACAGGCCAGGGAATGGGGGCCGGATTTGGGTGCAGGGAGAGCTGAAGGACTCAAGAGACCAAGGAGGTGGCAGCCCCAAGAACGGGAGGCACAGGGCAGGTAACTGAGGCAGGCAGGGCCCGGTGGAGGTGACCCTGACTATGAGGGTCTGAGCTCCAGCAGGGGCTGGGGGTATCCTGCAAAGCTTTCTGAGCTGGCCTCTACCAGGAAGGGAGGGATGATGGCTGAGTGCAGGAGCTAAGGAGGGGTTCCCAGCCCTGAGGTGCTCACCGGGAAGGGTGAAGTAGAAGGCAAGGTTAATGGCCAGCCCTAGGGAGGAAAACCACCAGCCCACCAAGAGCAGCCTGGCTAAGGCCTGCCTGCTATCCCCGTTGCCTGAAAGGTCCCCTGCCCTTCTGCCCCAACTCCGCAGGGGCCTAGCCCTCTCCACATTCCACGGTCCTGCTCACCCTGGCACCCCTAGGGTCCCTACAATGATTCAAGCCCAAGTCACCCCAAGGGCCCCTCCGAACGGGTCCAGCTATCAGACTCTCCCCACTGCCACCTCCAACCACAGCAGCTTCTGCACAGCAATGGGATGGGTAGGAGGGTGAAGGGGCAAGAGGAGAGAGGCGGGGTGGGTGTGAGGGAGGAGCCTGGGAAGGGCAAGGTGACAAAAGCTTGGAAGAGTGTGGGGAGAGGACAGCTGGTGGCAGGAAGCAGGGTCTCTCTCTGGCTATCATCAGGGACAGGTGTGATTGAGCACGGGGAAGGCCATACTGTGTAGTAGGCTGAGCTCTGAAAGATTCACCGTGTGCCCTTGAGCAAGTCACTTCCCCTCTCTGGGCCTCAGTTTACTCAACTACAACATAAGCGACCAACTACGGGATCTCTAAGGCCGAAAGTTGGCATCTGAGCAAGGATGAGGCAAGGGCTAGGGCCGTAGGGCTGGGGTGGGGGGTGGTTCATGGAGAGTGTGAGGCACTCACCTCTGACCTCCAGGCGGGCCTCACACTGCCGGGCACCATACTCGTTAACCGCTTTGCAAGTGTAGAAGCCAGCATCGGCCCGCTCGGCGGCCAGGATCCGCAGCCGGCACAACCCACCCTCTGCCTCCTCGGCAAAGCGCCGCTGGTCTGGGCGCACAGGCTGCCGGTTTCTCAGCCTGTCAGAGGGACAAGAACTCAGTCTGGGGGCCCAGGTCCTCACCTGTCCTTGCAGGCTCCTCACATCGTCTACCCACTTCCCAGATCTGCCCCTGGGTTTAGGGCCAAGTTTTCACCCCGACTCTGCCATCCCACCCCTCCCCCAGCAACTTCCGGAACACCTCTGCCTACTTGGATCTTACCCTTCTTGGAACCTAACCACAACTATTCAGCTCTTAATTGTTCTGAAACGTCTTTGTGTCTTATTTTTATTATTTATAATGAACAGACAGCTTTGCCACTTCCCAAAATGAGTAAGAAATAACTTACAATGTTAAAAAAAAAATCACATAGGGGACTAGACAATTAATCACAAATGAAAACTAAGACCCAGACTAATAAAACCCCAAGCAAACAGTAATCAGGGTTCCAGGCACCCGGGATAAAGCACTGTAGCCAAGGCCCCCCTGTAACCCCTGGTTTTGGCCGCTCAGAAACAAATTGTTATGCCCGGGCCTAGCACAGGGCTGGGCACAGAGCAGGCCTCGAAAATCACCCTGCTGTCACCTGACAGGGGTGGGCGAGGGCAGCCTTCTCTAAGAGATGACTCCTGCCCATTCATCACCAGCTGAACAGACAGGAGGACTTTTGCTACCCAACCCCCCCACCCCCACCAGAAGGAGAAGCCCCGAATGAGCCTGAACAAAGGGGCGGGGGGCATGTTCAGGGAGCGGCACCACTGGACCTGGGATGAGACCCCTGGGCAGATCACAGGGAAGTCCACAAAGGGTCCACTCCCCTCTCCCCAGAGCCAGGCCTCACAGGGCCAAGCCTGGAGCAGGGCAAGCTGACAGGGGTGCTGCTACTCACCAGGAAACCACTGGTTTGGGCTCCCCCTGCACACGGATGCTCATGGTGACATCTTGGCCTTCTCTTACTGACTGGTCCATAAGTGAGACCTGAAGGGGACCCCAAAGTGTCAGGGGAGACAATCAGGGCCCAGCTGTGGCTCCTGGGGGCCAGAGGATTCTGGGCCAGAGGCTTTTTGCACACCGGGCTGCCGGAGGCTGGCTCCAGATAAGAAGGGTTAATGGGGCCAAGCTCTAGGTCTTGTGCGAACCTGGTGTGGCCCCAAGAACAAGGGCACACATGAAGGAATGGGGGTGCCCAGGGGCTGCATGCTGGCTTCAGGGGTCTGACCTTGAAAGTGGGGGGTGCCTTGGAGCCCGTGTCAGAGGAGCGGCGGTTCTGGCTAGGACTGAGCTTCATGGTGGGGGTGCGGGGCCAGGTCTCTCCAGGCTCCGGAAACTCCTCTGGGGGGCTCAGGTATTCCTCGTCAGAGGTGATGGGGCTGCTGAAAGGTGATGTGGACCCGCCTGGAAAAGAGACAAAGGAGAGACAGTGGCACCGAGAGAGACGCCAGAGGAGGAAGGGGGGGACAGAGAATGAGAGAGCTGGGTAGATCAGCTCCAGATCAAGGACCTGATAAGGTCTGGAATGATCCACACAGCCCAGGAAGTAGGCCAGCCCTGACCTGACTTTACTTCATGGGGCTCCTACTTGCTTGCTGTGTGACCTTGCTCAGATGTCTCTTGTCCCTGAGCCCCTGAATCCTGCTCTGCCCCAAACCCTCCTAGCACTGATACTGTTGAACTTCCCAGTAGGAGAGCCATAGCAAATAGCCTGCGACAAGGGATTCAGGCTGCAGAGGGGCCTGAATGTGACACTTGAAATTCCACTGGAGCAGGGAACCCACATTCCTGGCATGGAACTGTAGGCTCCTAATGCGGATGGTCCCCAGAGTGGTATAGCCCGGGCACCCGTTTCTTGGGTGAGCTGGGCCTGGTGCAGAGGAACACACACCTCAGACAAGCCCCATCTGGGCAGTGCCAGGGCCAGTGAGGCGGCACTGTCCAGCCTGCCCTTCCCCCCCTCCCTTCTCAGCTTCCTGCCCCAGATACCCCAGAGGCACCTGTGGGCCCCAGCCCTAGAACATGGACACCCAAACTCTCAGGGGAGGGAAAAGCGGTTTGAGTCACCCACAGAGGGCAACTCAGACTGGGGACGGGGAGGGGGGCACCAGTGTTCGCTTTCGGGGAGGGGTGTCCCCAGGGCCCTGACGCCCTCCCCTGCAACTGGCCAGGGGCCCAGCCTCACTGAGCTGGCTCCTATCCGACTACCAAATACAGACATGAATCCGCCACAGCCCCCTGGTCCCTCCTCCTGGTTCCCCCACCCCAAGCCCCTGTGGCCCGGCCCCCCACAGGGCTGCACCCCAACTCACCCGAGACTCTGCACACAGACCCCAGGCTGCGCCTGTCCTGAAGGCTCTGCCCTGGCACCAGGCCCTCCTGCTGCTTGCCCACTGCCCACCCCACCCAGCTCCCCAGGGAGCAGAAGCCCAGCCTGCCCAGCCCCACTCACTGCGCTGACCCTGCTGAGGCTCTCCACCGAGGGCCTGGGGGAGGGGAAGCAGCCTGAGGAGGGGAAGGAGGAGGTGGGGGCCCGCCAGGCAGGGACAGGCTGGGTGGCAGGCAGGCAGCTGGCTGGGAAGGTGGTGCCTGCTGAGACCACAAGCAGCCCGGGGCCCTGGAGCAGAGGGGGAGGAGCGGGGAGGGGCAGAGCAAGCGCGCGGCCTGGCTGTATTTAGCCACCCTGCTCATTCCCAAGCAGCAGGATCTGCCTTTTCTCTCTTTACAGTTTCTGGACCCTGACAAGAGCAAAGCCCCCTCACTGGCGCCTCAACTCAAAGTGCCGGGGCCTCAGTCCCAGTGGGAAGACGGGGTAGGCCGTATGCCGCAGCACCCAAGATGCCTGCCCTGAGCCGTTCATTCCGACAAACCCACCGCATGAGGCACTGATGGCAGATGGCCCTTGGGATGCCCCCTGTTCTGACCAAACCACCAAGATCCCCACATGGAAATGTGCTGACAAGCCTCAAATACTGGAGCCAGGCCATACCCTCTTTTCTCTGGTGCTGAGAATCAGAGAACTGTCAGGACCTTCGGCCTCCTTCCCAGAAATACCCCCCTCAACTTGATGGGGCCCCAAATCCCACCTCTGCCTCCCCCCTACTGCCATGGCAGGTTTGGCCCAGCACCACCCAGGGGCACTGGGCCTGCACCCACCTCTCCTCCTACCGGCTCCGACAGGGGCACCTGTTGGCAATGGCCCCTTACCCTGTCAGCCTCACCAGGGCCAAGGATCATGAGGCAGGGGCTGCTTCTAGTAACGCCCCACAACTAGCAGCCATCTGCACTTGGGCTGGGGAAGGGGCTTGGAGATCAGCAGCAGAACAGGGGAGCTGCTGAAGAGAGGTCACATGGCCTTCTCTCCCCCCAACTTTTAAAAAAAAATCTATTCATCTATTATTTGAGAGACACAGAGCACATGCGCACACGTGACAGGGAGGAGCAGATGGAGAGGGAAAGAGAGAATCCCAAGCAGATTCCCCACCAAGCGCGGAGCCCGACATGGGGCTCAACCCTGTGACCCCAAGAGCATGACTCAAGCTGAAATCAAGAGCTGAATGTCCAATCGACTGAGCTACCCAGGCGTCCCCCCTCTCTCTCATCACCCTCCCCCACAAACCAAGGCCACATTCCCAAGCTATGACCTGTGTTTCCCAGCACTGCCAGTAAAGGAGGAGGGGGGACTGGCTGAGGAGGGGGGGCCACCATTCAGGTTGGCTGTCTTGAGGTGGAGGTGGGGAGGCAAGCCCAAATGGCATTTGGTGAACATCTGTCTGGGGCTTGGCCACCAGCTGATGCTGAGACCACAGGCATGGCTCCTGGAGGCAGGAGCCCCTTCCCTGCCATGGAGCCTGGTGACCACCAGGGTCACCAGGAGGTTGGATGGCGCTGCAGGCCCTCACACCCCCAGGGAGGGAGAGCAGAGATTAAAGCAGATTGGCAAGGTTTGCCGGGAGCCTCAGAGACCCCTGGTGGTGGTTGGGGGAACTGCACTCTGGGGGCAATCATGAGAATCAGGGTCCTCAGGCCCGCTCAAAGGTGGAGGATCTGTCTCCAGCTCCCAAAACCTCTGGGGTTCCACACCAGGCCCTGGCGCTACCCCACTTTTTACTAGCCCCACCACCAAAACCATCTTTGTAGCCAGTCCCTGTATCTCAGCCCTGCTCCACCCACAAGCCGGGCTCTCACGGTGGGAAACATCCTTACACCAGCCAGGAAGTGGGGAGCAGGTGCCCCCCAAACCTAACATGTACATACGCCCACCATGTGAATGCTGCCCCTACACACCCCACCACCCCTAGAACATGCTGACTCTGCACGTGTGTGGCCTTTCAACACCGCTCCCAGGTCGGCCTCACTTGAAAATACAGGTGTAAAGGAGCCCTCAAGGTGTGTGTGAAGGGGTAGGGTGGGGCTCTCCCTCCCCAGACCAGCACATTCAGCTCAACACCGGTCCCAACATCCCTTGAGACATTTAAGGGTACACAGAGTCGCAGCCACCTACATGAAAGGCCTTCTACACCAGGGCTTCTCACCCACCTACATCAGGACCACCTGGGAGCCTATTTAAACCATAAAGTCCTGGGCTTCACTTACTCTGACCTGAAGAATTAGATTTCCTAAAACGGAGGTCAGGAAACTACATTTTTAGAAGGCACTCCAGGTGGGGCACCTGGGTGGCTCGGTCGGTTAAGTATCTGCCTTCGGCTCGGGTCATGATCCCAGGGTCCTGGGATCAAGCCCCGCTTCGGGCTCCCTGCTCAGTGGGAAGCCTGCATCTCCCTCTGCACCTTTGCTCCTGCTCTCTCTCGCTCTCAAATAAACCTTTTTAAAAAAGCACTCCAGGTGATTCTTATGTGCATGAAAGTTTAGGGACCCCTATGATCCTCATGGGAAGAAGACGACCCTAAGAGGTGAATTCCATCTTATCTGGCCACTAAACAAACTTCAGGGCAGGGTTCTGAACCTCAGAGGTCTGGCTCCACAGCTCAAGTGTACCATCTGGCCTCCCATCTTGAGCAAGGTCCCTGACTCAACAGCAGGGATTTTCAAAGTTCACGGTGCATCGGGATGGAGCTTAAACCCCAGACTGCTGTGCCCCACCCCCAGAGTTTCTGATGCTCTGGGTATGTTACTGCACATCTCTAACATATTCCCACAGTGGTGCAGATGTTGCTGGTCTGGGGACCACACCTGGAAGACCGCTGCTCCGGGGACTTCTTGGCTAACTCAACCTCCTCCACTCTTGGGCAGATCTTCACTAGTACCCCTTACAGATGCGTGTCTGGCCCAGCCTCTGCATGTCACCCAGGTTGTACCAGGGGCTGGGAAAGTCACACAGATCTCTACCCCCCACACACAAACCACTACCTCACACACAATCCTGCGGTCCACATAGCCCCGGACCATCCAGAAAGGCCTCCAGGTATGGCTACAGGGGCTAAGAAGTGGCCAAAGCACGGTCATGATTTCGGGAGCCTTCTGGCTGGTAGGGATGACAACCCCAATACATACACAACTCGAACAGTGAGCAGGAATAATAAGGAGGCAAGAGAAGGGCAGATGAGGGCCACAGAGAGCAGATTCCTTTGGGCTCAGGGAAGACAGGGTAACTGAGGGAAAGAGTGGTATAGGAATTAAGAGTTTGGTTGAAGCAGAAAAAAAAAAAGGGAAAAAGTCTTTCTGGAGGAGGAAGCTGTGGGAGCAAATATTCAGATACAGCAAGAACACGCAGACAATTGTAGCTCAACATGCTGGCCACCGAACTGGGTAAAGCTGAGAGTTAGAGTGGGTGCCTCCCACTGCCTCAGCGACCTCCAGACACCCTCAGGTCGTCCTCAGGTCCGGACAGTGGAGGCCAGCTTCAGGAGTGGGGCCTTCATTCGGAAGGTGAAGGGGAGCTCCTCGAGGCTTCGGAGGGAGGGAAGGGGTGACACGTGGGCGTTAACCAGCTCGCCTGCATGGCCCGGCCATTCCCAACCCGCGTTCCACAGGCGCTGTCTCCAGAGGCCATTCCTCTAAACGTCTGCCGTGGTTGCGCCACCGTGGAAGACAGCGAGGCCGAGGAAAAGGGAGATGCGGGCCGGCCTGCAGCTGGAAACGCACCCGTGCCACCGTGGGCATCGCCCCCTCCAGAGGAGAAGAAGAGGTTTCTGTTTTGGTTTCAAATGGACAAGGAAGCAGAGAGAACTTGCCAGCCGGCCTGACCTAGCCATAGAGACAGTTAATTCCCCATGTGTGCTTAGGTGGGGTTGCTCCGCGTTGGATAAAGCACTGGCACCCACAGGAGATTAGGTGCCTGTTCTTCTGACAGGCTGAGCATGATAACCCCCACTCTGAGGGAGAAGCCTTGGGAGACACCCCGCAGGGCCAACCTGCTTCTGGAAGACGGGAGTCGGGAGGAAGGGCTGAGTCTGGTCAAGGGACCACGCTGTTTTTTTCAGATGCTGTCCAAACCTCCTTCAAGGATGGGCAGCAGGATCATGTGGCATTCCAAGATGCCCCCCATCTGTCAGCAGCTCCTGCCTTCACAGGGAAGAAGCTGTAATTCCGCAGCAGCCATGGCCAGGAGAAAGGGCAGGGGCACATGCTGGTGCCTTTCCTTTTATTCTCTGGCCCCCCATAACCAAACTGTTCAGTGTCAGTCATATGGGGGGACCAGAATGAGTTTGAAAAGCCACATCCTTTGGCCCAAAGGTCTTCAGCTACATCCTCATTCCCACAGAGCCTCATAAATCTTACCAAGTAAGTAGCCCAGGGGTATACGGACCCTCACCTCACAGAGGAGAAAACTGTGGCCAGCTAAGGAAATGTGAAGAGGCCAGGGTCTCAGCTGCAAAATGCTAGAACCCTGGCTTCAAATATACAAGATCTGTGCTTGAGGGAGGACTGAAGGCAGCAGGATGGAGCCCTGATATCCCCCTTCCTCCTGACCAGCACCCAAAGGGCCTCCTGTCAGGACCCAAGGTGGAGGTGAGCCGAATGTGCTCCCACCAGGCATGCAGGGAGACAAAGCAGGATCACAGCCACAGTGGAGATGAGGAGTCCAGAGAGGAAGGACCCACCCACAGAGGGCATCGGCAATCTCTGCCTCCCTCCCCCCTCCACCTCGGCCACCCAGCGTGAGCTCATGAGCACAATTCTTCCTTAACCCTGAACCTCTTCCAAGTAGCAGGGAGGGGACAGTAAGGAGTGACGGTTTGGGAGACCCAGGGACAGGGCTTCACATCATGATCAGCCCCCAACCGGCCCTCTGCTCCTAGAGCTGAGCACCCCAACAGGCACTAGCCACCTGAGACTACTTAAATGCATATTCATTAAAATGGAAATAAAAGAAAAATCCAGTTCCTTGGTCACACTAGCCACATTTCAGGAGCTCAACAGCCACACGTGGCTAGTGGCTACCACACTGGACTGGGCACATATGGAACATTTCCCCCATGGCAGAAAGTTCTACTGATCAGCATTTCTCTAGAGCAGTTTGCTGAAGCTTTCCAAGTCTTAGGAACCTCATGCGTAATGTGGGCATAATAACAGAACCTACCACCCAGGGCAAGAGTAAATATGGTAACCCAGTCAACACAGAGTCTGGTATGTAGGAAGCGCTTACTAGATGCTAACTACTCATCTTCTTTTCATCTGTCATCCACCTAAGCTTATTTGCTTCACACGTGAGTATTTCCAGCACCCAGAATCACCCGTTGCTTACAACGTCCCTAGGCAGATTATAAGTGCTCAATAAAGGTTGCTGGCCTTGGGCTAGTTCCATGCCACTTCATTCTCCATGTTTCTGTCTTCCTATCTGTAAAATGGGAATATCACCACCTATCATGTCCTTCTCCAAGGGACAGATATGGGGTGATGTAGCTCAAATAAGAGGACAGGTGTGAAAGGACACTCTCCAGAGAGATGCAGAACTTGGCAGCCAGGCTGTATCAGTAAATGCTTGTGTGATAGATGTGGGCAGCTAAGAATGCTCAGCTTCAGGTAAGCATACCTCTCACACTCCCCAACCACCCGTCCCAATACACACACACCCTTTGGGAGAACGACTATGGCCTCAGCGGAAGTACTCAGTGGGCTGGCTGGGACAGGCTGGAAGGGGCCTGGAGCTGGGGGGTGATGAGAACCAGACCCTGCCCTCAAACCACAGTGCCTGAGTAATGGTGTAATGGGTATGGGAATGGGTAACTGGACAACTAAATTTGTCTAGTTATCCATTTCCTCTTCCTGTGGTTCCCAACCAGGAACTGAGATCTGTGGGCTCTCCAAAGCAGGCCCTTTGGGGGTGGGCACCCCAAGAGGGCACTGTGCAGCCAGCCCTGGTTTTTAGGGCTCTAGTGTGGGGGATTAAGGAATAAGAAAGGGGGGGGTGCCTGGGTGGCTCAGTTGTTAAGCGTCTGCCTTCGGCTCAGGTCATGATCCCAGGGTCCTGGGATCAAGCCCCACATCGGGCTCCCTGCTCCGCAGGAAGCCTCCTTCTCCCTCTCTCACTCCCCTCTGCTTGTGTTCCCTCTCTCGCTGTGTCTCTGTCTGTCAAATAAATAAATAGAATCTTAAAAAAAAAAAGGAACAAGAAAGGGAGGTGGTTCCAGGAGGCCTCTTCCTATCAGACACTCTCTCCCTCGGCTGGCTCCCCCGCTTCCTGCCTGCCCCCTGCCTGCAGCCACACTGCCTGACACCCCTTCTTAGCACCCCCCCCACTCCGCACACAGTCCAGGCCCGAGACCCCCGCCCCTGCCAAATGTCTGTGCCACCCCCTGGTTCCGCCCACTCCGCTGCTCTCCAGGTCCACTGGCCCTGGTCCAGCCGCTCCGGACCAAACAGTGCCTTGTAGGGGAAGAAAGTCTGCTTCCGCCAAGAGAGCCCTGGGGCGGAGTCAGCATGACTTATGGGGGCTATTCTCTGGGGGCAAAGCCAAGTGCCACTGCCTAATGCGATGAAGCCTTTCTGGCTCCCCAGGGTGGGCTGGGGGGGGAAGGCACAGACACGCCATGATGGGCTGAGGGCCGAGAGGCTGGGAAATATGGAGGAGCTGGGGCCGCAGGCCTGGCAAGGGCAGGGGAGGAGTCCCTAAGACAGTCTGGACAATGAGCAGAAAAGGAAAAGGCAGCTTTCTGGAGCCTCATGGAAACCTGGGCACAACGGCACCCCTCAATAACGCTAACAGCTAACATTTGTCTACAGCTTGACATAAATCCCATTCACGCATTTGCTTTTGTTCAAGAGGATAGTAGAATTATACAAATGAGGAAACTGAAGGGCAGGGAGGTTCAGTACGACAAACAGAGCTCCCAGTCTAGTGCAGACAGCTGCCTTGCCCCAAGCCTCCTTCCCAACCTTAAAAGGCTCCCAAATGGGCCACAAGCCAGTATTGGGGCACCCCCCCCAACCTCCTTGCCAAATCTCAGCCCAAGCCAGGTATTGACCAGAGTCCTGAAGCCAGCCCCAGGCCCCCTGAGGAGAGCTGGGAGCTGAGTCACAAGCCAGATCCCAGAGGTGATGGAAGGACGGAAGCATGTCTGGAGGGGACGGCATGATTCAGCGTGGTGGGAGGGGCGAGGAAAAGGAGAAAGACTAAAACACAGCCTCCTGGGAGGGGTATGTAAGCTACGGAAGATGAAGGCCTGCTGTTCTGCAAAGGCAGGTGGGTACAAACAAAAGGATCAAAGGCAGGACTGGGGCTCAGGGGAGCTACCACCAAAATCACCCTTATCGTGAAGGTACAGAAGTCCTGGGCCCACAGCAAGACAGACTCTGTAACCTCCTATCATATCCAGTGAGAGAAAGGGACGGAACAGCGTGGACTGCTCCCGGTCCAGGCACACCCAGCCCCTCCAGCTGCCTCTCTACATCCCAATGTCTTTCAGGGCCCCTGCGCCTCTCAATCCAGCACCCCATAACACTGACCCACTGCTTGATGCTCCTCTGCCCTGCACTGTCCTCCAACCTAGGTTCTCTGATTTAGCTTGATGACCCAGAGCTAATATCCTTGCGGGTTGAGTCTGTGTCTTTTCCTTCTGGAACCCGCCCCCTACCCAGCCTCACCTCCCCCGCCCCCACTGCCCAGGATCAGCACACTGTCAGGCCCAGCAACCTGAATGGGCAGAACTAGCCATGCACACTGACACCAGTCCAGCCCTACCCTGAACCTGAAAGAAACTGGGCTTACACCCAAAGGAAGCAGTCCAACAACAAGTGAGAGCTTTCGTAAAAATAGAAAGCAAGGCGGCCTCAGTCACAGCCATCTCCAGAGAGGTGCTCTCAGCTACCTTCTCTTCAGGGCTTTGGGTTCAACAGAAGGACCAAGGGAGTGGGGAAGGGTTGTGGCACTTAAAAGCATCCTTTTTACTGGGTGGGGGAAGGGGTACCCTTCTAGAGGAAATGACCTCAGAAGGCTCCTGATGGCTTTTAAGCCCTTTGAGCTGGGAGATTCTTTTTCGCAGAGACTCAAGGAGAATTTGCTTTCCCCACAGGACCATTTTCAGGGAAATGCCAAGGGAGGATGGCATTTAGAGGATGCATGAAGACAAATTTCAGAGACTTCATGAATTGGCCTGGGGTGTGCCTTTGGGAATCTGGCCCCCGCTCTGAGGCCGGGCCACTTGGAATGCTTCCAGCAGAGCAGCCGACATGTGAGAACGGACAGTGCATGCGGGCCGAGAGCCTGAGCTCTAGGCACGGGAGTGGGACGGGTCACTGCTCATCCCACCCGGGACCCGGGGCCCACAGGCTCCCTACCAGGTCTCACGGCCAGTGCGGCGGCACAGCTGGCCTGACCCAGCTCGTTGGTGGCGGTGGCTGTGTAACTCCCGGCATCAGCCGCCCGGGCCTCCCGGAGCAGCAGGGTATGCCGCTCGCCCTCAGCCCGGATGAGAAGGCGGCCATCACTGCGCAGAGCAGACCCATCCCTCTGCCAGGACACTGTGGGGAAGGAGCGGTGTGACTGGTTGCCATGGCCCACAGCAGTCCACTGGGGCAAATCTCCCCTCACCCCACACAGAGCCCAAACCACTCTGCTCCCCACCCTAGGGAATCCTGAGGACTCCCCCGCCCCCGTCCCAGCCCACCCCATTCACAGAAGCCCAGGCCTGCCCTCCCCTCTCCCGGGGGATTCTGAGAAAGCTCCCGAAAAACACACACAGGGGACGGGCCAGCCCCATGGAGCAGATGTCCCTCCTCCCCTACCTCCCCCTCTCTGTGTCTCAACCATAGCCTGGGCCCAGTCCTGGAGCTCACCTTGGGGTGGGGGATTGGCAGTGATGATACACTTGAGCAGCACATCTGCCCCTGGGGCCGCCACCACATTCTGCAGGGGGATCTCGAACACAGGGGCCTCGAGGGGCTCTTCTCCAGCGGACACATACGAGTCATCCGAAGACTCTGCCGGAGACATGGGTGACAGGGTAAGGGGACACGGTCCCTGTGGGGATGACTCAGGGGGAGAGCGGATAATGGTATCCTCGGATCTTAGAAAGCCAAACCCAGGGAGAAGGGCTTCTAGAAGGTGGTGGTTGGGGCATCAAGGGGTCTCTCTCCTGAATGTCCTGAGACAGGGAAGAAAAGACAGGGGGCGGGGGGCGTTCTCAAACAGGACAGGGCAGCCAGGACTCTACATTAGTTTGGCTTCTCAACTTCAGCCACAGTCACTGTGGTTTCTGGAGGAAGGCCCGGACTGTGTCGTGCGTGTCTATACAAATCAGTCACCACGGAGGGTAGATCAGGCCCTGTTTTATGCAAGTGCTCTTAGCAGCAGCGCAGATACGACCAGCTTCCAGACAGTACAAGCAAACAGCAACCCAAGCCCTAAGCAGTAATACCGCCGTCACAGGGCAACATGGGGTAAACGGTCAAATAAGTTTTGGATTCAAAAGAGTGAGCAGCAGGTGGGTCCAGTAGCCATCTGAGAGCCTCATGAATTGGCTTTGATCCCGTCCATCCACCAAACAGTAACACTGCATTTACCGCACGCTAAGCTCTGTATGAGTACCAGGGAGACAGCAAGACATAAGAAGTGCTTACAGGAAGCTTGTGCACACAAAGACATCCTAAAGCTCCACAGTAGTGGATCCCTCTGGGTACTTTCCAACTCTGACCTCCTATAAGCTAGACAAGGTACAGTCTGGTAGGTAGCCAAAGGAGCAGTCAGAATCCCAATTACGCTGTTTTCTAGCTCCATTACCTTGGACAAATTAGATAACCTCTCTGTGCCTCTGTTTTGTTATCTGTAAGATGAAGCTGATAAATAACATCCAACCGCTTGCAGAGGTGGCATACAAATTTAAATAAAATAACGCCCCTAAGAGCCTGGGACACACAGTGCCTGTGTTGTGCTATGTAATAATGTGGCTAATAGGATGATGGGCAGGTACCTAATTATCTTTAAAAACTTTAAGATGGTAATCCTTAAGTGAAAAATAAAGTAATTCTGATGATGAAAAATCCAAGGTGGTAAGCGCAATGAAAGAGACCCTGACCAGGTGCCCTGGGTGCAGTGAGCAGAGGCATCTGGCCTGGGAAGCATCAAGGGGTGGGAGCAAACCGAGGATGGCTTCCTCTGCCTCCATCCAGGAGTGGACCCCAAGCTGGTGTTCAGGGTGAGCAGAATTAGGAACAGGGGCATTCTGGCTGGTGGCCACCATCCACAGGAGGACTAGGAGATGACACTCAGGCTGGCATGTGCCCACAGTCAGCTCAGCCATACAAGGACTCAAGGATGGAAGAGAGGCTAGCTTGAAAGACTGGGTCCGATCTTCGCGGCTACGGATGGGTCAGGGAATAGTCCTGGGATGGAAGCTGAGTTGGCTGGACCAAAGCTCGCCTCTACCCGGGACCTGACATTATTTACTGAGATGGGTTTCCGTCTCTTCCCACACAGAGTGGTGGAGTTTGGAGGAGCTCCTTAGGTTTCCACCACTGCCTTCCACCATGGTTAGATCCTTGACCCAGCAGCCCAGTGGACCCAGAGCACCTACAAAGGCATCTGGGCACCTTTGCTCAGCTCCACTCAGCCTCCACTCAGCCTCCACCACAACACACTAGCTCGCTGCCTCACCAGCAGGCAGGTTCTAGCACCAGGACCTTCACAATCCTTCACTCTAAGTGGAACCTGGGTCTATAGCTTCCCTGTGAAACCACACCCTCACAACTGCCCCGCAGCTCTCCCCAAACACCCTCCCACCCAGCTCCCAGCAACTTCTCGGCCCTCCCCAAGGCCTTACCCAGCTCAGGGGAGGTGGGCCGGGCCCGACGACCTCTGCCCTGGCTGTGGGCACCTCGGCGGTCCCAGGCCCCCCAAGGACCGTCCTCCTCGGGCCCTCTGCGCAGCCTCTTCTCAGCCTCAGGCCCCGCCCTGTTCTTCTCCAAGGTCTGAGGCACAGCGGCACTCTCCTGGCCTGGCATGGCCCAGGGCAGGAAGCGCACGGCCTGTGCTGGGGGCTCCCGCTTCCGACCCGGGTGTGCTCTCGTCCTGGCCTCAGGGGGATCCGTGGCGGCAGGGGGCGGCACGGGGCTCCGGCACTCCTGGATGGCTCTGCCCCGGGTCAGCGGGAACTGGTCCCGGCGCTTAACCTCCTGCTGCGGGCCTTCCCCCAGCTCCGTCCTGCCCGCCGGCCCGCGGCTCCTGGGCCTCCCCTGCTCGTCCCCGGGCTTCCCCACGACGCTCGGAGGGGGCGGCGAGGCGGCGGGGCTCTCGGCCCGTGGGGTCTTCGGGGTGGAGGGCTGGGAGAAGAGCGGGGGCTCGCCAGGCTCTCGAGGGGACGGGGCGCGCTGCAGCGTGGCGCGCAGGGACTCGTGCGAGCGCACCAGCTCCTCCCGCGACGTGGAGCGACGGATGCGGCCCAGCTCCTGGGCGAAGCGCAGCTCGAGGTCGGAGGCCGCGCTGCGCTGCCGCGTGCGCTCGTCCAGCGAGGCCGCCTTCTGCTGGAAGAGGCGGCGCCGCTCCGCCACGCTGCCCGTGGCCCGCAGCTCCTCCTGCGAGGCCCCGAGTGTGTCCCAGGGCGCTCCGCCCTCGGACTTGGGCTGCTCCAGCGAGCGGGCCTTGCGCAGGGGCACCCATGGCCGCAAGGGCGCCGGCGGTGAGTCGCTGCGCTCCAGGCTGCGCCGTCGCTCCTCAAAGAACTGCAGCTTGTCCAGGATGCGGGAGCCGGCTCGCACCAGCCTGGGCGAGCGGCCCAGCGCCGACAGGCGGCCGGAGGCCTCGCTCAGTGGCGTCTGGGGCCGGGACTCCGCCGTGCCCGCCAGCGAGGGCCCCGACGACTTGGACTTTTTCCCTTGCTTCTCTTCGGCGGTGGCGTCCTCGGGCAGCACGGGCTCCTGAATGCGCCGGTGGGGCGATGTGGGGGTGGCCGGGGGCTGGGCGCTGAGTCCCGGCGGGGGCCGCTTACCCACCCGAGGGGACGGTGGGGGCAGCAGTGCGGATTTGGAGGGAGGCGGTAGGGCGGGGCGACGAGGGGCTTCACTGGCCGGCTGAGGCTGAAGATCAGGCTCCTCCCTGTGCAAGCCGCTCTGAGGGACACTGCTGCAGAACCAAGACGAAGAGGGGTAGAAGATTTAGGGGTCTCCCCTCCTAGACCTTCAGCTCGTGATAGGAATTGGACGGTGGGGCATGCTGGGAAGGCTTGGGGGTGACATGGGTCAGACCCTCTCCCCCCTCCCCAGGAAGGAACAGCCAGAGCAGGTGCTGGGGAGAGGTTGGCAGCCCTTGCACCAGAAGACTGGGCTGGTGGCTGGGCCCAAGTACAGACTCAGCCCCTGGGGCTCTGGCCAGGCCCCTCCCCCCAGCCCCAGAAGCTGGGAAACAGCAGAAACAGAACTGAGCGGTGAAAGAGAAAAGAATGAGCTTAGGACCCAAAGGATGAAGTGGTGAGGAAAGGCAGGAGGGTTGGATGGGGCGGGGCCCTCTCAGGAATGCAGCCTCCCACTCATTCCTGTCCCCAGCTGGCCCCCACAGCCCTGCCCATCCTCAGCAGGAGTACCCCTAGAAGAATAGGCACTAGCCTTCTGGGAGCTGATGCCCTATCTCAGGGACTACCTAGCACCTGAGGTGCTTCACCAGACCTGAGACCCTCACCAGTGAACACAGCAGGTGGCAGCTGAGGTCCCTGGGGTGGGAGACTAGAAGAGCCAGGTTCTCCTTCCCTTTGATCAAGTGCCCCTACCACAGGCCTTTGACTTTGTCCTGCCTCTGGGAAAATTACCTTGAGTCCTTTGAAACCACGCTGCCACCTCTGCCCCACCCCACCCCCAGCGCAGAAGCTCCCCAAAGGGGTATGCTCAGGAATAACTCAGCTCAGAAATAACTACTGCGTGGGCCTGGAGAAGGGGTGTGGGAGAAGAGGAAGAAGGAAGGAGCTGGTCAGCTCAGAGTACCCCTCTCACCACAGAGCTTTGCTGCCCAAGAGCTGGGCCTCAGTTTCCTCCCTCTGGACTCTTGGGGGACACATCAAGCAAGGAAAGGAATCCGAGATATTAACATCATACCTAACACGTTAGAGAGAGCTTAATAAAAACTCAGGAAATGGCTCACTGAATCCTTACTGGGGGCCAGGCATGTACTAAAGGCTTAAAATGCATTCATTCCTGTCATCCTCACAACAGTCCTCTGAGCTAGCAGCTGTCTCCATTTACAGATGAAGAAACTGAGGCTTAAGAGGTAAAGTGACTCACCAAGGTGACACGGCTAGGAAATGGCTGGTGCCAGGATTGAAACCCAGGCAGTCTAACTCCTGAGCCCTTATTCCCTCCAAATGTCTAGGATTCTGAGGGCACGGAAGGGAGGAGAAATAGGGTACTGGCCACAGCAGAAGTTCTAGGGGTGCCTGAGTGGAAGGCTGTTTCGGACTACCTGGGGCAGCCACCCGCCCCCCGCCCCTCAGGCCCCACCTCTGACTGGGGGGGGGGGAGAGGGGTGAGGTGCAGAATGGCAATCCACAGTGCCCTGAGGGAACAGAACCTCAGCCAGCCACCTGCGGGGAGGCAGAGTCTACTCTGGGGGAAGGACAGCAGAGTCCCCGTCCCCGAGGAAAGGCTTCTGGGAACTGGGTTAAGGCTCCTAGAGAAATCCGAGAGAAATCGGGGACAGCAGAGGAGGCCTCTTGCCAGCAGTTCTGAGTGCTAGGCCAGCCTCTGTACCACAGACATCACTAAGGAAATGGGTTCCTCAGAAGTTGCCATAGCAACTCCAGGCTCAGGCTGAGGCCTGGCAAAGGAAGGCAGGGAAGGAAAAGGCAAGTCCAGGGCTCAGGAGCGCCTGGTTCATGCCAACCACATAAAGCCAGGGAGCCTCCCCTGCCCCAGACCTCTCCCCTGCCTACCACTAGCCACCCCAACCACCTTCAAAACAGCCTCCCCCCACCAGGCTCCTTTTCTCTCCTCCATGATGGTCCCCCCCACACACACACACCCATACCCATCACAAGCTAGGTCCCTCTCAGCTCCCCAAATGTCCCCCCAATACCTCCATCATCAGCCACTCCCCTCTTCTACTATAGCACTCCCTCTTTTATCTGCCAGCCCCCAAATCTCCAAAAAGGGCTCCAAAGCCTCACTCCAACACCTCTGCTCCGCTCTGCTCAGGCTCCTCGCCACCCCCTGCCAGGACAACCTTCACCACCGCCCTGCCCCGCCCCTGCACAGGCATGTCCCACCAGGCCCTCACATGCTCCTGGCCTGCACCAGTCCCAGCCCTCTGCCTCTACCCCAGCCCCTTGACTCCAGCCCTCCCTGCCCGCCCCTGCCTCCCACACAGCCCACATCCTCTTGCTTTCCCAGGCCCCTGGCCCCATCGACTCCCTGACCACCTCATTCTCTTCTCTCTCCTGGCCACGCTCATGCTCCCTTGCTCTCCTGCTCTCTCGGGAGCTGCTTTGCAGAAAGCTTCCATTCCTCCCAGAAAAAGGCCCACATGGGAACAGGAATGTACAGAGAGAAGAAAAGGCAGCAGCTGCTGAGACAGCAGGCACGGAGGGGGCCCGGGGGGGGGGGGGCGGGGAATCCTGGGGACAACTGCAGCCCGAATGGGCGAGGTGGGAGAGGGCCCCTGGGAAAGCGGAGATCTTGGAGGGGATGAGGAAGGGACAGAGGGGTCCACGAGACCATGGCGATGGCACAGGTGGGAGCAGGAGGCTGTGGGTGGTGACAGCACAGGAGGAGGGAGGATGCGGTGTGGGAGGACAGAGTAGGTAGCCGGGGCCAGGGTGGCAGCAGGGGCGGTGAAGTGCACAGAGGGACGGATGGTGCAGGGGAAAGAGGGGTGGAGGCTGAAGGAGTGGTGAGGGGCAGTGCGGGACGGCATGGTGAGGCGGAAGAGTGCGGGCCCGGGTGAGGCCATTACTTACACGTGGATGGAGAGCGCCCGTCCTCTGTACAGACTGAATGCGCTGCCATACAGGTCACTGGACACCGAAAGGCTATCCTCTGACCCCCAGCTTGCGCCCACCAGATTAGCTCGAGACGCCCGCACCAGCGGCTCCACCCCCAGGTGCCGTGGCCCGGCCCCGGTTGCCTGTGCTTGCCTTGGGCTGCCCGGGAGGCGGCGGGAGCCACCCCTGCTGCCCGCTTCCTGCTCCAAGACCGTCTGCCCGCTGCCCCACCAGCTCACTTGCTCCTCTGACGTGCCTGTCACGGAGGTCGGGGGTGTGTCCAGGGAGGTGCCCACCAGGGTGTCGGAGCCCCCTAGAGAAAGGAGCACGGTGAAGCCCAGGCACCTCCTGGGGGAAGCCTGCCCGCCTGCTCTTGGAGCAGCCCAGATAGCTCACCCGTGGGGGTGCTGAAGTCCCCGTCATCCCGAAGCTCCAGGCGCTGGGTCCCCTGTACATCGCTGATGTCATCCTCGCCCGTCTCGGAGTCTAGAGAAGAAGGGGTCTGTGTGGGCAGGGCCCTCCTCCCTCTGACTCCAACTCTTCCCCGTGTCTCCTCCCGCCTCCCCCGCAGCAGGCTCCATCTTACCCACGGCCGGGGCTGCCACACCTATTTTCTCCCCTCTCTTATTACCCCGCTCGTCCCCACACCCATGCTGGGCTGCTCAGGCCAGTCCTGTGGCTTCACCTCTGAGCCCCTGGTGACTCACGCCTACCTCCTTGGCCCTTGAGGCCACCTGCCACCGCCCCTCCCAGCCCCTTGCTGGATTACCAGGGTCTCAGCCCTCCCCATCCTGGCCTGTCAGTTACAGCATATCTCCTGTGCAGCCCCCAAATAACAAGATCCTAGGTTCCAAGCCTCTAAATTTTGGGTTCCGGTACCCCCAGGAACAAAGGGGAGTCACCTCAGAGTTGTACTGTCAGGGCACTCGACCAACCGCAGGGCCAGCCTGTCCTCCACCCCAAACCAGCCGGAACACATCAGGGTGCAGCTGAGGCAGGGTGAGGAGAGGCCAGGGTCGGGCAGGGAGGAAGGGGGAGTGGAGGGCTAGGGCAGGAGCCAGTTTCCTACCGTAACTTTGCTTTCTGCAGGAGCGGAAAACTTCGCTTCCATAGGAGCAGCAGGAGAGAGACATGGACAGACTGTTATCAGAGCGTTTGTGGGGCAGGGCATGGTGGGTAGGCAGGACAGAGGGGGCATGAGGGTGCCCAGTGCCCAGAAATGCCCTGTGGGGATGGGCAGGGGAAGGGAGTCACCTGGAATGGGCAGAGCATCTCTCATCCTGACAGCCTGCAGGCTCCCACTGTGCCCAGCTGGGGGGGCGCACATGCTTTGACTGGTTATTCCAACTACCCCAGTGATTCTCTACCTTTGGCCTCTTACTGGTGCTGCCACTGGTCACGCGCACGTGCGCGCACACACACACACACCTGCTTGTGCTCTGCCCAGTCACAGACCCAGGCCCCCCATTAGGAGTCAAGCCCACCCTCTCTTAAAAAAGATTTGCTTTGTGCTTTGACCCTTCCTTGCAAACCAATCCCCCCCACCCCGACCTGTTCTGAATCATGATGTGACAGGTATGCTCTTCCTGATTCTGTTCTGCTGAATGGTCCTCAAAAGTGCCCAGTGATTAGGCTACAAGCCAAGTTTCCTGGGCATATTTTTAACTTTCCAAGATTCTAACTGGTTCTGTGCCTCAGTTTCTCTATGAGTGCCATGACAAGCAGGAGCCATATGCTGGATGCCGAAGCATGACAGTGAGCTCATCCCCACTCGGCCCCACAGATGGAGCGCCCTGAGCCGAGGCCCATGGTGGGATGTGCTAGTGAGATTCTCCCCCACCCCTTCACCCCACAGCTGCAGGGTACAGGGCACCTCCTTGAGTGGGTATGGATATGTTTTGGGGGATCCCACAACCCATGGGCTGTCTTCGGGGCCTGGGCATGAGGCATGAAGCAACATGGACCAAGAGAAGGAGTGGGCATGGGCTAAAGAAGGGAGCCTGTGGTCCACGCACCATGGGTGAGTCGGCCAAAGGCCCGGCGGGAGTGGCCGGTTTTCTGAAAGAGAAAAGCCAGAATGAGTTGTTGAGAGGAAAGCTCACTCCTGCTGTCCGTTACCTCCTCCCATCTAAACCTCTATATTAAACAGAAACTCATTCCAGGGGCTTGCGGAGGGGTAGGAGGGTCATGCACAGAGCCGCCAGCTTCCTGCCAGCTTCCCCCTGGAAGGAATGTCTCCACTCTTCCCTGCCTTTCAGCCCTCCTAGCAGGAGCTCCAGGCTACCCAGCTTGGCTCTGGGGAGGAGCAGAGGAGGAAGAAGAGAGAGGACAGCAAAGCTGCGGGTCAAATGCTGGGAGTCCGGGGACAGAGGCTCTCAGGACTGGGGACCTGAGCGACTCCCCAGAGATAGAAGCTAGGAGACAAGACAGGAGGCTGACTGATGTGAAGGAAGAGATGGGGGTGGGGGATGCTTGGATGACTGGAGGGACGAGGACACAGATTCCTGCTGGGGGTGGGGGGGTGGGGAGGACAGATACCTGAAATAGGTGTCAAGCGGGCAGGGAGGGTGATGGGGGAGCAGAGGGCAAGGTCCCCCAAGGGCCAGAGCCTCACGAATGCAGGAAGGAGGCCTGGGTACGCCGAGGACAGGGGAGGGCTTGGGGAATTTATTGAGCTCGGCGCGGATCCCTGTGCGTGGCTTCCAGGAGCTAGGGAAGATGGAAGGCTCCAGACTGGGGGGCTGCGGAAAGCCGGGGCGGGAGGCCGGGGTTGGACTGAGGCGAGGGGAGACCAGGAGGCAAAGAAGCCAGTGGACACTCCACGCCAAAGCTGCGGCGGGGGCCTCCCCGGGGGGTCGCGGGGGATTGCGGACTACGGGGCCTGGGCTGGGGGTGGGGGGGGCGGTCTGCCCTTCCGCGCGGGGAGGGCCGACGCGCTCTGCCCAAAGGCCGGGGAGCCCCCGGAGCGCTCCCGGCCGCGGCCCCCCGCGGCGGGGTGGGCCGGGCGCGGGCCCGGCACCCCCTCCCCCGGGGCCCGGCAGCGGTGACCCGCCCTCCCTTGGGGCGCCCAGCCCTTCCCGCCCCCTCCCGACACCGCCCGCCCCCGGAGCCCTCACCTGGAAACGCTTCTTCACCCACAGCTTCTTCATGGCGGGGGAGGGGGCCGCGCCGGCGGCCGGGCGAGGAGGGGACGGGCGGGGGCGGGGCGGAGTCGGAGGCGGGGCCGGGGGCGAGCGGGGGAGCGGGCGGGAGCCGGCGCCGGTGGCGGAAGGAGCCGCCGGGCGGCGGGAGCCCGGGCGGGGGGAAGGCGGTGGCGGCGGCGGCGGCGCCCAGAGCCCGCCCCTCCTCCGCCGGCCTGCACCCCACCTGGCGCCCCTTCCCTGGCCTGCTCCCCTGCGACCCCCGGGGCGGCGCTCTCCTGCCTCCGGGTCCTCCCCACCCCGCACCTGCCTCCTGGGCCCTGGGCACATGGGGAAACTGAGGCACAGAAGGGGGTGCAGCGGCCCCTACGGGAGTTCGGGCCACCGTCTCATTGGCAGCCGGACGCGGCCTCCACGCCACCCCCACTCGCCTCCCGCGGGGCCGCTCTGGAAGGTCAGCCGCATCTCGACTTGCTCACTCCACAAACATGCGCGCACTACACTGTGCCAGGCAGTAGCGAACTCGTCGCGGCCCCGAACGCGCTGCAGGGCCACAGCGCCGGGTGGGGGCGCCTAGGTCACACACTGGGCAAGGGCCCTGGTGGGTGGGGGCTCCATGCTGAAAGGAACCAAGACTATGAAAACCCCCAGGTTCCTCGGGAGAGCCAGAGAGGGCCCTAGAGTTTCTTGACGGTGGGTCCTCTGTCCCTGCCCCCTGGCGCGCACACACACACACACACACACACACACACCCCAGCTAAGATGCCCAGAGGTACTTCTATTAGTCACAAGTACGACGCACCTTCTCACTCACAGGTGAGCATACTCACCAAACTCTCTTTGTCCTCCTCCCATTCAGCACCGTGCCCGCTTTGCCACCGCGAAACTCAGTTCTCCCCTCCCTCCCCCCAACAATCATTATAACTAAGTTTCTTAAGCATTTACTAAGTGCCAGGCACTTTATAAATGTTCCCTCATTCACAACAACCCCTTATGAACACTGAACTGGCTCCATTTAACTGACAAGTGACTGAGGCTCAGAGAAGTCCTATCACTTAGCTAAAGCCACACAGGTTCGGTGTCTCTACTGTCCCCTAGATCCAAATCCCCATCCCAGCATACTCAAGTAGTGCCACTCACTGCTATCAGTTTTTACTTGCCTTCTGAAGTTATGTGAGTTTATGGGCCCCCTTTTTTTTTTTTAAGTTTAAGGTCGTGTCTCGTACATTCTGGGTGCATACAGGAGGTCCTGTTTCCCAGACCCCCAAAGGCAAATGTCGCACATTCGGACACATGAATGGGGATGAGCACTGAGAGCATACACGTGTGTGTCCAGGTCGGTTCTGGCCAGAGGACCCTGGACACCCACAGGCGCTTTCCCTGCCCACCCCCAAATACACCCACTCGCAGATGGGGGAGCTGAGTGAGGAGAGGGGTAACTTGAGCCCCTGTTCCCTAGGAGAATCCGAGGGGCTGGCACATTCCATAGCAAAAATAACCAATGGGCAGCGGGCGTGAGTGACGGGACAGCTGGGCCGTGGACAGGCCTGTGGGATTCTGTGTTCCTGCTCTGGGTCTGCACTGCTCACCCCCACAGGGCTGGCCTGGGGCGTGCTCGCAGGGTGGGCCACCCCCAGCTGGCCCGAGATTGTCCTCTTTCCCTCTCCATGGCTGGCAGCTGTGCCCCTCTGTTATTTCCCCCCCTTCCGGAGAAAACCCGTCTCATCATGCCATGCCTGATCTCTCACACAGACCCTCCTCTGAGCCAGATGGACCCACTCCCGTCCTCTTTGCTTTCTCTCTTTCCTGCCTGGAAAGTCTAATTTCTCCCTTCCCCCACTTTGCTTATCCTGCTCTGCATTTCTGACACACGGTGACATTTTTACTTATTTATTGTGTTTATTGCATGTTGTCTATCTCCCCTCACTAGGATGTGATCTCTAGGAGGACAGGAACCTGAGGGATCCCCCTCTCATGTAGTCCCTGATGAGGACTGGGCATGAATGGATGGCAACACTCTCCCTACCCCTCCCCAACTCCATACTAGTTTCCTCCTGGCTTTTCATCCAGATATTCCAAGTTCCTGGTGAAAAAAATAACTGCTGAATATCCCTCAACACAGGCTCTGGTGCATTCCCCACCTTTTCCTTGCCTGAAGAAGCCCTCTCTCCCTGTCTCTAACCTCTCCTCTCCATGCCCTGAAGTCCCCAGCACGGTTCACGCCTATCTGTTGACCTTTGGCCCTTCGGATTGAAACCAGAGTCTTCTGGACTCTGGCTATGAAACATCCAACTAACATGGCGAGCACTATCAGCTTGCCCCTTCTCTCAGCTGTGCCCTCTCCTCCTTACCCCCTGCCCTTTAGGCCCCCACCCCGCCTCAGCCACACATGTCCCAAGCGTTGAGGATGGCACTTGGTCTGGTCACTTGATTTGCACATAGCTCCTCAGCCCACACAGGTGGGAGCCTGATGTTTTGAAAGAGAGGAATGCCCACCTATCTTGGGAGACTGGGCCAGAAGATGGCTTTGGGGATGTGGTTGGGAGAAAGATGGTTAATGATGACAAATCCTGGCCTTAGTCTTTCTGTGCTTCTCTCTTTCTAAGGACAGGCAACGTGGACCTGAACTGCTACAGATCTGGCTCTGTCACCTCAATTAGCTATGTGACCTCAGGTAAATTCCCTCTTGGAACCACAGTTTGCTCCTATGTGTAACCATCACTACAGTAATCTGGGATTGGAAGATTAAATAATGAAATGGGGTGCTGTACCCATGTTAAGGGTTCTACAAGGAGCCTGCATGTCTGCCGGCTTCACTATTCCTATGCCTTCTTCATTTCTCTACCCCAAATCCCACCCTTCTATGTCCTATCCTCCAGACTCTCCAGTCGGCCACCCATCTGTCTTCTCAAGGCCCCGGCCTCCCCAAGCCAGGACGATATCCCTCCATCCTTGAGCGAACATCTGAGGCTTCAGGAGTGCCAGGAACCTTAGCATCACCCTGTCTTGCCGAGCCAGACAGCAATCCCAGCCAGGAAGCTGCCTCCTTCTGCAGCCAGGTCCTGGCTGGGCTTCCTCGAGAACCCTGAAGCCCTCCTGCTGTGGATCCCAACTGAGAAAGTTTTCCATGAGTGAGTCTGAGCCATGCTGAGCTGCTTGCCCAGCTGCCCCTGACCAAGACCTGGAACTGGGCAAGTACTGGTGCGGGGAGGGGCAATAGGAGGAGCATGAAGCAAGGCTCACGCAGTCAGTCCCCCACCATCACCAAAGTAAAGCCCTGCCCTCCCCCAAATCATGTGGAAGGGGCGTAGTAGTTAAGCACGTCGTTCTTTGCAGCAGGACAGACCTCCTTCCATCCCCGCTCAGCCACCTTCTACCTGTACAAGAAATGTCGTTTAATCCTTTGTACCAGCTTCCCCAGGGTTGCTATGGGACTGAGATGATATGTCAAAAGATGTGATGGTGTATCACCTGCCACACAGTAGCGTGTAGCTATTCACAACATTTTAAATTACTACTAAGAATTATCACCAATTAATAGTAATTACAAGACTGGTCTTGGGATAAAGATTTCACCAGTAGGAAGAAGTTCTCAAATGTGACTTGCCACGGCGCAATCCTCTTCTTGTGTTAACATGACTGTCAAAAGACCCCAGATCCAGTCCTCACCACACCCAGGGGCCTTCTTAGCCCACACCTCTCAAATATGCTGTTCCAGCAGAGCAGCCTGGAGATGGCCTTCCTGGCCTCTGTCTAGATATGCCCAGCCAGCATTCAGCCCTGCTGATTGTGCTACTCGGCTTATAGAGGGACTGGAGAAACACATCTTGCGGGGAAACACAGCCCTGCTGGGGGGGAGGGGGCCTAGTCTCCTGTCACTCTCCCCACTTTGGGGGAACCTAGCAGGTTAGGGGGCTCCTCCCAGAAAGAAGGCCTGGGCTACTCTCCATACAATGGACAGCTCCCCTCCCTTTCTTTTCTCTCTCCTCCCTCCAGGATTCCTTGAGTAGGGTGGAAACCAGGAGGGGTGGGTTCTTAATTCTGGGGTAGCCATAACTAGCAGCATGTTTTCTGGCAGATCTTCCTCCGTTCTGGACCACAGTGTACTCGCGTGCAAAAGGACGTGTTTGGAGCTGCGGTTCTCTGTGGTCATGTCAACTCGAAACAAAACATGGCACTCCTCAGGGCTTCCTCATCCTTCCCTAAAATCTCTCTCCCTGGGACCCCTGGGCGACTCAGTCGGCTCAGGGCTCAGTCGGTGAAGGGGTTAAGTGTCTGCCTTCAGCTCAGATCGTGATTTCCAAGGACCTGGAATCAAGTCCCACATTGGACTCCCTGATCAGCGAGGAGCCTGCTTGTCCCTCTGCCCCTCCCCCCGCTGCTCGTACTCTCTCTCAAATAAATAAAATCGTCAAAAGAATAAAATTTGTTTTTAAATAAAAAAAAACTCTCTCCACCAGACTGTATTCTTACCAATCCATCATACCCTTTGATTTGATTTATGTTCTGTTTTCAGTTCCCTTTGCTCTGCGAGGACCAGAGCTAAGATCCCCAAGGAGTCTGATCCTTCCCCAGCTCAGAGCTCTGCCAGGATGGGTCCCTTCCCCTGACGCCAGGCTGAAATGGCCTGTACCTGGCCAAGTACAAAGCCAATCAAGAGAAGCCAGCCATGACTCTGTCTGCCCCAGGCTTGGCCACAGGGAGTCCAAGGAACCTGTGCTGAAGACTGTAGGAGGGTGAGCAGGGTGGGGCAAGCGAGAGAGGGGAGGTGCTGACAGATGGAGGCTGAGCCCGTGCTCCATCTCTGCTGCACCTCCACGCCTCCTTTCCCCTCCAGCTACTGAGGTCCTCCATCCTTGTGCCTTCTCCTCAGCCCCCAAGGATGTACCCCTATACAGCACCACCCAGCTGGAGTGAGAATTCCCTCTTGAAAATGCCTGGGACACACTCAGTGATCCCCAAGCTCTTTGCCACCTCCCCAACTGCAGCCTGCTTCCCCAGAATTTTGGTTCTCAAGACTCAGTGAGCGCAAGGCTCTGTCTGAGGCCTAGAGAACAACTGGCTGGCTTAGAGGCTGAGAAAATTAAAAAGGAAACCCATACACTGACCCAAGGAGAGTCTGCCCAGGCCTGACTCCCCATACCAGGCCCAGCAGGACCCTGAGTACCAGGCCTAATCTTGGTCCCCTCTCTTCTACCTCAGATCATCGTTTGTCTCTTCACACATGAACCTGGCACTGTACTCTGACATGGGCAGGGGTCAAGCACCAGCCTGAGCAACCCCCTTCCATGCCTTCTGAATCTTAGGCAGACATGGCCCAGTGGCTTTCCAGACCAACTCCACAAAGCCCCATCCCCTCAACTGTTTGTACCACCAGGCCCCTCCCCAGCCTGTGAAGATACACACACACACACACACACACACACACACACACACACACACACACACACAGAGATTTGCATATGGATTCTCATATACACTGGGGAGCCCCCAGCCCTAGCTCCACCTCCTGATGCTCTGTACCCTATTCATACTTGTCTACCCACTGGTTTCCTCCAACCAGCCTGGTGCCGATCACACCAACGTGCCCCAGCAATGGCCTGTGAGGAGCTCTGACCCACCCCTCAACATTGCAGTGGGACCAGGGGAGCTCGCCCCTCTTTCAGACGTGTGCAACCCTGTGAGGTGTTTCAAGTTTGTTATTGGAGCTGATAAAGGCGATTTTCCCTAGACGATCTCCTCTCTCTCCAGGGAAAGGAGGAGGCCTTTCACTGTGGAATTCCCAGAGAGGCCTGAGTGGGGCTCAGGTTTTGCTTACCAAATGCTGACCCTTGACCTCTGACCTGCCTGTGGGGAGCCCCTCTCCTTTGACACCCCTTCCCGCCCCCCCCAAACACACACTTCCCTCTCGATTGGCACCTCCGGGTCCGCCTGGCTGAGAAGCCAGAGCACCTGGGAAGAAGGCTGGATGAACCAGGACCTCCCCACGTGCCCCCTCCCCCAGCAGCCCTACTGTGGTTCTGAGCACCCCACCCCACTGAGTGGCGCGCCCCCGCCTCCCCATTACCTCCAACCTCCAGCACTGTGAGAACAGCCTCGCAGGAGGCCTGGCCCCGCTCGTTTTGGGCCCTGCAGCTGTAGACGCCGGCGTCCCGCGCCCCGCAGCTCCGCAGCCACAGGCAGCTGGGCTCAGGGGCCGGCGCGGGCAGGGGCTGCCCGTCCCGGAACCAGCTGAGGCTGGGCTGGGGCGTCCCGCTCACCGCCACCCGCAGCCGCACGTCGCCGCCCGCCAACACCGCCGCGTCCTTCAGGGGCCGCAGGAAGGCGGGCGCCCCGGCCACCGCCCCTCCGCCGGCCCCCACCTTGGCTCGCTTGGGGGGTACCCCGGGGCTGGGGGGTGCCCTCGTGCCCGCGTCCCCGCCTCGCGTGCCCCGGGCTTTCTGCATGGCCTCTGCGAGCTGGGCTGGAGGGGGTAGGTCTCTGGAACCGGACGGCCACGGGGGCACCCGGGGGTGGGGGGGGATGGTGCCCTGGGAGATGAGTCCTGGGGGGCCCGGTGCCCTGCCTTCCTGCTGCCCGCCCGCCTTCGGCCTGTGTTACCCAGAAGGTCACCAGGGCGGCCGGCGGTTGCGCCTCGGGGGCTATTTTTAGGCCCCCCGGCTCGGGTTGCGAGTGAGCAGTGGAGGGAGGGGGCAGCAGAGGAGGGGACTTGGACTCCAGTCTGCTCCTTCCCACTCTCCAGGAGCCCCTATCTCCAGCCCCCTGCTCCAACGGGTCCCTGAAGACTTATTCCAGGTCCCATCCCCTAGGGTGCCCCTGCCCCCAGCCCACTCAGGAGTCTGGAGTTGGGTTACTCCTGGGCTCGATCCCATTGTGCTTCCACCCTCTCCTCAGGCTTCTGATTCCCAGCTGGGGGAGAGGGAGAGGAGGTTCTGGAGGACATGTCTGAGAGGCAGATGGAGAAGCAGGCCCAAGTGGAGGCAAGCAGAAAGCCAGGAAGAAGGACCAGTGACCTCCCCCAGCCTCCATGCCAGCCTGGTGAACTGGGAGCCTAGGAGCAGGGAGCTGGGTGGATTCAGGCTCCCAGCTGGCCCTGCCCTTACTTGGTGGGTGATAATGAACCTCTCTCAACCTCCTGGTTCTCATCTGTAAAAATGGGTAGTGGAAGAAGGGTTGCAACAGGCAGAGAAAGGTGGAAAGGACATTCCAGGCAGAGGGAACAGCATGACCTAAATCAGAGCATGATGAAAGTAGATGACATGTTCTAGAGTCAGAGAAGTTTGGATGGATTGAAGTACAGGGGGTTGGGGTGAGTGGAGGTGGTAGTTTTGCTCGCTAAGATGGCAGTGGGCACCGCTGGAGGGTGTTAAGCAGTAGGCTCACATGGTCAGAGCTGTGTTTTAGAAGGATCCCTCTTGGCAGCCACGGTGCTGAGGGTGAACTGGAGTTTGGAGGCCAGTTACAGTGTGGTTCTCAAAGGATGGTGCCTGGTCAAAGTGCAGACACTCAGGCCCCACCCCCCAGAGACCCAGGTGTGTAGGGAGGGCTGAAAGGGTCCAGGAATCTGCACATTTAATAAGTGGCCCCAGGTGACTCTGAGGCTTCTAAGGGTTGCACTTTGACAAACATCAAGATAAGACATTACTGCTTTTTACAAGTTCAAGTGAGGGGCGCCTAGGTGGCTCAGTCAGTTAAGCGTCCGACGCTTGATCTCAGCTCCCGTTCTGATCTCGGGGTCATGAGTTAAAGCCCCACTTTGGGCTCCACACTGGACGTGGAGCCTACTTAAAAAAAAAAAACAAAAATAAAATAAAAGTTCAAGTGAGACTTGTGAGGGAGCATTTCCATATACTGACTGGTGGTGGTCACACGAATCTACAAATGTGATAAAATTGCACAGATAGAATTACACACACATGCATACACACTAATGAGTGTGAGGAAAACTGGTAAAATCTCAGGAAGGTGGATGGACTAATGGCAATTTCCTGGTTGTGATATTGTACTGTAGTTACGCAAGATGGTACCATTGGGGAAAGCTGTATTGTTTCTTATAACTCCATGTGAATCTACAGTTATCTCAAAATAAAAAGCTCAACAAAAGTTCAGGTGAGAGATCTAAGCATGACCTTGAGCCCAGAGGGGTGAAGCCTGGGAAGGCAGAGAGGAGCCAAAGGAGGAGCCCTGAGTCATCCTGAGGTGGAGAAAGGTACTCTCAATGTCACCTCATCTCCCCCCCTTCACTCGCAGAGACCAAAGTCAAAGCGTGCTTGTGTGTATGAATGCAGAGGGTACAGAAGAGACCATTGAAGCTCTGAATTATGTCCATGGGGATTAAAAGCCTTGAGGAATGAAATTTCTTTGTTGTTTGCATGCATTCAAACTTACTCTTTGTGCTGTTCAGTTCTTCGGGTTTTGACAAATGCAGAGAATCGTGTATCTTCTACCTCAGGACCATACAGAACATCACCCCAAATATTTGCCTGAACATCCCCTTTGTGGTCAACCACACCCCCTCCACCAACCCCTGGCAACCACTGATGATAAATTGAAGTTTTACACATAAATGTAATTCTAAAAGGTAAATATATGGGGGAAGGCTTCGCAAGCAGACGGAACATCAAGAACAAAGGAAGAGACTATTTTGTTTTTTAATTTTTTAAAGATTTATTTATTTATTTAAAAGAGAGAGCGTGTGCACATGTGAGTTGGGGAGGGCTAAAAAGTGAGAATCTTCAAGCACACTCCCTGCTGAGCATGGAACCTGAGGCAGAGCTCGATCTCAGGACCCTGAGATCATGATCTGAGCCAAAACCAAGAATCTGACACCCAACTGACTAAGCCACCCAGATGCTCCGAGACTATTTTAAAAAACAGTAACCCAAAGCCATCTAGCACTGGACCTCAACAATCTGCTCAGAGTGCATGCAGTAGGTGGTCTATAAAGCTTGGTTGGTTGGTTGGTTGGTTGGTTGGTTGGTTGGTTGGTTGGTTGAATACATGAACTGTGTGGTCTTGAGCAAGTCACTTAACATCATTAAGCTTCAGTCTCTTCATCTATAAAATGGGGTAGCTCAACTCAGGGTTTCTTCATTCATTCAACAAACATTTTTGAGTTCCTCCTCTGTGCCCAGCACTGTTCTAGGCAGTAGGGATGTAGCAGTGAACAAAATAGACAAGGATTCCTGCCCCTGTGGGAGAAATGGAGCAGGGCAAGGGAAATGGGAGTGTGGTGGGGCGTGGACTTTCTAATAGGGTGGTTTGGAGCCTCACTGGGAATGACTGAGCCAGTCTTAAAGGACTGAGGAAGCAAATGGTACAGATGTCTGGATAGGACTGCTTCAGGCAGAGGGGGGAATGTGCCCGGGAGGCTCCTAGAAGAACCAGGGGGCCAGTGGGGCTGGCAGGAGTGGTAGGGAGGGTAGAGACATGAGGTCAGATGGGTAGCACAGACCAGATAGCCTAGCATCTTGTAGGCCATGGCACTTCTATTCCTAGTGAAAACGGGAAGTCATCTTGGAGGATTTTGAGCAGAGGAATTACATGATCTGACTTAGGTTGTTGTGATGGCTTTAAATTATTATATTAAATATTAAAATGAATATTAACTATTTAAAAGGACTGGCACAGGGCCTGGAACATGGCTTGTGTATCTCCTGGCCGAGTGTCCGGAATGGGGGCATCCATTGACGTGTGCTCAGGGGTGTGTGGGCCTGGGTAGGGAGGGCACTGGCCGTGCGAGTCGCTGGCGCCCTCTCCTGGAGGAGCCCGCACTAGCTGTGACCCTCGGAAGCCATCCAGCTCTGGCCAGGCCCGCCACCCAGGGCAGCTGGCTGGCGGCAGGCATTCATCTGTCCCTCAGAATGGGCCCCATAGTGCCCTGCGGCCTGGCGCCTGGCTGGCTTTGTGCTGCCAGTCTGCCCTGCCTCGCGATCACAAGCCTATGGTGTCATGGAAAGAGATCTAGACTCCTGGACTCCAGAGGCCAAGGAGCCTGGGGCCTGGTCTTCTAACCACAGATAATGCTGTGTGACCTTGGCAGTTCAGCCCACCTCTCTGGGCTGTGAGGAGTTTCCTGCGGGTCATAATGATGCCCCGTGCGCCTGGCACATGGTCAAAGGTCAGTAAATGTTGGTTGGATCAGTGAATGAAGTGGGGGCTATCAGCCTTCCCAGTAAATATTTAATTTAGAGAAAAGTAAATAAAAGCGCTCAGTGGGTACTCATTCAACAAGGAGTTAAATATTTAATGAGCACCTTCTATAGAGCAAGCACTGTCCCGGGCACCAGGGAACCGGTGTGAGTAAAACGATGAAAACCTTCCCCTTTGTTGGCTGGCATTCTGGTCCTGAACCAGAGGTCATTGACGTATTTGCCTAAGTGTCCTGGGCAAGCAGGTGAGAGGAGGAAGAGGGAGGGGCCGGTGGGTGGGAGGTAAGGTCTCAGGGGTAGGGAGAAGAGGGAAGTCAGAGTAGACAGAGAGGGCAGGACCGTGTCCACTGAGCCCTGGAAGGGCTGGGGGACTGGAAGGCTTAGGGACACATGTGCCTCCATAATCCTTCCTACCTCACTCCTCAGGTGGGATCTGAGTTGGTCTAGAAATGGGTCCCCTGGGTCCAGTGAGAAGTGACTCAGACCTCTGTGAGCTCTCTTCTTTCTTCGTGATGTTCAGAGTCTTAGAGGACAAGACACCAGCGTGTCCCAAGGAACAGGGAGAGGTTTTGCCATGCCACCATGGAGGTGATGGGGTGCATGTGTACGACCACATGGAACCCAGATCTTTTTTGGCTTATTTTGTCCATTCTTTGGGAGCACCATAACCATGTCTCCTGCCCTAGAGTCCCTGCCTCACTGTCCAGCTCCCAAGGAGATAGGCAAAGCAGAGGACTTAGAGCCAGAGGACTTCTACTTAGGGATTTTTTTGGTTTTGTTTTTTATTTATTTTTTTTAAGATTTTATTTATTTATTTGACAGAGAGAGACAGCGAGAGAGGGACACAAGCAGGGGGAATGGGAGAGGGAGAAGCAAGTTTCCCACGGAGCAGGGAGCACCAATGCAGGGCTCGAGCCCAGGACCCTGGGATCACGACCTGAGCCGAAGGCAGACGCTTAACAACTGAGCCACCCAGGCGCCCCAGTTTTGTTTTTTGAAAGATTTTATTTTTAAGTAATCTCTATGCCCAACGTGAGGCTTGAACTCACAACCCCAAGATCAAGAGGCAGACACGCTCTACCAACCGAGCCAGCCAGGCACCCCGAGAACCAGAGGACTTCTAGTCCCAGGAAGCCTCTGCTCAGAGAATGCTTCCCCACTGGGGACACAGGGTGGGTCTGAGCCTCCTCTCTTTTCTGAACAAGTGGGTAGTAGTCACAAGAGACCGATGTGTGCTGAGGAGGAGGGCTTTCTGACTGACAGAGCTATCCCCAGCTCCAAGGAGTCAGGAGGTAGTGTGTTCTCCGACACCAGAGACATTCAAGCAGAGCTTGATGACTGCTCATCAGAATGTTAGGGCAAGCCTGGGGAGGCGACTTCCGGGTTGTGGGCATCACTCCCTGGGGGACTTGCCACCTGACTCTGAGAGTCTAAGATTTCTAGATTCTTTCCACTTTAGTGACTAGTCTACACCTAAGCTTTTTTGGAGGGTAGGGATGCCTCTAAGACCCTCCCTGACCTGTGCATCCCTTTATCCTTTATGGGATAGATGAGCGAGCGTACTCATTTAAGGGAAAGAAGAAATTGCTGAGAGGCTCCTGAAATTACTCAGAGATAACGTACACCACCTCGTATCCACCCGAGCCCAGCCTCACCCAAGCATCTCTCTCACAGAGAGACTGGCTCAGGTTCCAGGGCCCCCGCTAGGCTCAGGAGTAAGCCCCTCACCCATCCCTCCTCTTATATCCCAGGGTGAAGACACTGCAAATGCTACTTCTAATTTCACTTGGAATTCCACTATGGGTTGATTGGGGGTAGTTCTGAGGTTTGCAGCGTTCATCCCACTAGGGTGCTAGGGGGAAAGAAATGACCACGGGTCACCAGTGGTAGAGGGTGGGGACCCTGGGTGTGCCCATGGTGCTCCCCAGGGAAAGCTGAAGAATACCACAGAGAAGGGGGCCTTCTTATAGGGAGGAGCTGCTTAACCCAAAGGGAAGGGGCAATTTATGAGCAAGGGTAGCATCCAAGGAGAGGAAGAAAGAGACACCAGAAAGCCTTTGGAAGTTTCTGGAAAAAGCCAGTTAGGAATGTCAGACTAGGGAATTTAAGACTAAAGCCCTATTAGGTTTTGGAATTTTTTTTTTTTCCCTTACAGACTGTCTGAGTTTACCATGTTTGTGATCCCTACCCTCTTTTTCTCTCCTTTAAAGAGTAATCTCTTAAATCTGTGAGGACTAACTTGAAGGCCGAAGCCTATATGGATCCATCAAGTTTCCTAAATCTCGGACCCATCTGGAATTTATTTTTTGGAAGGACTGAAAAAAAGACAGGCTTCACTCCTTCCCCACTTGGCTACCCAATGGCCCCCAAGCACATATGGAATCATTAAGCGTTCCCCACAGAAACCTTTAACATACCTGTGTTAATATTTTGTTCCAGGATTTCCTCTTTTTTTTTTTCATATGTCCTACATTCTCCTCCCCTATGCTTACCAAATTCTCCCCAAATTTCCCTTTGGTATTTTCCTTGAGATTGCATTGCATTGAAAGTCTAGGTTAACGTAGGATGAAATGATATCTTTAGAGTCTTCTTCTCCAAAAACAAGATAGAACTTTCTATTTTTCTTAACATTGTTATTTTTCCTGAATCGGCCCTTGTCCGTAGAAGGTGCTCAGGCAGATTTAATGGGACAGGGCTGTGAGCTGCTTTGGGGAAGGGAATAGGAGAGCCCTACTTCAGAGCCCGTCTGTGTCTGTCAGAAAGAACAGCAGGTGGTGTCCCTGTGGCCTGATGGTCTGAAGCTGGGGTAGGGGGCCCCAGGGGGGCATTCCAGGAATTGGGGCCTAACAGGAGGTATTCAAAGCTCCCTAACAAAAGCCCCCTGCCCCCCCCCCACCATAGGCCACATACACACAGCAAGGCTGGGAGGTTCTGGGAACAGTAGGCGTGACAGGCCCTGGGGGACGGTCTGAGTGGGCAGGAAGCCAGCACATAGTCCATCTCAAGGGGCCCCCAGAGGTGATCAGGCAATCAACACATCCAGGGACGTGCTAGGCTAGTACTTCTCTTTTTATTGTTTTTGTCCAGAGCCCCTGCTGCAGGGGAGGGGCAGGCACGGAGGGGGGCACCCCTCCGCTTGCCTGAGACCGCTCTCTGCCTCTCACCTCTCCTCTCCTCTCCAGCATCTCACCCACCCTCTCTCCTTCTGAATCTCCTGCTCCCACATCTGGCACCTTCGGGGGTTCCCTCTTGCAGCCCCTGCTTTCTAAGCCCACCCTGGGGAAGGTAGGGACCTTGGGGTCCATTTCAAGCCCCCATTCCCACAGGGGCTAGTCTTCCAGTCACCTGCCCGGCTTGCTGGGGTGGCTGCCCTGTTTCTCTGACCCAGGCTAGGGAGTAGGGAGTGGGGAGGTCTATAGGTTCCATCCCGATCCTGTGGGGTCCCAACGCCCTGCCCTGGGGCCCTCTCCAAAGGCAGAGGCTAGGGCCTGAGGTCACAGAGGTGGGAGGGGACTGCTCTCCCCTGGTTCCATGCTGGCTCTGCAGCTAGGAGCCAGGCTCACTCATTTCCAACATCCAGGACTCAAATAGCTGGGGCTGCCTGTGCCTGGACAGGGGTGGGCCGTGGCCCCTGTGGGGGCCATGCGTGGTGGTCGGTGAGCAGGGGTCAGAGGCTGTGAGGGGAGCACTGTGGCTGGGTGTGGGTGTGGTGCCCTGGGATGGAAGGAGGCTGGCTTCAGGAGGCAGTGAGGACAGGGGCAAGGATGGTCTCTGGTGGCAGAGGGACCTCTGGCTTTAGAGCACCTCGTGTTGCTGCTGTGTAGCCTCACTGACAACCTGGGGAGGAAGAGAAGCCCAGTCCAAAACAGTGTTGGCAGGAGAATGGAGCCCCAGCCCTGGGTTGCGCCCCCCCCCCCCGCCCACTCCAGTGTAGCAGGAGCCCCTCTCCCTCCAGGCAGGGCCTTGAACCAGCACAGCTGGTGGAAGGCATCTGGGTGACAGCCTCACAGACATACCCCAGAGCCCCCACCAGGCTAAGGGAACCAGGCAGATGGCTCACCTCCCCATCCCGGGTCTCGATGGTCTTGATCATCACCGTCTTCTTGGTATGGACCTCAGAACCCCTTTGCTCCGGGCTTGTTTCTGTAACAGATCCATCCACACACTCCGCCTGACCAGGTCCAGGCCTGGGCCACTCCAGGGACTGGGAGTCCATCCCTGGTCCCATGGAGTGATAGCTCAGAAGACTCCTACCCCCTCAAGATGGGCCTATTACTTTTGCAGCAAGACTTTATAGCCTGCCCTTAAGCCCAGCACCCAGCAGGTGGCTCTACAGACGCTGGGGACAGTCCCATGGCTGAGATGGGCTCAGGAGCCAATAGATGTGCTCCAGCTATGAGCTGATTCAGGAGAGTGGGGGACCCCTGAGGCCCCAGGCCACCCAACGTTCCCACTCCTCACACATTTCTTCACCCCCTCTCCACCCCCGGGGTCCAACACAGCCTTGTGTGAATTTGTACCCTGACAGAACCCCAAACCCAGTCCCAAAATACTGTTTTGGAGGACCTCATGGTACCCAGCCCCCTTTAAGAGTCCAGATGAGGGGCACCTGGGTGGCACAGTCGGTGAAGCATCCAACTCTTGGTTTTGGCTCAGATCGTGATCTCAGGGTCATGAGCTTGAGCCCCACATCAGGTTCCACGCTCAGCACGGAGCCTGCTTAAGACTCTCTCTCCCTCTGCCCCTGCCCCCTGCCCTTTCTCTCTCTCTAAAATAAATAAATAAATCTTAAAAAAAAAAAAAAAAAGAGTCCAGATCAGTAAACAATGTCTTAATGAAAGGGAGACAGACAGGAGTCAGTTACTGATTCACTATGCCGGTGACCAGTCCCTTGCCTCTCTATGCCTCAGTTTCTTCGCCGTGAAACCCTAGCAACAATGCACTACCATGGCCACAGAGCCATTGATTTGAAAAAGCATTAAGCGGTTTCAATTGCAAGGCTCACACTTGGGTGTCTGCATAAACTCCTGAAAAAAGAGGTTCTGAGTTTTGTAGGGTGGGTCAAATTTAGGTCCTGGGGATTATGAGTTTGGTGTTCATAAATCACCTCAGCGAGCAACCAGCCTGTGATGAACGTTGTGACTCGGCGGAGCACAGCGTGTATTTTTCCCGATGGAAATGAACATCGAAGACAAAAAAGGTTTGATCTAGGAAAGGCGACACTGCCAAGGACTCTGACTTGTTTTCCTAATGTATCATTATAGCATGTTTTTCTGCTCTCTGGGGTTGGAAAGCCACTCGATCTGCATATTATTAATGTCAAAATGGCAGAATGCCCTAGGAGCTCGTTCTTTTAATTGTTTGGCTTTGCTAAGGTTTGGCTTCATTTTTTTTTTTTAAACGTGCATCCAACATCTTGCTCCAGCAAACTGAATGTGTTCAACAAGCAGCTGGGGGGGGGGTGCTTGGCAATTTGCCAGACAATGGCTGGTGGGTGCCTTGTAGCCCAGGGTGTGTGGCTCTAGATGCTTCTGCTGCCAGACCCCCAAGGACACCCCTGGTATCTTCAGAGTTTGGGTATATTGGGAATAGAAGCTGTTTGCCGATGTTCAATACTCCCAGAAGGTGCAGGGGACATGGTCAATATAATATAATACCATGAAATAAAATAAAAAGCCCTCTCTGTTAGAAGGTGCCCCTACCTAAACTTTCCCACCTACCTGCAGCAGCCCCCTTTCTCTTTCCCAGACCCCAGCTTCCATCCCCCCTCCCTGGTTGGCCTTGGGCAGTGCCCATGCTGGACTCCTGCCCCCTGCCACCCCAGCATCCACCTGCCAACACGCACTTACCTCGGAAGTTTAGAGCAGAGAAGGTCTGGATGGGGAGGTTGATCCTGAAAGGGGAGAGATCAAGCCCCGGAAGGCTTAGGGCCCTCTATCTCTCCCTGTGACCACCCATCAAAGCCTGCCCCGGTGCTCACTACACGCCACTGTCAGCTGTCCCTGTCCCCCACTTTCACACTGCTAAGGGGTCAAAGGGCAACTCCAGCTATCCCAGGAACTGTCCCTTCCGGGAACTGTCCTGTTCCATCTCTGACCTGCTGGCCTGACATCAGTACTCCCGACGCCCCTGCCCTCTCTAGTTCGCCAGGATCTCCTTCTTCAGGCACTGCAGGGTATATGGATAACAGCTATAGGCCACATCCATCACGTATGCCCACCCTCCAGCCAGGCTGGGGACCTCTGGCCCAGCCATGGGAGGGCAAGTTCCAGGGTAAACGCCATCCCCATTTATGCCTAGTGCAGGGAAAATGCAACACATCTCGAGCCGCCTTAAAAGGTCATTATATATGTACATGTAATTCTATGAAATCTGACCTCTCTCTATGTGCAGGTCTGTATTTAAACATGCCTGCTGATTATTTTAAACTTTAGATATTACTGTTTTTATGAGTATCAATAAGCATCATTTTTTTTTGAGTAATTGACCTGTTTTAAAACGAGGTTAGGTTTACCTACAGTGAAATGCACAGATCTTCAGGATGCAATTCAGTGAGTTTTGATCAGTGTCTACATCAACGTAACTACCAGTCTAAATCAAGATACAGAACATTTCCAACACCCCAGAAAAGTTCCCTTGCATTGCCTTCTAGTCATATGTCATTTTCAGTATCTAGAAGTGAGTTGTTCTGAGCATGTCATGCTATCTTTTCCCGTGAGCTTGTGTGTGTGTGTGTGTGTGTGTGTATGCATCCTTGGGCACGAGTCTCTGCCCTCTCCATCTTAGCCTGTGTCCGAGGCTCTCTCTTTGTCCCTCTCTGCCCCCTCCCTTTCCTTCCTCATCATTCCCCACTCTGCTTTCATCTCTCCCTTGACTGGCAGGAATATTTTATTACTGGTTCCTGAACATGGTTTTATACTGCCGCTCTTAATTCTGAAGGTGGGTAAGGGAATAAATACTTCTTTTTCTCTTTTTATAGAAGCTATTAATTAAATCACTTTTTACCCAGGTGGCCTGGGTTAATTCTCTGCAATTAATGGTGTGGTGGCCTCTTGTATAAAATTATTTCCAGATCTTGCTAAGGTGATCCTGAGCCCCTCTCCCCTCCTGCCCCTGGGGGCAGGAATGGGCCCCTGGGCACTCCCCAGAATCCCACCACCGGCCCCTCACCGGCTTTCCTCGCCCTCCAGCAGCTTCCGGTAGGTGGCAATCTCCACGTCCAGGGCCATCTTGACATTGAGCAGGTCCTGGTACTCGCGCAGGTGGCGGGCCATCTCATCCTTGAGGTGCCGGATCTCTTCCTCCAGACGCGCAATGTTGTCCTGGTAACCGCTGGCCTCACTAGCAAAGCGGTCTTCCATCTCGCGCATCTGCCTCATCAGCGAATCGTTCTGCAGGACAGCGACACCCAGGTCAAGGAGAGGCATGGAGGGGTGGGCACGAGGGACCCAGGGTGGTGAAAGACACAGCCTTGGAGCTGGGGCGCAACCCCAGATGGTCAGGTCCGGGAGTGGGCACGCTCTTCTGAGCTAGGGAACCCTGAACTCAAGTGAAGTCTTCTCTGGAAATCCAGAGAATAGAAGCGATAAAAGGAAGCATCCATGTCTTTTCTCTCCACCATCCCCATCTAGGGGACCCCTGATTCCTGAGAGTTCAACTGAGAATCCACCTGTCTGTTTTCGCCCCTGTGAGAGATGTGAAGAGCCAGAGGCCCAGAGAGGGTGTGTGATGGGAACCAAGGTCACGGAGTGAGAGTGTGCGCTGTGGGCCGGAAGGAGCGGGCCGGGTGAGGCAGGCGGGCACTCACAGTGCCCTTGAGGGCGTCGATCTCACAAGTGTAGGACTGGATCTGGTGTCGGTACTCCATCATCTCCTGCTTGGCTTGGCGCAGTGCGTCGTTGTTCTTGTTGGCTGCCTGGGTCAGGTCGGACACCTGAGGGCAGGGAGGGGTACCGCGATGAGGAGCCTGCGGGACGCAGGCAAGGGATGGCAAGGGAGCCTGGAGACCCTGGCTCACCCTCCTCCCCACGGAGAGAGCCACAGGAAGCACCTCCAAACAGGGATGGCGGGGGACAGAGGGGCCAGGCCCCTGGGCCAGGTTGCCCACCTTGGACTTGTACCATTCCTCAGCTTCTGAGATGTTCTTAGCCGCAATGGTCTCATACTGAGCCCGGATGTCCCTGAGGGCTGCGGTGAGGTCCGGCTTGGACATGTCCATCTCCACCTGTACCTGCTGTTCCTGAAGTTGAGCCTGTAGCTCTCGGATCTCCTGCAGGGCACAGCTGGGCCTCAGTAGTCTACCAGGTCCCACCCACACGGCACCCTCACACCCCGGTCCCCAGAGCCTTGCATGGCTCCTCCCCCTTTCCAGCTGTTCTCACCAGGGTCTAAGGACCCTGAGGAGGAAGGCTGAAGGCATACCTCTTCGTGCACTTTCTTAAGGAATGCGATTTCCTCGTTGAGAGATTCAATCCTGCGCTCCAGGTCAATTCGAGCTAGAGTAGCCGCATCCACGTCCTAGGAGCGGTCAAGAAAGAGGGAGAGGGTCACTGATAACCCAGGCAGGGCAGGGGGAGACCAGGGGCCACCTGGGGTCAGAGGGGTAAAGCTGCTGGGGGACCAAAGAGGGCTCACCGCTCGGAAGGCAGCCAAATTGTTCTCTGCTTCTTCTTTCAACTGAATCTCCTCTTGCAGCCTGGCCAGAACAGACAGATGGAAAGAGACAGTTGGTGGGGATAAAACTGGCCGTGGGGATGGCCAGGTGGGGCCTGCCCAGGGAGTGGGGCTCAGGACACCGGGAGGAGGCCTGCCTACAGGGTAGAGACAAGAGGCCCTGCCCACCCAGGGAGGGGACAGGAAGTGGCCCAATTTCTTCCCCAGAGCCACACCCCGGAAGTCTATGTCCCCACCAGATTGTGACCTCCCTGGGATTAGGAACTGTATCTATTCTATGCACCTCTATGTTCCTGGTTCGCAGCCCCAGTCTGGCCCACGTAGGTGCTCAATTATCGTTTGCAACCCCGGGTGGTAGGACAGTGATTCTGCTCACTTGGGCTGTCAGAAGCAGGACCCATGAGTACTTGCTCTATTCTTGTTGCCTTTTCCTACTGGAAGCCTGGTGAAGCCCACCATCAGGCCCTCCAAGCTTTCTGGGGGCTGCAGCTAGCTCCCTCCTCCTTCTTCTAGCTTATCCATTCCCTTTGTGGAATGGCACAGCCTCAGCCTGGCCTAGAGATCAAGATCTGCTCTCTACCCACCTCCCCCAGGGCAGATCGCAGAGGAGCTGAGAGCTACCACTTAGATTCCCCACCCCCTGCCCTTCACAGCTTGCCCCAGATTTGCCTTGTCTCCTATCAACCCCCTCCCCTCCCACCCGGCGACTGAACCGGGGCCTCCTCCCTCCGCTCATCTGCCTGTCCCCCATCGACACCAGCCTGGAATCTTAAAGTGCTTTTAAGGGGGCTGTCCACAGGGCCCAGGTCTCCCATTTCCACCCCGTGATGTCCCCAAGAAAACTCCTCCCTTGCAGAGTGAGAGCATGAGGGAGAGACCCGGAGTCCATCTCCCCTCGGGGGACACCGGTAGATGACTCTCTCCCCGCCCGGAGGTAGGAGAGGGTTGCTGGCGCCCTGGGGGAAGGCAGGCCCTGACAGCTGCGCCCCAGTCCCGTGGCCTCGCCTCCCGCGCCCAGCCCACGGAAAGGGGGTTCTGGGAGTGCCGGGTCCTCACTTGGCCTTGAGCCGCTGCAGGTCGTCCAGCAGGTTGTCACGCTCGACGTCCACGCGGGCGCGCTGGTTGGTGAGCACCTCCACCTGGCGCCGCAGCTCGCGCAGCTCCTCCTCGTAGATCTCGGCGACCCGGGTCGGCTCGCGGCCCTTGAGCCGGTTCACCTCGGCGGCGAGCGCCGCGTTCTGCTGCTCCAGGAAGCGCACCTTCTCGATGTAGTTGGCGAAGCGGTCGTTGAGCTCCTGCAGCTCCACCTTCTCGTTGGTGCGCGTGGTCAGGAACTCCTGGTTCACCGCGTCGGCCAGCGAGAAGTCCAGCAGCTCGCCCGCGCCGTAGGAGGAGGGCGCGCGGGCCGACCCCAGCCGGCTGGCCCGCAGCGCCCCCAGGCCCCCGGCCCCGCCCGACGTGCGCGACACTTGGTACACGCGGGACGTCATCGAGCTCGAGGAGCCCTTGGTGCCGAAGCCCGCGCGCGGAAACACGGGCGAGCTCAGCGGGGAGGCGAGCGGGAAGCCCCCCGCTCCGCCGAAGGTGCGGCGGTAGGAGGACACGCGCTGGCTGGACGAGTAGGCCTGGCTCATGGTGGCGGCGCGGGCGAGGCTGGGCGGCACGGAGGGGCGGCGGGCGGCGGCCGGCTGGAGAGTGGATGCGTCGAGGGGAGACAGGGCCCCTTAGCCGTCTGCACTATTTGTATCCCTCCTGACATCAGCCCCCGCCAACCCCTCCCCTGACAGCTGCAGGATCCCGCTGTCCTGCCAGGAAGGGCGGCCGCTGGCGTGGGGGCGGGGAGACCAGTCCCCCCCCCCCCCCCGCCCCGCAAGAGGCCCGCGCCCCTCCGCCGGGGGGAAGGGGCCCGTGAGAGGTGTGGGACAGGCTGGAAGACCTAGGAGGGCAGAAGATGGGCAGGCCTGCCAACCCCTTCACCCGGGGCACAGAGCATGTCTGGAATCCCTAGGCAAGCCTCTTTCAGCCCTTGGGTGCCGGCCTCCTCCTGGGGGGTAGTCAGGGGAGAGAGTGGGGGAGAGGTTTCCACTTAGTTCGAGGGTGTCCCTTTTGCTCTGAGGAGAGACTTTGGGTCATTTCCTGGAGGAACAATGCCTAGTCCCAAGAAAAACTCAAAATCACTTCCCTGCCCCCCCAAAGATTGTCTAGAACTGGCAGAGGGTTGGGAGGACTCAGGAAAGACAGGCATCCACCAGGCCAGGCCAGAGGAAAAGGGTCTCTAGGCAGTCAGGGAGGCTGGGAGAGTACCGTGGGGGGCAGAGAGCAGTCGTGGCCAGAGCCCGCCTGCTCAGATATGTCCCCTGGTACCAGGACTCAAGCCCTGAGCCTCAGTTTCCCTCTGGGCTAGTGCAGGCCCTTTTCCTCCCCCTCTTTGGGGTAGGGCAGAGCCTCGAGTTTATAAACAACAGGGTGATTTCCAGAAAGGGCCCAGCACCCTCTCAGTTTCCAGTTACTATGTACTCTCACCCCCACACACCAACTTCACCTGGCTTCTACCCCCTTGTGCCCACCCCCACCCCTTCTCTGATTCATCCCCCTACTCACATCACCCACACCCACACACACCAGGGGTTTGTATTTTGTCAGGAGCCATGTGTCAACCCAGCCATCTCTCTGTCAGCAACAACTGCCAACCCGGCATACCAGAGCTGGTATTTATAGAGGAGAATGCATCAATCTGGGAAACAGGCCCACAGGAGAGGCGCTCTGGGGGGTGAGGGTGGGTACCTGAGGAGGCCTGGGTGTCAGATGGCCCAGGCAGGTTTGGGGTGATAAACCCCAATCACTTCCTGCCCCCATAATGCCCCAAGCCCCCAGCCAGAATGGAGTCCCACAGAGGGCTTGTCCAGTCCTTCATAGCCTTCTTCCTACCCGGTACAAGGTACTGGCTGACCCCTGAGGACATCCCCACTTCTCCACGAGCACTGGCTGCCTCCCTACGCACTTTGCAGGCCTCTCTTAGGCCTGGCCCTTTCGGAATGCCAAGCTCTGAAGTAGAGTGCCGGTCCTACCACAGCTCTGCCATCAGCAGCAGTCAAGTGCTTCACCTTTCTGTGTCCTCCACCGTCAAGGGGAAGGGGTCAGCCTTGCCGTGTCTACCCTACAGGCTTTGAAGAGGCTCGAATAACAATATGCAGGGGCACCTGAAGCTGAGGCAGTCTGACTCCAGAGCTGTGCTTCGCCCCGCCCCCTGAATGGATGTGAATATGCCAGGTGAACTGTAAAGGACTTTGTTACTGCTGTCTTCTCAAAGCCTTTCCACACTAAGTATCTAATTTTTATCCAAGAGACAGGCATATGAGGTAGGTGGGGAGTTCCAGATATTCTTATCCGGGCTTCCAGTCAGTGCAAGCTGTTGTGTTCTGGTTATTTTTGTGTCTTGTCTCCCCAACTAGATTGTAGGCTCCTGGAGAATTTTAGAGACCATGTGGATCCTTAGCATATCCCAGGCAACAACCATCCTTGTTGTAGTTCCAAGTAGCCTGCAAGCTTTCTTTCCCATTCCCTTATTTTGGTAACAAAGGCTTCACACACAGAGAACACTCAATGGGTGGACAGATGACTCAGTTCCCAGCCAGTCTTATCAACTCTATCCCTCGGACTGCAGTGATTGGCTCAAGGGGTGACCTGGACCCAAGAAGAGCCAATCAGAGACCTTCCCTGGAATTTATAGATGGAACAGGGATTACTCAGCGGAAGCCTGTGGCAGCCATGTTTCCTGCCCCGTGGGACATTCTGGCACTAGGAGGAATGGGAGGTCAGCACACAAGGAGAAGCAGACACACCTGGAGAGGAGAATGCCAGGCAGGAAATTCTCAATTCCAGCTCCCCAGGAGCCCTGGTCTGCAGCTTTACCCTTGACTTTGTGAGCCCCGCCCCCACCCCCCACCCCACCATGTCCTTCCTGACTTTGGGGCCAATAAACTTTTCCTTTTTTTTTTTTCCCCACTTAAGGCACTTGGTGCTGGCTCCTGTCACTCGTAGCCAAAACATTCCTGACCAATCTCTTGTAGGAGACGGTGCACCCATTTCCACACTACTAGGGAGGACAGAACATTTTTGGGAGTCCTCTCTGTGAACCGTCTCCAGACCACATAAGGAAATTGCCCTTCGGACCAGCCCAAGGCCTCAGTTCGTGGTGAAATGAAGCAGAAAACAAATAAATAAATTGTCACTTATTCTCTAGTCAAAATCAACATCTACCAGACTTGGCTCTGAAACACTTGGGACTGTTTCCAAACTTCAGTTCCAACCCTGAGAATCTGCTACCATGGAGGGCAGCAAAACAACACCCCAAGGCTCACACAGCAGGTGAAAGAGGAGTGCTCCAAAACACGTTCTGAACTGGGCAGCACCTCTGGAGTCAGACAGAGTTTCACCTCCCCAGGGGACTACTTACAAATGGACACACAAAAAATATTAATAATTTATCTGGATGGAAAATGGACATGGCACATATTTCAAAGGGGTCCCATTCTGTGGGATCATATGCTTTTCACTCCGGTGATCGTATGCTTTGGTGCACAACACATTTTCATCTTGATGAGTCCAACTTACCTATATTTTTTCTTTTATTGCCTGTGCTTTGGTGTCATATCCAAGAAATCACTGCCAAACTCAGTGTCATGAATTCTACCCACTATGTTTTCTTCTAAGAGTAAAAGTAAAGTTTCATGTCCTTGATCCATTTTGAGTTCATGTTTGTATGTGGTGTAAGGGAAGGGTCCAACTTCATTTTTTACATGTGAATATCCAGTTTTCTCAGCACCATTTATAGAAGACTGTCCTTTCCCCGGGGAATGGTCTCAGCACCCTTGCTGAGATCTATTTAGTCGAATGTGTGAGGATTTATTTCTGGGCTCTCTGGTCTATTCCATTGGCCTGTATATCTGTCCTCATGACAGTATCACACTGTTTTAATGACTGTAGCTTTGTAATAAGTTTTGAAATCAGGAAGCGTGAAGCTTTCAACTTTGTTCTTTTTCAGTATGGTTTGGCTATTCAGGGTCCCATGAGATTCCATGTGAATTTTAGGATGGATTTTCCCATTTCTTCAAAAAATCGTTGTGGGATTTTGATAGAGATTGCTTTGACTCTGTAGGTCACTTTAGGCGGTATTGACAGTTTAACAACAGTATGTCTTACAATCAATGAATATGGGATGTCTTCCCATTTATTTGTGTCTTCTTTAATTTATCTCAGCAATGTTTTATAGAGTTCGATGAACCAGTCTTATGCCTCGTTGGTTAGGTCTATTCCCAATTATTTTCTTATTTTGATGCTATTGTAAATGAAATTGATCATGTGGGGTTTTCCCTTCATTCTGTAAATGTGGTGTCTTAAACTGATTGATTTTCATATGTTGAACATCCTTGCATTCCAGAAATAAATCCCACTAGGTCATGGTGTATAATCCTTTTAATATGCTGCTGAATTTGATTTGCTAGTGTTTTGCTGAGAATATTTTTACATCAATATTCATAAGGGACATAGGTCTGTAGATTTATTTTCTTGTGGGTCTTTGTCTGGCTTTGGTATCAGGGGAATGCTGGCCTCATAGAATGAGTTAGGAAGTATGCCCTCCTCTTCAAATTTTTGGAAGAGTTTGAGAAGGACTGGTGTTAATTCTGAAATGTTTGGTAGATCTCACCAATGAAGCCATCTGGTCCTGCTTTTCTCTTTGTTGGGAGATGTTGAGTCATTCTTCTTAATATCTTCATTTGTATTTCACTGTACAGATTTGCCATAATTTATTTAGCCGATTTTTAATTGATGGACATTTATACTGTTTCCATTCTTTTGCTATGATAAACAGTGCTGCTATGAACATCCTGGGGACACAGTTTTGAATTTATAAATTTTGACAAGCTATTTTTAAAAAATAGTCACATTATTTTAAGGTCATGTTCTTCCTTGAGCTAACTGGTGTGGGAAATGGGAAGTTCCACTAAGATGGACCATTTCATTCAGCACTTTTCAGAAGAAGGGACAGTTTATATACTTAAGTATGCATTACGGTGTCCTGTACACTGGGTGTTATCAATACATTTTGTCGAATCAATTAAAGAAGAAAGTCAGTCCAGGGGGCGCCTGGGTGGCTCAGTTGGTTAAGCATCTGCCTTCAGCTCAGATCATGATCTCAGGTCCTGGGATCAAGCCCCAGGTCAGTCTCCCTGCTCAGTGCAGAATCTGCTTCTCCCTCTCCTCCCTGCTTGTGCTCTCTCTCACTACCTCTCTCTCTCTCTCTCAAATAAATAAATAAAATCCTAAAAAAAAAAAAAAAAAGGAAGTCAGTCCTACTTTTGCTTGAAATCTTCCTGGATTACCTGACCTTGGAGAGTCTTGGGAACTTGTGGTTAGAGGTGACTTCAACGATCACAAGGACAGCCTGTCCAATGTCCTTACTTCTCAGTTAAGGTTGAAATATCTCTGGTGACTGTAGCAAGCCTGGGTCCAGCTGGGAACTCAGTGTCTCTAGGCTGCCCATTCCATTCCACTAAGAGTCATTGAGTACCTAGCACATCTCTGTCATGGGACAGTGGACAGCTCTGGTATTAGAAAACATTTCCTTAAGGGTGCCTGGGTGGCTCAGTCCGTAGAGCACAAAGCTCTTGATCTCAGGGTCTTGAGTTCAAGCCCAATATTGGGCATGGAGCCTACATCAAAAAATAAAATTAAAAAATATATATATATATATATTTCCTTATATTTGAACCCAGACGATGTGTCTCTGCTAAGCCACTTATTCTAACCTGGGAGCCAAGCAGAGCAAAGAGAACCCCACCTTCACAGACCAAATATTTGGGAGCAGTAGTCATTCCTCTTGGACACTTCGCCTGTTTCCCCATTTTCACTCTCTTCCTTCCCTGAACTAATGAACCAGCAAAACCCAAACTCATCATGACCTCCAAGGCTCCATAGGACCGGCCCTGTCCAACTGATCAACCTTAGCTCACTCACTTCCCCTTTGGGCTCACCCCACTTCAGCCACACTGTCCTCTTTCTATTGCATGACCCTGCCAAACTCTTTCCAGCCTCCAGGCCTTTGCATTTGCTGTCCCCTGGCTTCCCCTATGCTCAGTGTTTGGGGGGCTTATGGATGCCTAGGCAGATCTCTGAACCTTCACAGAGGGCTCCCTAGAACACAAGGGCCCTGGGTACCCATAGGATGTCCCAGATCCCATAGATGTCTCAGAAGGAGGGGGGCAGGTGACTGGCATTGGTGGGTGGCTGGGGTGGGGACACTGACCTGGCCAGCATGGGGCATTTGGATTGAGGAAAAACTGAAAGAGGTCACAAAGGAGAGGACCAGGAGCAACTCTCCCACCTTGCCGTGTCTGGGAGCGCCTCACCTGCCCCAGTCTGACCCCGGGATCCCCCCGGTGTGAGGCAGTCCTGATGCCTCCCCACAGAGCACCCTCCCTCCACCCACTGATCCCTACCTCCAGGGTGGGCTCTGCCCTGTTCTCCAGGGCCCATCCTCCTCCACTTTCTGTTTCCCAGCCAGGCACCTTGTGCTTCCATCCCGATCTGGGCTGGGCCAGGAAGCGGCCATTGCCTTAGAGCCTTGAGGACAGTGTGGCAGGTGTGAACCCCGAACCATGGCTCTTGCCTCAGCTTTAGCCCTTGGTAGGGAGGTAGGAGGCTCAAGCAGGGGGGTGTGGGTGAGGGGTGAGTCTAAGATATGGATGCTCATCCTGGGGGTTCACCCACAAATCGTCTGTGGCGCCCTGTCATCCCCTGTGAAAGGGGATCAGGCCAGGTGGCCTCTGAGGTCCCCTCAGCTTCTGACATCCTGAGTCTCTGGGCCAAGGGAGTGGGAACAGTGAGTGGTCCTCAGCTGAGGCCTTTGCTCTTGCGTGCCTCCACGCCTCAGTGCTCCCAGAGCCCTCCTCCCAACAGCCCCCTTCCCCACTGCCCCCCCACCCATTCCTCTTAGCTCTAGTGGCTGCGTAACCTCCACAGGCTGCTGAGCAGCCCAGAGTGACTGTAAAAGGGAAGGAATGTCCAGAGGCAATTGTTTCTTCCTGATATCACCAGGGAGAGGTTGGGTTGGGGGGCCCAGCAGGATGGTGGCGTCAGCATTCTCCCTGAAACTCATCTCTCTCCTGCTGCACTGCTCACCCCCTTCCCCAGGCTGGGCGGGCCATCCACCCCTCATCTGTCACCCTCTGCCTCTCATGGGTTTAAGACCTTCAGGCCACCATCTCTCTCCATGTGACCCCAGACCTCTCTCTGGGCCCCTAGCCTCACCGGCGCCCCCACTCCATTCTCATATACCCCTCCTCCACCTCCACCTCATCGCCCCCACACCCCTGACCCAGCTTCTTCCCCGGGGAGGCCCACAGCCTGGCTCCAACCCCCGCCTGCCCCACACTCCTTTTACAGACATGGAACGCTGCGGGTTTTCTGCCAAAGTAGGAGAAGTCTGAGGCCAATCTCACCTCCTCCCAGCCCCCAACTTCTACCAAATAGGACGCCTTGAAGCCTGGATGGGTTGTGGGGCGGGGGGGGGGGGGGGGGGGGGGAAGGTAGGGCTGAGCTTCAAGGGGAGGGGCTACTGAGATGGCGGAGGTGAAGGTGCCTTGTGGACTCTCAGCCTCCTGGACGCTTCAGGTGTTACTCGCATCAGTAAAAGATGGAAGAGCAGAGGGATGGGGACTGAAGTCAAGAGGGAAGGAGAAGGGGCTTCGGTAGCATTAGGAGAAGTCTCCGGGAAGGCATCCTGATAGAGCAGCATCTGGCTGGGAGTTGGGAGGCCAGAGGCCAGGGCCAGCTCTGGATAAGCTGTGGGACAGAACTGAACATGTCCCTTGACTGGGGCTCAGTTTCTCCTTACTTAAAGTGAAATATCCTGGACATTCCTCCCTGCGCTGACCCAAGGAGAGGAGTGAGAGAGTCCTTTTTCTTCTGAATTGAAGCTTCAGTGCCTCCCTGGGCAGCCTCGCTGGGAGCCTCTCTGCTCACCACAGACTCACCATCAAGGGGGACCCAGATCTCTGGCCCGGCCCCAGGTTGGCCCCCATCCCATGATGAGACGTGGCTACACTAGCCAGCAGAAATGGGATCTGCTTCCTCCTTAGACATATGCTCTCCCCACCCACCCACTCTTCCCAACTGCCAGGGGCTCCCATCTTCCATCTCTCCGGGCTCCCCTCCCCTCATCCCCGTGTCCTGCCCAACAAAACAAATGATGTCCCCCTGCCCTGCACCAGCTCTCAGGGACTCAGCTGTCCCCGCACATTCCTCTCCTCAGCACACCAGCCACCTCACACAATTCCCAGCAGTTTGTAGGGGCTACCTCTGAACTTCTCCAAATGGCACCCAGTTCTGAGCCATGTCCTGAAGAGACAGAGACTCAAGGCAGAGGAGCCCCCTTTCCCCACACAGACATGCACCCCCACTCCCAGCCTAAACCCCTCACAGAACAGGAGAAACGCTCTTTGACCAGACCGGGGTGTATCTGGGGGGAAGAGGGGAAGGGGTCTGAGAACCGGGGTGGAGGCTGTCAGGGCGAGCCGGGAGCCCCTGAGATGGGGTCAGAGGGCGCACTCGGCCCTGCTCCCACCTCCATGCGGGGAGATGTCACAGGTTCCTTCACCTGCCCACGGATTCACACCCTGGATAGCCTCTGAAAGCCTAACTCTAATCCCTCTGCTGAAACGCAAGCCCCTTATTTCTTTCTTAGAACTTGACCCAGAGAGAGAAAGGCAGTTTCCTCTCTTCCCTGAAAGTCTGTCAGGTTCCTAGTGCCATCACTCAGCCTCTTTCCCTGATTCATCCCCATTCCTTTCATCTTTCCTCATAGGCTTTTTTGGTTTCAGCCCCTCCAGTTTGGCCATATCTCTGCTGTCCTGGGCCCTTTCCAGGTTTCCTACATCACTCTGAGGCTGTGGAGTGCTTTAAACAGGGACTAAGCAGGCTGGCAATGACCTCACATGGCCACTATGCACAGTTGCTATCTATAGCCTTATAGGATCATCCTCCTCTTCCTCCAACCAGCTGAGTCACAGTCATCTTGGGGTCCACTCAGACCCCAGGGCCCTCTCTGCCAGTCTAGACCACAGCCCACCACAGCACTGGGAGCTGTTCTAGCTGCTGAGTGGGATGCTTTATTCTTCAAACCATCCAAGTACACAATGAAAGTGAGTCTCGGGTTCCAGAAGATACCCCTTCTCGGACCCTCAGTGTTTTTATAGCCCCAGGCCTTCATCCTTCTATCTTCTCACATCTGTCCAGATAGCCGGCCAAAGGCCAAAATTCCATTTGACCCTGCAGAGGGATAGGTAAGGAGTGGGGGTGGGGATTTGGGAAGCAGCTGCTGGACCACTGCCTGGATTCAAATTGGATCTATCACTCGTGGGTGAGTTACTTCACCTTTCCGAGCCTCAGTTTACTCATCTGTAAAATGGCTTCCCAAGGTTGTGAGGATTAGAGAGACACAGTGATTGTACATGGCAGGTGTCCAGAACACCATGTCTAGTATACAGTAGGTGCTCCATAACTGGTCGTTATGTGGGGCATGGTATTCTGGACACCTGCCATATGCAATCACTGTATCTCTAATCCACACAATATTGGGAAATAACCCCTATCCTCATTTTATAGTTATGGATACTAGGCTCAGAGAGGTTAGGGAAGTTCTCTAAGGTTGCATAGAAAGTAAAAACAAAGTCTGGATTTGAACCTTAGTTGATGGCTCCTAGAAACCCAGCTCATGTCTCTGTGTCTCTAAAGCCTTCCCGCAGATTGACTTGGCAGGCTCGGTTCTAGGTCCTTCCTTTTTTTAACTCAGCCCTATCCAGGGATCTCTGCGGAAAAGTCCCCTGGCTAGTGGGCAAGTCCGGCCCAACCTTCCACCCTGCTCCTCTCCCCAACCCCACTCTCCTCAGAAATCCGACTGGGCTTGGTTGGGGCAGGTTTTAGGGAGTCTGGCATCCATCCCATAGGACCTGGGGGCGCTGAAGTTTTCCCATCTAGGGAATAAAGAGGTCAGTGGGGGCCACTCTGCCCTGTGCCACCAGCCAGGCACCGGGGCTTCCCTGCCAGCCAGAGAGGATCCCCTGAGTGCACCCTGGCCCCAGACTGCCCCCAGCTGGCCTGGGCACAGGCCTCCGACAGCACCATGCACAATGCAGTCCTAGAGAGGCTGCTTCGAGGACTGGGACTAGGGGCTGGGCTGGATCCTGGGGTCCAGGGTCATCTGCTGGGGATTCCCACTGCTCCAACTCTCAGGCCCCAGAGCCACCCAGAGATATTCCAGATATACCCCCCTTCCCAAATTTAAAGATCCTGAGAGATAACAATTTGTCATAAACAGAGCTCTGGAGTTTTTCTCCCCACCACAGCAGTTAGAACCCTATCCCCCAGCTGTCCCAAAGAGCCTCCCTGATGCCCCCTCCCCAACCAGCCTCAAAGAGACGGGCCAGGATCTCCTTCTGCCCTTCCCCAGGCTCCCCAGCCATCCTGGGCACCAGAATAGCCCACTGACCACCTGCTTTGGGAGCTGGGAAGGGCCCCAGCCGGTGCTGCCAATCAGGCTGGGGGAGGGGGTTGGGAGGAGAGGAAAGGGCTACTGGGGCTGTGGGAGTTTTGTGCTCCTCCGTTTTGTGCAAAGAGCTCTCCACCAACACCCTCCAAGCAACAATACCCCCCCCCCCACTTCCCAGCCAGGGTAAGGCTTGGAATCCCAAATACCCTCTCAGGATGGGGCTCAGGCTGTCTCTACCCCCAAATTCTTCCCCTTCTCTGGTCTCTGCCCCCTTCCCTTCCTCTCCAGGCCATTCCTCCTAACCCCCTCCCCACCACACACACCTCTCCCTTCAAATCTGTCTCCACCTCCCCCGGGGTCTCCGCCCCTCCCCCTCCCCCAGCTCCCTCTGAGTGAGGACGCCCTTGCTTGCTGACCCCACATTCCGGCCTTGCTGGGGTCAGAAGGGCTTCCTGCCTGTTGTGGGATCCCTGCCCCCAGCCTTAGCTCCCGGCAGCCTCTCCTGGCTGGCCAGCTGCTGGCCCTCCCGCAGTCCCCTTCTCCAAAACCTCCCCCCAGCCCCAGGCCCAATTTAGCTCCTTTAATCTCCCCTGTAATCCAATGCGACCGTTTCCTGAGCACACACTGCACTTCCCAAACGCCAGTCCCTGGAGAGGGGCGGGGGCAGGGTGGCCTCAGCTCTTCCCTGCCCCGGAGCACCCCCACCCGATCCCAGCACCCCTGTGGTGCCTCCCTTCTTCCCACCCCTAGGAGGCCCCAGGGAGCTCCTCCTGCGCAGGCCTCTGCCGTCTGTCCTCCCCGTAGCCACGCCGGGACACTAGCCTGACTCTTCACCTCGATTTCCCACCTCTGGGCCTTAGTTAACGCTCTGCCATGTGCCTGGAACACCCTCTCCCGCAAAGTGCACTTCTTCCCGAGGAACTCTTACCCCTCCCCTCTCAAGGCCAGCTCCAGCCTGAGTTCCCAAATTCCAGACTATAGACTCTGGGACCAGACTGCCTGAGTCCCTAAACCCGTCTCTGTTTCTTACTGGCCACGCGACCTCTCTGAAACTCTTCTTTCCTCGTCTGTAAACGGGGACCATAACAGTGCATGCCTCAGAGGGTGGCTGTGAGAATTAATTTAATTACTTTATGTAAGTAAAGTGCTTAGAACAGTTCTGGGTAGATTGCAAGTGCTATTTAAGTATTAAATGAAAGTTGTCTTTTCCTTCCTCATATTACAATGACCATTTCCTCCAAGTTAAGACACCCATGGACTGTGAAACACTTCATTTATTTAACAACATCATTTCAGGGGGGAAAAAACGTTACCATGTGAAACGTACAAATTGTAAGTCGTCTTCCGATTTCATGTCTGTGTGAATTGCTCAGTAGTGGTGTCTATGGCATCTATTTCAGCCAGCCCCCTCTTCAGTCCCGTGGGCATTCATTGTTGGTTTTTTGTTTTTGTTTTTTTCAAGTAACCTCTATGCCCAAAGTGGGCCTTGAACTCAAGGCCCTGAGATCAAGAGTCACATGCTCTACCTACTGAGCCAGCCAGGCGCCCCTTGCATTTCTTGATTATGGTTGGTACACGAGGGCTTGGATTCAAGTTCTTACTCCCAGACGGTATTTAGCTGAGCAAACTGTTTTTCCTAAACAGCCAAGATAACTCAAGTGTAGTGAATGTTAAATGAGATGATATATATTTCAAGGCGTTAGCACTGTATTGGATATCCCCACAGGAGAACCATTACTGTGGTGATTTAAAAAAACGTTTCTCTCCAGAGACGTGAGAGGTGGGCGAGAGCTAGTATTCAGGGTCGAAGTGCCCTCCAGTGGCCATAAGGGAAAACTGCAGGCTTCCTGAGGAGCCGGGGGGCCCGTCCTTTGTCTGTCCGGGAAGGAACTCAGCCCCACCCACCACCCCCCAGCCGGGCTTATCCAACCCTCCTGGAATTCCTCACATTATCTTTCCTTTCCCAGAGGCCTTAAGGGGTTTAATAGGTTAAGAGACCAGGGGCACAGCTTTAGCCCAGGAAGGTCCATAGCCTGTACATAGACTATTTCTCAAAACTTATGGGCCCAGAGCTCTCTCTGGCAGGGAGGTAGGATGGTGGAATGCTGGGCTCTGGGCATCAGTTCTCCTCTGACTTGGACACTGGTATCTGGCCTGTGAGACACCCTTCTTGCTGCCCACATCCAGAAATCTAGCACAGAACAAGTATAGCCCTCCCTCCTTCCCTTCCTTCCTTCCTGCCTTCCTTCCTTCCTTTTCCATCAGTATTTGCTGAACACTGGCTGTGTACCAAGCTTCACGTCCTAGGTGCTGGGGTTAAAAAGATCAATCCAATACAGACACACACAGCTGCCAAGAGTTGTTCACAATGTCCCAGACACCACATGCAGAGTTAATCCTTGCATTTGAGTGTTTACAGCTTCTCTGTGTGGCTGAGTGGGAAGGCAGAGGCAGGAATATCAGATCCAGGCTGCCTGATTTCCCTTGATGAAATATGTCCAGAGTGGAAGCTTTGTCTGGGCAGGTTTGGGGGCTGACTTCCCCCTCCTGGGCCACACTGCTCCTCTGAGAAATCCTCCCCATCTCACACATTGACCAACTCCCCAGCTCCATCTGCCTCGGGGTTCCTGACCTCCCCTCCCTTCCCCCGCCATTGCCCTTTGCCCAGGGCCCAGTGCTAGGGGTCAGGGAGGGCTGGATAGGGATTTTACTTACCTGAGACTTAGCATCCAAGCCCAGATCTCTGGCCACGTCTGGCCAACTCCCCATGGTCCAGGATTGAGAGGAAGGAGCCTTACTCTAGAGTCATTGCATGCAGGGAGGGGGTGACTGGAGGCACCCAAGGTTCATCTTTTGGGAGGATGACAGGAGGGGGAGGAAGAACTGGTGGGTGGTGTGTGCATTGTTCCTGGGACTCTGTTGCCTCCCTGAGCTGTCACCTTCCCCCCTTCCCTTCATGATCAAACTTTTCAAATGTCTTCCCATCCCTTCCCACCCCGTTGCTAGTTCCTAATAGTCCCATTTCCTTCGAATTCTTCCCAGCTGCCTCAGCACAGGCTACCGGTCCATCGTTGGTGCCCTCCACTCCTGGACCTGTCTAACAGAAGTGTAATGAAAGCCACATATGTCACTTTAAATGTTCTAGCAGCCACATTTTTATGTTTTTTATTTACTTTTAAAGATTTTATTTATTTATTTGAGAGAGATAGAGAGAGAGCACAAGCAGGGGGAGAGGCAGAGGGAGAGAGAGAAGCAGGTTCCCCACTGAGCAGAGAGCATGATGCGGGGCTTGATCCTGGGACCTGCAGATCATGACCCGAGTTGAAGGCAGATGCTTAACCATCTGAGCCACCCAGGTGCCCCAAGCAGCCACATTTTTAAAAGGTAAAAGAAACAGGTGAGGTTAATTTTTACTTTTTAGTATTTTATTTATTTATTTGAGAGAGCGCACATGCAAGTGAGGGGAGGAGCAGAGGGAGACGGACAAGCAGACTCTGGGCTGAGTGGAGGGGCTCGATCTCATGACCCTCAGATCAGGACCTGAGCCGAAACCAAGAGTCGGATGCTTAACCAACTGCACCACCCAGCCACCCCAAGGTGAGATTAATTTTAATAATAGAGTATTTTAAGCCAAAGTATCCAAAATTTTATCATTTCAACATGTAATCAATATTTTAAAATTGAGATGTATATTTTTTCATAAGCTGATGTGTATATTATTTTATACATGTGGCACCTCTCAATTCAGACTTAGCCATACTCCGAGTGCTCGGTAGCCCCATTGGCTGGTGGCTACCATACTGAGCAGTGCAGTTCTAGAGCCTTCGTTTACTACTTGGCTTACACGCTTTTATTATGTGTGGTTAATCGTCTCATCCCCATGCGTCTTGGCTCCCAAGGGAGATTAGAAGCCCCTCCCCGGGCCTGAGTCCCCAGTTCATTCATCCCGGCCTCTCCCGTGGCACCTTACGGTGGTGTGCCCCCATCAGGAGGCCCTCCAAGCATGTTTGTTGATGGGAGTGAGCGTTGGGGATTGATTTTGTGGTTTAGCTCTGGCTGTAAATGGTGTTTTATGGATTGCTTCTGTAGATGCACCCCGCTGCAGTATCAGCAGAAACAAGCAGCCGTGCTTGTCAGCAGAGGCAGAGACAGAGGCCTCGGGGCAGATAGGACTCCCTGAATCAGGCAGGGGAAATCCTGCCAGACCACAGCCCATTTCTCTGGCTTAAGAGACTGTCGTGGGCACAGCGCAATCCTGTCTGCAGCCCCATCTCCGTAGACCTGGGATAGAGCCCTGGTCGGGGTGGATGACACAGAGGATGCGGCTCCAGCATCCCACCACCACCGGGCTGGGAGCTCCTGGGGGCAGAAAAGGAGTTATTCAGGTCGACAAGAGCCAGACCCACAGCAGATGTACAAAGCACGCTTGTCGAGTGACTAAAGGACTGGCTGGCGAGAGCCAGTGAAGCCTCTCGTTCATATATTCATGCACCCGAAAAACGTTTGTGGAGTATTGGCTATTTATCAGGCCCTGTGCTAGGTACTAGGGATTCAGCAGCGAAAAGCAGATGTGGGCCAGGCCCTCCCGGAGCTTACCTTTGGGGGCAGGTGGGGGCCAGGAAGCAGGATAAATAAGTAAACCATTGCCAATGAACCAATGAGCACCCTGACCCAGGAAGGGAAACAAAGGGGCCCAGATAGAGAACAAGGGTGGAATTCTTCAAGTGAAGAAGAAAGTCTGTCTGTGGCTTCCTGGGGTACAGGACCCTCCCACCCCCAGGTAAGGGTCACCGTGTAGACATTGGCACCTAGAGGCTAGCCTGAGGCTCAGCGCTGTTGAGGGCATTGCTGTTTCCAACTGCATTGATGATGTCACAGTGGGCCCTATGGGGACAGGGACTGAAGACCCTGGGCCTTGGAGCAGAGGGGTAGAGGTGGGGGGGGTGGGAGGAGTGGGCAGAAAAGGCAGTAGGGCCTCCCCAGGCGTCTATCCGGCCTCTGGCAGACCCGGTCCGGCTCGGGAGCTGGTGAGCAGGTGACCATGGCGCTCAGCCTCTCCGCCACGTCCATTCCCAACAACTGGCTCCCAGGCTACCCTGAGGTAACCAGGCCTGCGTTCTAGGTCTGTCTTGGGTGGGAGTGCCCCAGCCAGAGCAGGGCACCAACCTGTAAGCCAAGCCTTGTCCTAGGCATTGGGAGGGATGATAAGATGAGGGAGATCCAGCCCCTGCCCTCAAGTTGCTGACTAATCAGACCCTACGCAAGAGGCTTACCAGATCAATACTCATCCTCTCTCGGCTAATTTTGGAGGAACAGTGTGCTAATTGTTGGTGGACTCATTCCAAACAACCCTGTCTGGTCCCCCAGCTTCTCTGTGTGTTGCCCCACAAGGCACTGTCCTCAAGGGCGGCTCACCCATTGGCACTAGTGTTTTTGAGACTCTAGACTGTGTTTCTCAAGGTGATCTAAGGACAGAATTTTCAGCATGGGTTAAAAATGCACATTCCTGAGCCTCAGCCCAAACCTTCCAAAGCAGAATTGTCAAGTATGGGGCTCATGAATCTGCATTTAAAAAAAACACTCTAGGGAACTCTTACCCTAAGCACTGCCCTGGTGTTTTTCAGTTTTTGGTTTTTGGTTTTAGGGTTTGTTTGTTTGTTTGTTTTTTGCCCTGGTGTTTAAATACCTCCTACGGTTCCCCAGTCTGGCTGACCAGGGTGGATCAGTTTTTCAGTCTGAGATGGGGGTTGGCTTTGATATTTTTATTACTGATGAAAAGCCATGATTCATAGGCTCCTGGTGGCTGGCTGTCAGTTTGGAAGCAATCAGAGGCCACTAAGAACAGAATTCTCTATCTTTTCGATCCATCTATACCATCTATAAAAATGCTTACCTGAGCAGACACTGTTTAAAGGCCATTAAAATACCAGACATAGAATAACCCAGTCCCTGGAACTTTATAGACATATTTACTCAAACCCAAGTGCTTGCAAAAAGTAAATAAAAGGGAAGCAAAATGAGCAAGTACCCCTAGAAATACAAACTGAAAGTAAACAGCCCTGTTCTCTAAAATAAACAGGACAAATCCAGCGAGGATTAAATGACCTCTAGTCAGACAGGCTCAAAGCCAGAAATGCCCCAATCCTGGCTCCAGGAGGAAGGAGAGGGGAGGCCTGTCTCCATCACCTGCGGGCGTGTGCCGGGATCACTGCCTTGGGGGTCAGGGCCAGGCCTGCAAGAGCAGACAGTATCCTGGGGGGTATGGGTGCTCCCTTGCCCTCCCTGCCAGCCTGAAAATTAGGTCAGGGTCTGAAAATCAGGTTTAAAGATCGAAAAGTATGCCCTAAAAGCCTCTGATAAAATGCACATCTCCTGGAGGTGTAGAACCTCAAGTTACTATTATCTGCCATTTATTCCTGAATTTAGCGACCATTTATTTAGCACTTGCTGTGTTTTAGGCCCTGAGCCAGTCACTAAAGATATCCAGTTAAGTAAAGCATAACGGGTGCCCTCACGTTGCACACCGTTTACTATGAAAGAAACAATAATAAATGGTAACATTTATCGCTCACTTACGATTTGAGGAACTTAATGACAAGCACCCTCCAGTCACTTTTTAATCCTCATAACAGTATGGATCTCATTGACTCTTCCTAACGTCAATGCAGTTACTACTGTTGTCTTTCCCCATTTGACAGACGTGTCGACTGAGGCTCAAAGTCTGTGGTGTAACAATTACCCCTCTGAAAGAAGAAGAAGAAAAAAAAAAAAAAAGCCCTGATTTGTAGTGTTTGCTGATCTCGGGAGTGTAAATCCTCCCAGGCAGGTTTCAAGCTACCAGCCCGCTGTCCCTGAATGTGGAGTTGGAAAGAGGCAGGGGTGTGGGCTGGCTCCAGCATCCCCATTGCAAACAAGGCTCACAGCTAAGCACAGCTCACAGCTAAGGAAGTTCAAGACAGCACTTGAACCCAGGTGTGCGTGATCCCAAGCCCCAGCGCCTAACCACTTTGTTACACTATCAGTAACCTTGGTGAGATCATTGACACTGGAAAGGGATACATCTTAAGACTGAGGTGAAGTGCCAAAAGTTTACAACGGTCCATAAAACCTCTTGGCTGGTTAATATCCTGTGCTTCCTCTATCTCTGTTTTTATCACCAACAGGGGCAGTTGATTTTCTTTTGAGAGCCATCTACAAAACTTCTGAATTTTAAATAATTATTCACAGGAGGTTGCAGTACGGAGAGGTCCTGTGTACTTTTCACCCACTTTCCTTCCATGGTCCCATCTTAAATAACTACAGTACAATATCACAATCCGGCAAGGGACATTGGTAAAAGGTATGTGGGTATTTCTATGCCCTGTTATCTAGGATTGCCAGATTTAGCAAATAAGAATACAGGATGCTCAGTTAAATTTTGTCTTTTTGAGTTTTGTTTTGTTTTAATGAAAGTATAGCCCATGCAATATTTGGGACATATACTTATACTAAGAAATTATTCTTTATCTGAAATGCAAATTTAATTGGGTGTCCTGCATGTTAGCTGGCAACCCTCATTTTATTACATGTGTGGAGTCATGCAACCACTACCCTAATCAAGATAGAGAACTCTTCTGCCACCACAAACATGTTCCTTATGCTACTCCTTTACAGTCACATCTATCCCCCCCACCCTCCCTAGTGGTTGCCCGTGGCAACCACTAATTTGCTCTCCATTTCTGTAATTTTGTCATTTTTCCCACTTAGCATAATGTCCATGAGATCCATCCAAGTTGTTGCACTTTTCAATACTTTGGTCCTTTTTATTGCTAGGGAGTATGCTCCTGAGGGCAAATTTTCACAAAGAATTTTTTTTTAAATCTTATTCATTGGATAAATATTTATTGTATCACTACTATGTGCCAGGTGCAAACAGGGAGCAGGTGACGAGCTGGTTGCAATCAGGGTTGGGTTTTTGCCAGGCAAGTAAGGAAATGCAGAGTGGCAAGGCATGGGCATGATTAAGACAACTGAGTGGATGACACGCTGGGTGGGAAGGAAGCAGAGCCTGGCGGGGGTGCGGGGGAGACAGGATCAATAGTTCATAGTTCTGTGCAGGTGAAGAATTAATAGAGTTGGGTGCCTTTTTCAGAAGGGTTTCTTATCTCACCCCCAGTTTATTTTTTGTTTAAATATCAACATCAAAAGAAACATTCCGTCTACTTTCCCTTCCACACTTAGACACAATTTCCAAATCAGAAGTAATACATTTTTACGGGGGCATTTTTTTTTAAGTTTTTATCTATTTATTTATTTGAGAAAGGGAGAGAGCACACAAGCAGGGTGAGCTTCAGGCAGAGGGAGAAGCAGACATCCTGCTGAGCAAGGAGCCGAAGTGGAGCTCAATCCTAGAATCCTGAGATCATGACCTGAGCCGAAGGCAGATGCTTAACCAACTGGGGCCCCTTATGCGGGCATTTTTATTAAACTGAAGGTTTTAGGGATAAATGCTAACCAACAAATTGCTTACTAACTCAATCAGGGTACACCAGAAAACAAAATTTGGGTCACACAAAGTACTTAAAGATCATCTTTCCACCTGTTACTTTTTAAATTTGCTATTTAGTTTTAAAAGTAGGTAACATGTGGATGGATATAGGAAAAAAATTCAAAAAGTGCAAAAGGATTTATAGGAAAAGAGAAGCATTTGTCTTACCACAGAACCTTAGTCAAAATTTCTCCTTCCTAGAGTCAGTTACTATTTCCTTATAACCGCTTTTAACCATATAAGAATATATATGTGTGTCTGTGTGTTTATACACAAATGGAGCATACCATAACTGCTATTCTGTACCTTGTTTTTTCATTTAGTGTATCTTGGAAATTGTTCCCTATCAGTACCTATAAAAGTGCCACATTCTTTTTACCCATACAGAGTACTTTTTTTTTAAGATTTTATTTATTTATGAGAGAGTGAGAGAGAGCGAGCCAGGGGGAGGAGCAAAGTGAGAGGGACAAGCGGACTCTGCGCTGAGTGCAGAGCCCCCCAGGGGCTCTATTTCAGGACCCCGAGATCATGACTTGAGCTGTAATCAGGAGTCCGGTGCTCAACGGACTGAGCCACCCAGGTGCCCCTAAAGCCTCCCTCCTAGAACATAACATTGAAATTACAATCTTGCCGAAACTGCTCACCTCAAGGCATCCTGGGATTTGTAGTTCTTAATCAGTTGAGTCTTGCACGGAAAACGGAACTTGAACAGAATACGTGTTAGAAAAAAAAGTGCCCTTCCAACAACACTGTAGAAGGACATACTGTACTGTATCCATGCACGCTCCTATCATGATGCCCAGAGGCAAATTATTTATACATTTAAACAACCAAGGTATCTACCAGCAATGAGATACCCAGGGCTGTCTTGGTATCAGGAAATCAAGATCAGTTGAGCAGACAGGGACAGTACACACACACCCCTCCCCCCCCCACATACACCTCTTCCTTACACCATTGCTTTGGTCTTTGGTATCTCAAATCACTGTTTTGTTTTGTTTTTTTTTAAAGATTTACTTATTTGACATAGAGAGACACAGCGAGAGAGGGAACACAAGCAGGGGAGTGGGAGAGGGAGAAGCAGGCTTCCCAACGAGCAGGGAGCCCGATGCGGGGCTCAATCCCAGGACCCTGGGATCATGACCTGAGCTGAAGGCAGACGCTTAACGACTGAGCTACGCAGGTGCCCCTCAAATCACTCTTAACAATTACGTGACAAATTACTACTTAGGAAGCTTCTGTCACATACCAAGGGATCAGAAGGGACATATATATCAAATGAACACACACTGAAGTATGTGTCACCAATTGCTATGGTAACTTACAGGTATTTGCACTTTAATAGTTGTTCAGCCAAACAGAAATGAATGATGGTAGCCTTGTAAACATCAGCTAAGGACTGGTGGGGAAGATTTTCTCAGCAGGCTGAGGACAAGAACAATTCTCAGAAACATTTTTTGGATAGCTAAGCTCCCCCCTTGACCCTCCCATTTCATAACCAATACCATTCCACTCTCCAAACCTGCTTCCATGCATTTCTATATATACATACATAAAATCCAGACATTTAGCTCATTATGTGAGTTTTACCAATGCTCTTGCCCTGTAAGTACTATTCTGGAAATTGCTTTTTTTTTTTTCACTCAATATATTCAGCACTTTTTTCCTATGATAATACATAAAAATCAACCTCATTGTTTTTTTACTGCCACATGGCACTCTGAAACGCTGTGTCTCAAACTTGAACTTGCATTCAGATCATCTAGGGATCTTGCTAACATGCAGATTATGATCTGATAGGTTTGGGGTAAGCCTTTGGGTTCTTTCTGCATTTCTAGAAAGTTGCCAGGTGTTGTAGATGCTGCTGGTCAAGAAATCACACTGTGAGGAACAAAGATGTAGAGTATGAGTGAAGCTGTGTGTTAGAGCTCATTTAGACCAGCCCATGAGAAATGACTGTCAAATTTCCAGGAATTTTGTGATCCTGGTGCTAAACCTAGCCATCATTAAAAAATTCAATTATGTAAACTTACAATAAATTATATTGCAAACAGATAACAAATACTCAAAAATCATCACTTTCCTAGGTATTTTACTATCAATCTATGTTCTCTAGGTTATTTATGTCTATAATGTCTGTAGGGTACAAATCTATACAATGGCATGCTTTTGTTTGTCTCCTCCCAACTCCACACTCAGTTCATGTTGGCAGCTTGGAACCAGCCCCAGGGAGTATTTACAGCACAGAAATTGGTATAAAGGCATGCATTTCCCCAGGTCTTCTCCCACACTTCATATTACCAATATTTCTCATTTTTTGCTAATCTGACAAATCAAAAATGGCATCTCATTTTTAACTTGCATTTCCCTCATTACAGTGAGACCAAGTCTCTCTTATACTCATTCCTTGGAATTTATTTATTTATTTTTATTATTTTTAATTTTTTTTATTTATTTGACATAGAGACAGAGAGAGAGGGAACCCAAGCAGGGGGAGTAGAAGAGGGAGAAGCAGGCTTCCTGCTGAACAGAGAGCCCGATGCAGGGCTCGATCCCAGGACCCCGGGAACATGACCTGAGCCGAAGGCAGATGCTTAACTGTCTGAGCCACCCATGCGCCCCTATTTATTTATTTTTAAAGATTTTATCTATTTGAGAGAGCACAAGCGGGGAGGAGAGGGACAAGCAGACTCCCCGCTGAGCAGGGAGCCCGATGTGGGGCTTGGTCCCAGGACCCTGGGATCATGACTTGAGCCGAAGGCAGACCCTTAGCCATGTGAGCCACCCAGGTGCCCCTCATTCCTAGGAATATAATAGTATTTCTTGTTCTTGTAAATAGGACCCTTTTACTAGTATATTTTCTGGTTGATTATTGCATGGGAAAGCTGATGACTTTTAAAATCAGGCCACTCCTCCTAACCAGTTCAAATAGCTTGTTGGTTTATATTCTTAGAGGTTCTAGGTAATCAAATAATCTATAAGTAATGAGAAATTTCACTTTTCCATGTATATAATTGTTTTGCTTTGTGACACCAGCTCTGACTGCCACGTTGACAACCAGCAGTAAAGTTCACCAGTGTCTTACTTCTGACTTGAAAGGAGCACTTCTGTATTTCCCCACTAATTTGTGCAGTTACGTCTTTATCCTTTCTCTTTCTGGCTTCTTTTTTTTTAACATCTTATTTATTTGAGAGAGAGAATGAGATAGAGAGAGCATGAGAGGGGGGAGGGTCAGAGGGAGAAGCAGACTCCCTGCTGAGCAGGGAGCCCGATGCGGACTCGATCCCGGGACTCCAGGATCATGACCTGAGCAGAAGGCAGTCGCTTAACCAACTGAGCCACCCAGGCGCCCCTCTCTGGCTTCTTCTTCTTTTTTTTTTTTTAAAGATTTACTTATTTATTTGAGAGAGCGAGAATGAGAGAGAGAGAGAGTACATGAGAGGGGGGAGTGTCAGAGGGAGAAGCAGGCTCCTCGCTGAGCAGGGAGCCCGATGCGGGACTCGATCCCAGGACTCCAGGATCGTGACCTGAGCCGAAGGCAGTCGCTTAACCAACTGAGCTACCCAGGTGCCCCTCTTTCTGGCTTCTTAAGGGGATTTAGTTTTGTTTTTTATCAAGAATGGATGTTCAGTTTATCCAGTTTTTACTTTCACTTTCTAAGTAACCCATTCTGGTGATATTTGAATCTCTCACATTAGCATGGACTCTTTTTTTGTACTCTGAAGAGCATTAATTTTTTAAGTTAAGTCTCCTTCCCTTATCCATCATACCCATTTCAGCTCTTGTTCACTGTCTGTGAATGTGTCCCTTCCCCACTAGCCAGCCTCTGGCTCTGAGAGGAAAAGAATATTCTCTCCATGACCCATTCAGCACTGAAACTTTATACCTAATGACATTTCAATGAACGGTTAGGGAATGCCATGAATTTACCCCACCACCTGTATATTCTTGAACACCTGCAATACCTACTCCTGTGAACTGAGGGCCGCTGGGCCTTTCCCACAGCTCCCCACCTCCTTCCCAACATTCCTACCCCCGTATTTAAAGGACAGATTGTGCTGTTGACCTGTAATCCCTGGAGTGCTAACACCCCTGGTTGCTGGGCCATTTTGGACCCCGGGGGCCACCAAGAGTCCTGATCAGAATCTATGACTAGGTGGGTACCTTGGTTTTTTAAATTGCTACTCACCACTCTTGACATATGAATATTGGGATTGTCTCCAAGAACCTGTGCAGTTTGTTTTATTTTGTCCTTTTAACAAGTGGAAAGAGTGCAGACAGAAGTCAAATTCTAGATGCATCCAAATGGCTGTGTGATCTTGGGCAAGTCATTACTTCTCTGTCCCTCAGGCACTTCCCCAGGAGCATAACACTTTCCAAGGTGCATATGTAAAGGGCCAGAAAAGATCTGAGAGTGGCTTGTTCCAGGTCCCTGGAGTCAAATTAATTGAGTCCAAACCCCACCTCTGCCATTTACTGCCCTGGACAAGTGATTCGTGTCTGTACTTGGTTTTGTTCATGTATAAAACCCGGACCGTGAGGGGCGCCTGGGTGGTTCAGTTGGTTTAGCGTCTGCCTTCGGCTCAGGTCATGATCCCGGGGTCCTGCAATCGAGCCCCGCATCCGGCTCCCCGCTCTGCGGAAGCCTGCTTCTCCCTCTCCCTCTGCCTGCCGTTTCCCCTGCTTGTGCTCTCTCTCTGTGTCAAATAAATAAATACAATGTTTAAAAAAAACAAATAAATAAAACGGGGACCATGAAAGTACAAAATTGACAGAGCAGTTGTGAAGATTAAACAGATAACACGTGAAGCCTTATCATAAAGCTAAAGCTCACCGTGAGCACTCCATGAACACTAGCCCTGTTGCTTTTATTATCACAAGGGTGCCTGTGGAGAGAGAGAGCACTCTGTACAGTACTCGTCGGACCAGGTGAGCTAGCAGGGGCGAGTTTTATCTCGTACTCTCCGACCCGGGGCAGGCGGGGGGGCGCGCGGCTCGCGGCTGTCCTAGCACCTCCCGGGCAGCAGAGGGCCCCCGCCACCGCCGCGGACAGCGAGGGCGGGGCGGGCTGCGCGGCCTAGCGAGAGGCGGAGCAGACGGCGCGGCGGGGGCGGGGCGGGCGGGGCGGCCTAGCGAGGGGCGGAGCAGACGGCTCGGCGGGGGCGGGGCGGGCTGCGCGGCCTAGCGAGGGGCGGAGCAGACGGCGCGGCGGGGGTGGGACGGGCTGTGCGGCCTAGCGAGGGGCGGAGCAGACGGCGCGGCGGGGGCGGGGCGGGCGGAGGGACCTAGCAAGGGGCGGAGCAGACGGCGCGGCGGGGGTGGGACGGGCTGTGCGGCCTAGCGAGGGGCGGAGCAGACGGTGCGGCGGGGGCCGGGGCGGGCTTAGGGGGCGGGCCGAGCACGGGGGCAGGGCTAGCGGACGCGGGCCCACGCGTGGGGCCGTGCAGGTGGCTGTCCACGGCCCACCCAGCTCTAACTCCGATCCCAGACCCGGCTCGGAGCCGGCTCAGGCCTAAGCTCAACAGTGCGCTGAGGTGAGGGCTGTGCCTGACCCAAAGCGAAACCGAAAGTCCGGCCTCCGTGACCTGATCTTCCTGGGGTTGGAAAAGGGTGGCCTGCGAAAGACTGGGGGCGTGGGGGGGTGGGGTACTCCCCGGCCAATAGGATTTTGGCTCCTTGGTGCAGGCCGGCTCTGAGTTAGGGGCCCTCTTGAGAGTTTGGAGCTCGGAACCCACGGGGATTTCTGGGCTGGGCGGGCACGTGGGGGTGGGATTTAGGGGGCCGGGCTGAAGCTCGAATTAGGGGGCGGGCCGTCTTGGTCGAGCTGGGCGGGGAGCGCTGCTGGGGTTTTGATACTTTGGCTAGAGGGCTGGAGCTTTCAGCGGAAAGAGGTTTGGCCCGGCATCTGCGTCTGTCGGTGGGAAAAGGGGCGGAAGCAGAGGTCTGAGCCTGGGAGCGATCACTTCGCGGGAACGGGGCTTGTGGGAATGGGGAAGGTGGTTTCCGGGGCCTGGATAATATAGGTCAAGGGTCCCAAACCTCGTAGGAGTCTGAGCAGCCCCCCTACCCCGCCTCCAATAGGTGGCCATGACCGGTAGAGCCCGCAAAGAGGCGGTGCAGGCCGCGGCCCGGGAACTCCTCAAGTTCGTGAACCGGAGCCCCTCTCCTTTCCACGGTAAGTGACCACCACCAAGGGGAGTGGTGGCCGGTGTGCCTCCTAACCGGCTTCCATCGCTATGCAAGGGCTCTTTTTCTACAGCCGTGGCCGAGTGCCGCAGCCGCCTCCTCCAGGCTGGCTTCCATGAACTCAAAGAGACGGAGAGCTGGGATATCAAGCCGGAGAGCAAGGTACGTTGGGTGGGGTGGGGACAGAGAAGCAGGTCCCTAGGCCGGGACTCAAAGTCCTTTGTGCCGGCCGGCTAGATAATCCAATCAATCTTACCGGCCCCCCCCCCCCCCCCGCCCCAGTACTTCCTGACCAGGAACTCCTCCACGATCATCGCTTTTGCTGTGGGAGGCCAGTATGTTCCTGGCAATGGTTTCAGCCTCATTGGGGCCCACACGGACAGCCCCTGCCTCCGGGTGAGGAACTGGGGCTGCGCTGGGGGAGGGGCGGCATCAGGGGAATACAGGGCAAAAGGGAGTGGAGAGGTACAAATTGGGGGCTCTATTCCTGCAGCAGGGGGAGACTTGTCGCCCCCTTCCTCCACACTTTGGGCCCTTCTCTGTCAGCGATATTCTTTCTGTGTTCCTTCGCCTCCGCCCGTCTGTCTCACCTCCAAATCATGCCATTTGGCCTTCTCTGACTTCTCATTCCCCATCTTCACACTTAGGTGAAACGGCGGTCCCGCCGCAGCCAGGTGGGTTTCCAGCAGGTTGGCGTGGAGACCTATGGTGGTGGGATCTGGAGCACGTGGTTTGACCGGGACCTGACCTTGGCTGGACGCGTCATTGTCAAGGTGGGAACTGGGGTTGGACCTGGGAGGTTCTCACCTTCAGCAGCCTGAAGATTGACTGTGACCTTCCTTCAGGATACCTGTGGAGAGCCCCCCCCCCAGGGAAGGGGGAGTGGGGCAGTCTGGGTTTGAGGATCATGTTGGTTAGTCTGGGTGAAGTGGGGGTTTTAACCCGTTGTGGTTGGGAGGCGCCCTGGTTTGACCTGGCCTGGTGGGCCACAGTGCCCTACCTCAGGCCGGCTGGAACAGCGGCTGGTGCACGTGGACCGGCCGATTCTCCGCATCCCCCACCTGGCCATCCATCTGCAGCGCAATGTCAACGAGAACTTTGGGCCCAACATGGAGATGCACTTGTGAGCCTGGGGCAAGGGCCGTGGTGACTGGGAGGGATGGCTGTGGCACCAGGTGATGGAAGGGGCCCCGGGGGACCTGGGACCCTGCCACCTCACGGTCGCCACAGCCAGGTTCTACTCTCGGGACCCAGCTGATGATGTCCAAGGGCCTCATAGCTCTGCCATTTGGGAAGGAAACTGGAATCGAAGGGCAAGGGCAGTTTCCACTGGGAGATGCCCAAGCTCAGGGGTGCCGTGTCCTCCGGCTCTCCCCACGCTTCCCTCACGTGTCCCCCCACAGAGTCCCCATTCTTGCCACAGCAGTCCAGGAGGAGCTGGAGAAGGGGACTCCTGAGCCTGGGCCTGTCAATGCTGTAGTAAGAGAGTCCCCTGCTCACAGGAAGGGGGGAGGAGAGGGGGAAAGGACTGATTCCCTGAGAAGGGGAGGAGGGGAAGGGCAGACCTTCTTCCTCCCAGCATGCTTCTGCCCTGCAGGATGACCGGCACCACTCGGTCCTCCTGTCCCTTCTCTGCGCCCATCTGGGACTGAGCCCCGAGGATATCTTGGAGATGGAGCTTTGCCTTGCTGACACGCAGCCTGCGGTAGGGAATGGCTGCCGGGACGCATGGGTGGCGATCGCGGGGATCCTGGCCTGCCCCAGCGTATCCCCTGAAGCACTCACCACCTCAGCTGGTCCCCTGGTTCCTCTCACCCCTCTTCTTCCCAGGAGACACCATGTCCCTCTGCCTCCAGGCCAGAGGTTCTCAAAAGGGCACTTTTCGTGCTCCAGACCTGCCTCCTTGGATGCCTGCGTGGGCCCTGGGAATCAGCCCCTCCACAGATTTCTCCCCTCCTAGGAGTTTCTGCTGCAGGTGGTCGCTGTGTACTTTGCACCCACCCTGGCCCTGCACCTCTGCGGGCAGAAGGCCCAGATGCGGCCCCCCTTTCTCTGGAGCCTGCCCTTGAGTCCCTCCTGGTTGCCCACAGCAGGAGATTATGAAATCTTCGGAGGTTTTGTCCTCTTTGAATGCGCACTGTTTCTGGGCTGGTCTCGTCTTCTGTTTATTTCCTGAGCTTTTCTTGCGTCCGTTCAGCTCCCCCCTTTTCCCCGTCCCACGGGAACTGGTAGGAACCATAGATGGCATCCTCCCATCCCTCACCTCCTGCCCAGCTCCATTCCCCGTTGTCCGCTCAGCCCGACCCAGCAGGATCCCAGCGCCCGAAGCCGGGGGACAGGGCGGGGTTGCACACAGAGCCAAGGAGGCTCGCTCAAACCCAGGCCTTTGGGAGCAGGGAGAAGCAGGTGAGTTGGGGTGGAGGGTTGAAGGTTGGGCCGACTGTCCTGTCTTTCTAGGTCCTGGGTGGTGCCTACGAGGAGTTCATCTTTGCCCCTCGGCTGGATAATCTGCACAGCTGCTTCTGTGCCCTGCAGGTGAGCAGCAGGGGTGCCCCCAGGCGGGGCACACTGCCGGGAGAAGCTGTGGTCGGGGGACTGCCTCAAGGCCCAGCAGGTCCTAGGAGGGCCACTGGCCACCTCCTCCGTCTGCTGGCGCTCGGGGGACTGTGGGGAGGGGCCGGGGCTGAGGTAGGGGAAGGCGGAGAGGCCAGCTCAGGCACCACGGGGTCTCCTCACCTGGCTCCACTGCTTCTCTTTTATATTAGCCTCTGCTTCCGGGGAGGGGCCTTCGTGTCTCATGAGACAGCATCACCCTCCTCCCTCTGCTCCCCCTGCCCTCCAAGCTTACGCCCACCCAGCCTTCTGTCTGTGCCCTTGGGGTCTCCGTGGGGCTGGCTCTCTTCCTTGTCCCCGCCTTCTTTCCCTACCCTAGTCAGTTCTATTTCTTTCTTTCCTCTTGCCCTCTCTCTTTTCATTTCTCTCTCTCACACCCCGTCCTATTCTCGGAGACAGGCTTTGGGCCTTAATGGAGACCAGGGCCGAACCTGGGACCTATATCAGCTTCTGCAGCCCAGCCAGCTGTGTCCCCTTGATGGAGTCCCAGTCACCTCTGTGGACCTTGATCTTTTCACCAGGGCCAGTTAGTTCATGTGCTCTGTGTGCTGTTTTTGACTTCCCAGGATTCTCCACTCTTCTCCTCCATTTTATTCATCTTCCTGCCTTTCACGTAGGCAGGTAGGGGAGCACACCCAAAGGGTGGTTCTCCCAGCCCAGCTGAAAGGTTTCCCTCAAGCCAGCCAATGCCCTAAGGGACAAAGGCCGGTCAAAGGCCCAGCCCGCTTCATCCTGCCTGTGACGACAGCAGGCAGGCAGGCCGGGAGCGTGAACCTGCCAGATGTTGGTGGGCAGGGTTATGGAAGAAGGAGCAGTTAGGAGGATGCTCTTGATCCCCCCCAAACAGGCTTTGATTGACTCCTGTGCGGCTCCTGCCTCTTTGGCTGCAGAGCCCCATGTGCGCATGATCGCTCTCTATGACAACGAAGAGGTACGTGGAGGGCCCTGTGGAGGGTCTCTTCTGTGGAGGGGGTCCCCTCTGTGAAGCTTCCTGCAGCCAGCTTGTGCCAGGCACCCACCGTAAGCCAGGACTGTTCTGGAAGCCACAGAGATGGAAGGCCTATGCTCCCTTAGCACTTGGTCGCCCTGGCTCAGCATGTATCAGCTTCTAGAGGTGTGAGCATACCTCCCGTGTGCCACATGGTGAGCTCCTCGAGGACAGGGACTCTGCCCTTCATCCTGTAGCCCCAGGCCTCAGCGCATGGTGGGGCCTCGGTCTGTGCGCTCCCGTGAGGTGCGCTCTTAGACACTGTCACAGGGCCTGAACGGATGGGTCCTTCTCTCTCCTGGAACTGTACGGGTCAGAGTGAGCAGTTGAGGACAGGTCTCTGCTGTCCTGAGCGCTTGGCTACCGTGTCAGGATGCAGGCCGGCCGGCTGTTCCCGCTCCCGCCATCCTGTCTATACCGAGTGAGGAGGACGAGAGGAAGGGGCAGAGGGAGAGTGCACGCCCAACCTTTGAAGGCGCAACCCGAAGGGGGCGTTCCTCACTGCCCGTGTTCCAGGGAACACCATGGGCATGGCCCTGTTAGCTGCAAGGGAAAGCTGGGAGTGTCCTCTCTAACTGGGTAGTCCTGTGCTTAGCTACAATTTGGGTGTTTTCCTGTGCAGCATAGCGTGGATAGTTCTCGATCTCTGTTACATGCATCAAAGACGATTGGCCGGTGTGGTGGGGCACCTGTGTGAAGCCCCAGGTGTGAGGGTTGGGGGAAGAGGAGGGGGGGAAGGTGCAGGAAGCCCACAGAAAGTGCTCTTTCTGCCCCAGAGATGACATAGGACTAGTTCGGCCCCAGCCCACCCTCAGGTTTTCAGGCGCACAGTGTTGGGGAAGTTGCTGACAACACCCCTCATTCCTCGTCCACTGAGTCAGCAGGGTCTTGGGCACCAGTGGTGATCCTGGGTGTGGGGCCCCTTTCCCTGAGCCCAGACCCCAGAGCAGTCTCTGCTGTCACCAGGTGGGCTCCGAGAGCGCCCAGGGGGCACAGTCATTGCTGACAGAGCTGGTGCTGCGCCGAATCTCAGCCTCACCCCAGCACCTGACGGCCTTCGAGGAAGCCATCCCCAAGTCCTACATGATCAGCGCAGACATGGCCCACGCCGTGCACCCCAACTACCTGTGAGTCTACTGGGCCAGGCCTGCAGTCCTCACAGCTGGAGACCCGAGTGGAACCTGCCTTCAGGCTCAGCCCCAGCCCCAGGGCCCCAGCCTCTCCCCCCTTCCCCTTCCTCCTCATTCTGGCCAGAAGGTTGGTGGCTTCCTTTTGAGGACGCCAAGACACAAATGGGTCAAAGTCATGTAATGCCCAACCCAGGTATGTTGAATAGACTCTCTCTACAGACTTCTTTCCACCCACTGCTAAAGGATGCCTGGGACACTGTTTGGCATGGCCCTCAGGTCCTACCAGGCTGGGTGGGAAAGAATGCTGTGGTGCATTAGTGATGTTTCCAGGGCATAGCTAGAGGTGGGTGTTGGGAGACCCACCTCCTGTTTGCCATTCACAGCCTTGACTCCGTCTCTTATAGGGACAAGCATGAGGAGAACCACCGGCCCTTGTTCCACAAGGTGAGATGCACCTGTTTCTCCTTAGGGACATGAAGGCCTGGCTGGTTCTGGGCCCCGTCTCCTTCCCTGCGGGCCCATCACCCATGAGTGCCTCACCCTCGCTTCCTGGTTTCCCTCTCCCCAGGGCCCTGTGATCAAGGTGAACAGCAAGCAACGCTATGCCTCGAATGCGGTTTCGGAGGCCCTGATCCGAGAGGTGGCCAGTAAGGTCGGGGTGCCCCTGCAGGTGAGGCTGGGCCCTGCCTGGGAAGACGGGGTGGAAGGAGTGGGACTTGGGGCATAAACAGATGATGCGTCCCCAGGGAAGTGGCGGGGGCGGGGGGCGCCTGGGAGCCAACCGTTGGTGGCTGGGCTTCCAGTAGAGCGAGAAGAATGGGTTTTGGATCTGGGCAGAGCTGGAGTCAGTGCTGGGTGTGCTGTGGGGCTAGCCCCGTGACTGTGGACGAGGTGCTCCATTTCTCTGGGTCAGTTTCCACACCTGTAAAATGGGGCTGATGAGGAGGCCTCTTCTGCTGGGTTTCTGTGAGACCTGAAGATACAGTGTGCTCGTGACGTGAGTTTAGTCCTGCTCTGTTCCCATCCAGCTCCCTGTGTTTCTCTTCCACACCCTGGGCTCCTCCGTAAGTGAAGTTCAGGGCTGGGGAGACTGGAACTGCCACCTGCTCATTTTCATTCTTGCCGTGGCAATGGCCCACGTCGTCAGAAATAGGTGGAGGTAGAGCTGTAAGGGACTGGGGCCCAGGGAGTCCAGTGACACACAGCAAGCAGGTCCTGGTGGGTCAGGGCATCCTGCCTCCCGGCTCAGGGCGTTGTCTGCCACACAGAGCCCCCCCTTTCCCCATGTAGACCTGAATGTTCCCTTCTCGGGGAGGCCTCTCTGAGGAAGTGACACTTGGAGCTGAGACTTTAGAAAGAAGCAGCTGTGGGTGAGTCTGCAGGGAGAGCATCCCTGCAGAGGGAATAAGTGCAAAGGCCCCAAAGGGCACAGGAGTGCGCTCGGCCTGTCAGGAGGGGACAGAGCCGGAGTGGTAGAGGCGGGGAGAGAAGCCTGCCCAGGCCAGTCATGCAGGGCCTCCTAGGCCATGGAAGGGGGTCTGCATGTTCTTCTAAGGCAGTGAGAAGACATTGGGGAAATTTTCTTTAATTAAACTCACAGCAGAAGCAGGACATGTGTACTTTAAAAAAAAAATCAGGAAACACAAATAGAAATAAGAAAACATGAACCCACAGAAATTTGTGTATATGCTTCCAGATTTTTTCTATGCATATACTTAACACATGTTTTATAAAAAGTGGAATCATTTTGAATATATTGTTTGCTTTCTCCTCACTCTGTATTCTCTAAATTCTTATTTCAGTACACTTTTGTTTCAGTAAATTTGTGCCTAATCCTAACGCACAGATCATTTTTTTTTTTAAGATTTTATTTATTTATTTTGACAGAGAGAGAGAGAGAGACAGTGAAACAGCGAGAGAGGGAACACAAGCAGGGGGAGCGGGAGAGGGAGAAGCAGGCTTCCCACCGAGCAGGGAGCCCGATGCGGGGCTCGATCCCGGGACCCTGGGATCATGACCTGAGCCGAAGGCAGACGCTTAACGACTGAGCCACCCAGGTGCCCCCAGATCATTTTTTTTTTAAAGTAAGCTCTATGCCCAGCATGGGGCTTGAACTCACGACCCCCGAGATCAAGAGTCACATGTTCTACAGACTGAGCCAGCCAGGTGCCCCCAGATCATTTTCAGTGTTCCCTAGTTATCCCCAAAATATTCTTTACAGACTCTTGTTCCACCTGAGTATCTAGTTCAGGACCGCATGTTACATCTGGTTCATATATTGCTTAAATATCTCATAGTGGAGTGCAGCCCTCACCACCCCCTTTTAAAATAACGTCGATTTGGGGCACCTGGGTGGCGCAGTCGGTTAAGCATCGGACTCTTGGTTTCGGCTCAGGTTGTGATCTCAGGGTTGTGAGATCGAGCCCCGAGTCGGGCTCTGCCCTCAGCGCAAAGTCTGCACAGAGCCTGCTTGGGATTCTCTCTCCCTCTTCCTCTGCCCCTCCTGCTCGTGTGCTCTCTCTCTCTCTCTCTCTGTCTCTCTAAATAAATAGATAAATCTTAAAAAAAGGTAAAATAAAATAACATTGACTTGTTGAAGAAATAAGTCTCATTATCCCACATGATGTCTCACTTTCTCGGTTTGTCTGGTTGCTTCTTTGTGGTGGTGTTTAGCTGATGCCTCTAGGCCCTGTATTTCCTGTAAATTAGAATTTATGCCTGAAGGCTTGATAGATTCAAGTTAGACATTTTTGGCCAGAAGACATCATGACTGGTGTGTCCTTCATGTTACATCATACATGTATTATCTGGGTGATCTGCCCTTAGTGATGATATGATTGAGCACCTGATTGGGGTGCCCTCCAAACCCTCCATCATATAGGGGCTTTCCTCCTCTGGCTGGACAGTAACTGTGTCAGTGATGAGTTCTCTATAAACCGGACACCTAACGGTTTTGACACCCATTGACAATCCTTGCTGAAATCAATAATTTCATCCCTCCAATTCATCCCTTCTATGAGTCATCCCTTCTGCAGATATTAGCTGCTATTCTTCTGAGAAGCGGAACTTTCTCCCCATCAACTAGGGCTATTTGGTGATCATGAAATGTGGTTTCTACTGGAAAGACCAGATAAACGCCCATTCTTTCCCTTTAATAACCACTTTTCAAGGCGAGGTACGTTAATAGCCACTTCAAAAGGTGACACATAGGGCTTCTTTTCTTCTCCTTTTTCTGACATTAAATCAGATTTTCATTGGTTCAGTGTGGATCCAATGCACTGTAGTAATTTCATTTTATTTTTTAAAGATTTTATTTATTAGAGCAGATCCGGAGGGAAAGAGAATCTCAAGGAAACTCCCCACTGAGCACAGAGCCTGACACGGAGCTCAGTCCCACGACCCTGAGATCACGACCCAAGCTGAAATCAAGAGTCAGATGCTTAACCGACTGAGCCACCCAGGCGCCCCTGTAGTCACTTTATTTCATCCTCAGATAGTCATAACTTTGACCAATGGGAGTCCTTTCGATACGTGTCCTTTGACAGGACTCTCAAAAGTTTTCTTGCTTTCTGTACAACAAGAAATTGCAGGCTCATCTCCTTCATTTCTCTCCCCAGACATGGCAGCTTTGGAAGGATGGTGATTTTGGAGACTGTGGTCTGACCCCCTGAGTGTCTGTTGTTATCATGGGGGGGGCAGTGCTTTGGGGTCACTTCTGTTGACATAGCTAGAAAAAAATATGTTTTGAAAACCATGAGTTAATACTATAATTCTTACTCAAAAAAAGTAATAGTTACTACTTAATTTATCTGATTTTATAGTTCTGTTTTTCCTCACACTGAAAATCTTAATATCGTACATCATATTATGACTTTCTTATTTATTTTTTTACCAGAATATAAAGGAAATGGTTTCGGAATGCCAATAGCAGTATTTCTAAAAACACTAAAACTGCTGAACGATTGTTCTTTGTGTGTGTTTGGGGGCGGGGAGAGAGTGTATGTTAAGCAAGAGGCTGATATAAACGGCACATTTTTTTTTTTTAATTCCCTCGCCTGCTATGGATTCTTAATGGAAGGCAAGATGGGGGTAGCCGGAATGAGGGTGGCGGTAGTTCAGACGGAGAAAATGGGACCAATGCAGAATATACTGTCCTTTGGGCCTGCCATTTAATGTGGGCTTCCTGTTTTCATTCTGGTCACATACACTCCCTGAGGGGGCAGAAGCAGGCCCCTGCCAGCCCAGCAGTTCTTAGGCAACTTCCTCTTTGGGTTTAATGAGCAGACACTGCTTGCCGTTCGAGCCTCTCCACCCTTTCCTAGGATCTCATGGTCCGGAATGACTCTCCCTGTGGAACCACCATTGGACCTATCTTGGCTTCTCGGCTGGGGCTGCGGGTTCTAGATTTAGGCAGCCCCCAACTGGCCATGCACTCCATCCGGGAGACCGCCTGCACTTCAGGAGTACTCCAGACCCTCACCCTCTTCAAGGTGACTCCTACCTGACCCATCCTCGCGGCAGCCGGGCTCACTCCTCCGGTGCCCGGATGGGTTGCTGGGGCAACATCACCATCGCTAGGTCTCCGGCTTGGGTGATGGGAGCTGGCTGTCTTGGGGCTACCATGTAGGAGAGGAAAGGTCCCTATTCTTCTCCAGGCCCAGGGGCCCTGATCAGCCCCCAGAGGATAATGAGAGGACAGAGAGGGGGGACGGGAGATGGCAAGACTGGGAAAGTTGTCAGGTGTGGGTGAGCACCGTGCCTCTCTGGCTGGGCCCTGTGTTGGCGGGAGGTGTGCCGCGGGGCACCCCCAGCTGGCCTCCACTGATTCCAGATCCCATGTTGCTTTCCACTTTAGGGCTTCTTTGAGCTGTTCCCTTCTCTGAGCCGTAACCTCCTAGTGGATTGAGGCCTCTTGGAAAGACTTCTCTTGCACTTGAGAAGTGGTCAGCTGAGCTGAAGCTGGATTATTAAAGTGGATTTCTCACTCAGACTCAATCTGTTGTACTTGTTTGGAAACCACAAGGGTGGGAGTTGAACCTGGCTTTGACCCCTGAAACCAGAACAGAGGGGCTAGGGAGGGGGAGGTAGAGGAGGCCGCAGCTCCTGGGAGCTGATGGAGGCCTGAGCTCGAATCTCTTTTCCTCAAGGCCATGCCTGAAGTCAGCGACAGGTAGGTGGGTCCACAATTGGAAGGTCCCTTCTCCCATCCCTAGTCCTCTTTTCTGGGAAGTGGCCTCAATGCTCTTCCATTACCAGAAGAGTCCAGGAGCCCTTCTCAGTGCTGTGAGGTCTGCACACCCAGCGCGAGGCCCCCAGATCTGCCCTGGGCAGCCCGCGCGTTCCCCTCTCTGCCCCTCAGTCTCGTTAACTTTTATAAGCAGTTTCTTATTATTCAGTGTTTTTTTCCTCTGATTAACAATTTCCCCCGGTACATTTCTCTCTTCTCCTTTCTCTTTTTTCCTTCTTCCTTTCTTCCTCTCCCTCCTCCTCCGTTCCCTCCTCTTACTGCCCCTCTCCTTGTGTTTGTTCATCCCCCTTCTTTGCCTTACGGTTTGCCTGATTTGTGGCTTCCCCCGAGAGCCCCGGCAGTATTTCCTGTTAGTGCTAAGTGTGCTGGTGACAGACAAATGCTGCCGTGGGACGCCGTAGGGTTACGAGGCTCTGGCTGGCTGAGGCTGGCCTTCGGAGGCACGCTGCTTTGGGACCGAGCGCCCCCTAGTGTTGGTGGCCTAGGAGTCCCGCAGAGCAGAGACCAGGTGGCAGCACCTGATCACCTAAGTCTGGAGTATTTTCTCAGTATGCCGTAAGCATGAGATAGGAGTATTTTTATTTCCTTCCTTGTCCTTTGGTTGAACTGGGTGATTTTTGGAGGACGTATGGCGATATCTGGACTCAGGCAGCCACTGCCATCCCATGGGGACCGCCTGTGCTGTTTGTAATAGTAAAATGTGGACGGTGTTGGTAGAAGACACTGCTAGTAACCCACCCCCGTCCCTCACTTTGATCACTTGGGTGGACTTGGCCCAACTTCCACCTGCCAATAGTAGCACTTCTTTCCCCGGGGGACGTGCGTTTGCTGCGTGACGTTTCCCACTGGAGGCATTTGGAAGTGCTAGGAAACATGCTCCCCACCCCAGAGACTCCAACCAGAGACTGTCAAGACTCTTAAGAAGACCCCAGCTCCCTCACATCTGGGAGATCATTCTGACATGGGTAGTTGACACCGGCCCCCTGACCCCAGCAGAATTAAGCTCCAGGATCAAGCCCGGTAACAGGCCCCTTTACTACCCGCCCTCCCTTCCTTGTCTCGCATCCCCACGCCCCTACCGGTGTTTCCCTCCACCTCCCAAATAAACTCCTTGCACTTGGATCCTCATCTCAGGTCTGCTGCTGGGGGAGCCTAAACTAAGCTAGTGTTCCTTTGAGAGTGGGAATAAGACAAGGATGCCTGGTTTTCTATTTCCAGTCAACATTGTACTATTGGTCCCCAGCTTGGGGGTAAGGTGAGACGGAGGATAAAAGGAACACTGAAAGGGGAGGAGTAAACTTCCTTTTGATATCATTTGTTACATAGAAAATCCAAAGGCTATATTACTTGAATTAATAAGAGTTTATCAAAATAGCTGGCTGAAAAATCAATATACCAAAATTAATTCTATTTCTTTAGACCAGCAATGAGTAACAGCTAGAAAATGAAATTTTTTTAAAAGGACAACTTCCACAAATCATAATAATCAAGTACCTACAAATAAGCATGAAAAGATTTCTATAGAAAAAATTATATGAAAGGAGATCCAAATAATTTGGAAGATAAGTGTTATTTGTGGATGTGAAAATCAATATTGTAAAAATACTGGTTATCCTCCAAATTGATAAGTAGATTCATTGCCATCCTAATAATGCTCCTCTCTGCTTATAAATAGTGGAAGTTGACACATGGATTCTGTCATATATATGGAAATAGCTAAAACAATTTGAAGAAGACAATCGCCTTACCAGTTATCAAAGCTTATTACAAAACTGATTAAGACAGTATATTAATTGGTTCAAGGGTTGACTGACCAGTAGAACCAACAGAGGCAAGTGAATATCTGATACTTGATTTATGATGAAAGTGGCAACTCAGATGATCTTTTCAATAAATTGTGCTATGAAAATTGAATATCCATATGGAAAAAGTTGGAACCCTCCCTCCCACAATACGCAAAATCAATTGAAAATGGATTTTAGATCTAAATATAGATGGCAGAATAATAAAGCTTTTAGAAAATATTAAAGGAGAGTTTATGATCTTGGTTAGGGGAAGATTTAAATAGGATACAAAGAACACTATGCATAGAGGAAAAAATTGACATATTTGACCTCATTGAAATTAAGACATCATTAAGAGGATTAGAAGGCTTATTTGCAACACATGTAATTGACATAGGACTCATATTCAGAGTACATAAGACCTACGATCAGTAAGAAAAGTCATATATCTAAAAGAATGGGCAACGGGGCACCTGGGTGGCTCAGTCGTTAAGCGTCTGCCTTCAGCTCAGGTCATGATCCCAGGGTCCTGGGATCGAGCCCCACATCGAGCCCCCCTTTCCCTGCTCAGCGGGAAGCCTGCTTCTCCCTCTCCCACTCCCCCTGCTTGTGTTCCCTCTCTCGCTGTCTCTCTCTCTCTCTGTCAAATAAAACAAAATCTTTAAAAAAATTAAAAAAAAATAAAAGAATGGGCAAAATACTTAAATGGGCACTCCATAATAAAAAGCCATTAAATATATGAAAACATGCTCTACTTCATTAGTCATCTTAGAAATATTGGGTTGAATCGCGAAGTTATGTTTGACCATTTTGACCTACAAAATGGCTATTTCATAGGGTTTAATCTAATATAAATTAAAACCATGATATGTCACCGCTGTGACATGTCATTACCCATTATGATATATAAATTTTTAAAATCTGACAATACCAAGTGTTGGTAAGGATGTGGAACAACAGGAACTCTCATACAATGTCAGTGAGAATGTAAAGTGACAACAGTTTAGGACATCAGTTCGGCATTAGCCTCATTGACGCAGCTACTCTAGTCCCTTAGACCTCCTCAGTAAAAGTGAGGTAAGGAAACGGAAGGACTCCGTAAACTGCTTTTTGCTCCTTTTCCTGCTTCTCTTCTTGCTAAGACTGTACACCCACTTTGCACATGCCGCATAAGGCAAACAGCATATGTCCTCCCTGTAAGGGACAAAGAGTTAATGATTTCTTTAGAATAGCTAGCATCTAAGGAAGGACCAGATGAGAATGACCAGACGAAGCCCTCCTATGCATATTCCAGACAACCCACGCTAGACATCTCAACACCAAGCCCCCTTGGCTCCAAGGAATAATACCTGGGTCCTTGTCTTTGTTCTAACCGGTTCCTGGATGCTGGAGAGGACATGTACACTGCGCCACACTCCTCAGTAAATACCCCAGATCCCAAGCAAAGATGAGAATCTCTCTCCTTTCCTTTCTGAGTCACTCAGACACTGCATCTGTATCTGAACTCTCTCTACCTTCAACAAACTCTGCTTTCATCTCCTGCTGGCTTGCATTTGATTTCTATCTTGCATGCAGCCAGAAACCCTCTTGGCTGGTCCTGTAGGGACCCTTTCTGGGTCCCTGGCCCCCACCTGCTGACATCAAAAGCATTTGCATGTGCACCAAGAATATTCATAGCAACTGTTCCTAAGATTCCCAAACTGGAAACAACCCAAGGGTCCATACACAATACAATAGATACTGGGAGATATCCCAGTTTTGTGGGGGCTGAAACATACAATTTGGGGACCTTCTTTAAGTAGAAGAATACAAAATTACAAATAAAAATTTAGTATGAAAGCAATTATAAGAATGAGGACATTTAAGGAAGAATTATACGCAAAAGCCACATGATCATCTCAATAGATGCAGAGAAAGCATCTGATAAATCCAACATCCTTTCATGATTAAAAAAAAAAATTTAACACCCAGAAATAGAAGGGAACTTCCTTAATCCGATAAAGGGTATCCATGAAAAACCCACAGATAAACATCATACTCAGTGATGAAAGACTGAAAGCTATTCCCCTAAGGATCAGAAACAAGACAAGGATGTCTGTTCTCACCAATTTTAGTCAACATTAGAGCTTCTATCCAGGGCAATCAGGCAAGAGAAAGGTGTAGCTAGAATGAGAAATATAGTATAACAAATTACTTTTGCAAATCATATAAAAACATTTGATCATGTGAACACATTGCTAGGGCTCCTCCCAGAGCCTTGGAGGGGATCTGTGAAGATGAGGACCCCCAAAGCTGGAGGTTCCTCAGCCTCTGAATCGTAGTGTAAAGTTATCACACAGTGGAAGACTATAAAGCAATGAAAATGAATACAGTACTGTTTATTCAATGTTATGGGTAAGTCTTTAAAGTATAATATTGGGGGGGACGCCTGAGTGGCCCAGTTGCTTAAACATTTGACTTTGGCTCAGGTCATGATCCTGGGGTCCTGGGATTGAGCCCCATGTTGGGGTCTCCGTTCAGTGGAGAGTCTGCTTCTCCCTCTTCCTCTGCCCTTCCCCCCACTCATGCACGTGAGTGCTTTCTCTAAAAAAATAAACAAAATATAATATTGGGGTGCCTGGCTGGCTCAGCCAGTAGAGTATGTGACTCTTGATCTCGGAGTCGTGAGTTTGAACCCCACAGTGGGCATAGAGATTACTTAAAAAAAATCAAATATATGACGCCTGGGTGGCTCAGTGGGTTAAGCATCTGCCTTTGGCTCAGGTCATGATCCCGGGGTCTTGGGATCAAGCCCCATGTTGGGGGGGGGTCCCTGTTCAGCGGGGAGTCTGCTTGTCCCTTTCCCTGTGACGCTTCCCCTGCTCGTACTTACTCCCTCTCAAATAAATAAATAAAATCTTAAAAAAGTACAATATGTTGAACAAAAGCAGTCAGCACAAAATAATACATATTGTAATTTGTGAGTTGAATAATGTCTCCCCAAAATTGCTGTCTCCCTAGAACCAAATTGGAATGTGTCCCAATTTGTAAATTGGGTCTTGCAGATGTAATTGGTTAAAGTTCTTGAGAAGAAATCATCCTGGGTTAGGTGGGCTCAAAATCCAATGATTAGTGTCTTTATAAGAGAAAGGAGAGGGAGATGTGGACATACAGAGACATAGCAGAGATGCTGTCACAGGCCAAGGAGTGCCAGGAGTCCCCAGAAGCTGGCAGAGGCAAACAAGGATACTCTGTTGAGCCTTTGGAGGGAGCATTCCTCTGCCAACACCTTTATTTTGGACTTCTGGCCCCAGAAGTGTGAGAGAATACATTTTTGTTGTAGAGGGCAAAATGGAGTCTCTCACGTCAAGCAGGTGCCTGTGTCAAGCAATGACACAAGCAGATAAGGTACTGATACCAGGAGCTATCTCTGGGACCAGCATCAGCCGACACCCCAGAACTGATAACGAGCGGAACCAGAACAGGTCTGCGGAGACCCCAAACCAATGAAATCCCTTTAAAAAGGGGAGGATTTTGGCAGCAAACTGTCAGACCCTTCAGACCTGACCCCTCTATGTCTGACCACTTAAAAAATGCAATGGCCACCAAAGCCTCTGCCCAATCGATCTCCAAACAGAACCGAGATCCTTCCCTGCTTGCACATCAGAAGCAGTCAGTGCCAAGAGCAGACCCGGACCAGACAGGACCGACGCCTTATCTCAACTGTGCGCCCCACAGACTGACTTCACATTTGGTTCGTTCACTTCCTGCACCCCCTCCGTTATCTTATTTGTTGTGTGGTTGGTCTTCTACCTTGCTCTGTGCATTGTGTAAGAAGCCGAGTTTAATCACATGGTGAGATGTCACGGAGTTTGGAATCCTGACCCTGCTTTATAATTGCGATTTAACTTTGCTTTATGACTGAATAAAGCTGACATTGTGGAAAGACACAACACGTGTGTGCGCCTTCCTAGTGTGCTCATGACATTTGTTTGAAGTCACCAAGCTTGTAATTTGTTGCAGGAGCCCTAGGAAGCTAGTCCACCATATAATTACATTTCTAAACACCACTCTTTAGAAATGTGTGTTTAAGTAACACAACACACATCCATTGTTGCACAAGGACAAAGATAAGGAAGGGAGTTATGCCCCCAAAGTCAAGAGAGTGATTAACTTTGGGGGGAAGAAGGGGAGATGTAACCTGGCAGGAACAAGGAGGTGTTTCTGCGGGTACTGGCAGCGTTCGGTCCCTTGGAGAGCACAACATGGCTGTTCACACTCTAATAATCTGTTGAGCTGCACCCTTATGTCTTATCCACTTTAGTTTATTTGTATCACTTTTCACAACCATCAGGTAAAAATACTCATTAAAAAGGGGGGGGGGAATGGGGGCACCTGGGTGGCTCAGTCAGTTAAGTGTCTGACTCTTGATCTCAGCTCAAGTCTTGATCTCAGGGTTGTAAGTTCAAGCCCTGTGTTGGGTTCTACACTGGGCATAGAGCCTACTTAAAAAGGGGGCGGGGGGATCATAAAATCCTTCAAACACAAAAGTTGGCATTAGACACATTCTAAATTGAAAGAGGAGAGGAGTTCCTCTAAGATGATTGGGGTATTAGATGTAAAGAAATGCCCCCTTCTTGCCCAATAAACCCGAGAAGCTCAGGATAGGCCCTGGGCAGAGAGTAGATGAGAGGGTCAGTGGGGGTCTCCTGGAAAATCCCCTTCCCTTGGCCAGGGTACCCTTGCTTCCCCCAGGGGTTGCTGCTCTCCACTGAACTCAGCTTCCAGGGACTGGAGACCACCCTTCCTTTGCTCCCTTGTACACAGCCTCTTTTCCAGATTTCCACCAGGGATGATGACATCCTCAAGGGGAGAACCTGTTCCCTGATAAAGGGTCTTACAGACCTCAACACAATGATATTATCTCCTTCCCTAGATATCCACGAGGAGGCATGTTAATGGAGCCCCATGCCTTGCTCATTGTGCTCCCTCCCCACCCCTCCCAAATAACGCGCAGACAAGAAGCTCCTGTGGAGCCTCCAAGGCTGAGTCCAGCTTCGGTGAGGCTGCCTCAGGGCTCCCCCTTTCCCCATCAGGGTGAGCAGCCTCTGTGCTCTGGGACTAGCTGGGGTCTCTCCCATCTTCCCGATGAGCTGTGAAGCAGTACTCCTGAGTTCTGCTCTTGATACTCCTGCAGACCAGGCCTGCCCTTCTGGGTTTCAAGGTTTCCCACCCACCGTGGGGCTTGGACTGTGGTCGGAGAATCCCAGGAAGGCTGAAGCTGAGGTGGAGCAGAATTCCACTCCCACCATGTCTGTATAGCATGCGCTGTTCTCACATCCAACATCGCCATTCCATTCTCACGGCTCCCTCATGGGGTGCCCATCTAACGGATGAGAACACTGAGGCAAAGACGTTTCATACCTGTCTCTGGACCCAGAGTGCCTTTTATTTGTTCAACAACTATGTACTGAGCATTTACTCTGAGATCGGTCTGGAGCTAGATACTGACATGTCCCCCTCGCTCTCACAACTACACTCCAGTGAAGAGGCAGAAATGAACAAGTCATTATAAATAGCGGTGTGTGTCGGGGAGAAGAGGGGTAGAAGTGAGGCAGAAATGATGCGAAGGGAGAAGAAATACACCTCTGAGAGGGTGGTATTGATGCTGAAACAAAGGGACAACCGTGAGGGCAGGGAGAGAAGGAAAGAGTCTGCAAGAACTCAGGGGTTCATGAATGCAGAGGAAGCCAGTGTGGCTGGAGCATGGAGAGAGAGAGAAGGCAAAGACCGGAGAGGGAGGGGAAGCTAGGTCATGCCATCTCAATTTTTGTAGCCCTCTGAGGCTCCGCTCACCTGTCCATCTACAGGCTGTTTCTTGGCCCGAAGACTCTGCTCTTACCTGGAAGTCTGTGCCAAGGGTGAGTGAGACCCAGACGATAAAGAGCAAAGGGCAGAGATGAAGGGAGAGCTGATAACCGGGAAGGGGGAGGGATCTGAGAGTGAAGGTGGAGAGGGTGCTGCTTTTCTGCAACCCCGACCTCCTTATGGCTTTTGGCCAATGTCCCTGCTAATGCCATTCTGTGCCCTTAGAGGGACAGGGCCAGGTGGGAATGCAGCTGGCCAGGTCCCGGCAAGAAGTCATCAGCCTGGCCTTCCAATACTGGCAAGGTGTGCTCCAGCGGCTGGTGCCTCAAGGTGAGAGCAGAAGAGCTGATAGAGAGAGACCAGGCTGTCAGGTGTAAAGGTGGGGGAAGGATCCCCAGCTTGACATGAAAAGCACCTTCCACAAATTTCTCTGCCTGAAACTTTCTCATCATACTCACCTTTGGAGCCTCACCTGCCCAGATCCTGAGCGAGACAGGGTTGGTGGTCTCCCAGCCTTCGTGGGGAAGCTGTTCTCACTTGCCTTCTTTAGAGGAGCATAGTAGAGGCGATTAGAAGTCCCTGGAAGAGGTCGGCATCCATCTCCTTCGGACTAGCCCCATACCCCTCCCCACTGTGCTATTCAAGTGCTCAGAGCCAGGGATCATGGGGTCTCCAGTCAGACCCTCCCTCTCCCCCCACCCTCCACCATACACACATAGTCCAGATTCCAAACGGGGATGAGTAGGCAGCTCAGAGTTTATGGCATATAGAAGCATGACAGATGGAGGGGGAGAGCGGGAGGGGATTCCTTGGGGGGCGTCTGACCCTTCTTGAAAGCAGGGTTTCATGGTTGTAAGGTTCTGAAGGGAGATCTGCTTGGAGTTCAAATGACTGCTACTGATGATCATGGTGTCTAATGTGCAAGTAATGCCTTAGAGCTTTAAAAACATTGTGTACATCCTCAACTTCATTCAGTTATCCTACTACCGTTGTTAAATTCACATTTGACCACTTACGGCACACCAAGCACCGTGCTAAGAAACTTACATGGATTATCTCCTGTAATTCTCTCAACAATGGTTCATCATTTAATGGATGAGAAAACTGAAGCTTGGCCAATTTAATTAAGTTGCCCAGGGCCACAGGAGTAGTAAGAGCAGAGATTCCAGTGCTGAGGGAGGCAGAAGGCAAACTCCTGCCCCCCAGCCAGTCTCTGGATCCCTCCAATGCCCTGTGGTCCTTATGCATTTGGGGGAAAGCAGAAGTTCTAATCACACTCTGGTTTCTGGGGTGGCCCATCCAGCCATCCCAAGTGTCACCTCACACTCCACCCTTTCTCCCTGCAGGACTGTTCTGGAAGGATGATGTTCCTCGAGATGTGAAGACCCAGAAGATGGAGGATATGCCCAGGCTCCATGCCTCAGAGACCTGCATGAGGGATGCATAGGCAGCCTTTTTCACCAAAACCACCACGCCAAGGTGGGTGAGGCCTGTGGTCTGTCCACACTGCACATGACCGGTAGACAGAACAGTTGCGAAGGAAAGGAGTGTCAGGGCTGTAGGTAGGAGCCATCAGAAGTCCAGTGGATAGAATGAAGAGAGCACCTGTCTGATTTCAGCCCGAAGCAATCCCATGATACTTTGGTCATGTCTACAAAGGGAGGGGATTGGGACCCATGGCTACTACTTGGTATCCCTGGCTTAATCTTTGTCTTCTAGGGGCAAGGGCAAAGAGAAACTCTGATTGCTGTTCCCTAAGGTGAGGGGCCCTCAGGGACTTTGAAATTCTTCGTTTGGATCCCGTCTCTTTCCCTCTGGGCCTTTTCACCATTTCCTCTTCACCTTTGACTCCTGCCTTCGTTCCCCTCAGAGCCCAGTGACCAAGGTGAACAAGGAACAATGCTTGGTCTCTGAAACGGTTTCAGAGGTCCTGAACCAAAAGATGACCAACCATGGCAAGGTCCCCCTGCAGGGGAGGGCCTGGCCTTGTCCAGGAAGGCTGGGCCCACCCAGGGCCTGTTTATAGAGGGAGGCGGGGTGAAGGAGGGAATAGACATTGGTTGATAAAGAATGAAAAGACTTCACTGAGGCCGATGGAGAACCTTCTGGAAGAGAGGGCCTGGAGGATGGAAAAGAACAGAGGTTCCAATACAGAGCCCGCCCAGTCCAGGCTCTGCCACTGCCCGGCTGTGATCTTGGACACATTCCCTAGGCTCTTCAAATCCCTTCTTCTACATCTGCAAAATCGGAATGTTAATAAAGGCGACCCCTCTGGTGTTGCTGTGTGGATTAAAGACAACATATGAAAAATGCCAGTGGTTGCGGGATTGAGGGGAAATTCTCCCTTTCCCCACTGGAGGGCGCCCCCACTTTCTCTCTCACAGAATTTATCACGGATTTCAGCAACTGCAGGATGCAGGGGCTGGGGGCCTCCAGTGGCCTCTTGTAAGATCAAGCACAGGCACAGAGCTTAAAGGGCCTACAGAAATCTACTTGGGAGGTCTTACAACTTAAAAGAAATATGGGCTCTCTGTTTTTCTAAGAAAATCTTGAGTATGACATGACCCTAATCCTTACCTTGCCCATCCATCCATCCATATCTATATATCTATGTAAATTTCTCTTTCTCCATACACACACATACATACATATATACATGTATATCTCTATATATAAATCTAAAGCTATGATCCCAATGGGACAAGAGTACCCAGAACCACTCCCATTCAGCTTCCCCCTTGCTCTTCTCTGTGGTGTGGAGGAAGTCACCTGCGGAAAAAGCTCTCAGGCATCCCCTTGGTCCCTTGAGCTCTTGGGAGCCCAGGTAAAAAACTACTCACCTCTTAGTTATCATTCATCTTTAGAGCTGAGAAACTAAGTGGGCAGGGCTGGAGCAGAACCAGACCTGGTCTCCTGACCCAACTTTCCCCTACCCCAACCCCACCTCCTTTCTCTCCAGGGCCGCAGGAGACGTTGAGCTGCTCTGCACATCAGACTTCTCCACACTAATGATAGCCTGAGGAGGTGGCATTTGAACTTTGACCTAAATGACACAAGGAAGCAGCCTGGGAAGATCTGGAGGAAGAATCCCCAAGGCAGAGAGAATGACAAATACAATTGCCCTTAGGTGAGATTGCAGGGTCCTTCAGAGGAGAACAGACAGCAAAGCATGTGGCAGGAGAGCGGCCCAGGACTACTCAGCATTCAAGTCTATAAGACAGGATTTGGGTTTTATTCAAAGTGCAATGGAAATCATCAGCGAGGGAAGGGCAATGTGATAAATATTTTATAAAGATACAGTGATGCTGCTGGAAGATGGATAATGAAATGGACAGGAGTAGAACCAATTCGAACTGTTTGGGGCTGAGTTGTCCAGGTGGGATCTGGTGGTAGCTTGGAAAAGGCTGAGGTAGCATTGCTGGGAAGCTCCGAGCTGGACTCCATCCAGAGGCAGCCTGCACCTCAAAGGTGCTCCAGCCTTTTACCCCTTTCAAAGAAACTGGTCCTCCTGTCTGTCACCATGGCAGCCAGGCCTCCTTAGCTTGGATTGGTTGCTGGACCACATCGTTGGTCCTGTGACTGACCCCACGATGGGGGCCGGTTGCCATGGTTCTATCAAGCGTGCAAACAAGGAGCTAACATTCTCCTTCAGGCCCAGGGGACCAACCAGCCCTGTGTCTAATGGAAAATCCCTGGAAGGAGGTAAGATTAGAGATGGGGACCAGGGAAAGGCCTGTAGTCTGACAGCACCTGAGTCCCTTGTCTCAGGCCTTATTCACATCAAGACTGCTATGGAGACTTGCTCGCTCTGAATTTGGTGGGGAGGAGGGGTGGGGAAAGGAGTCACAACCCCTGCCTCAGAACATTCATTGAAAATTCCTTGTTTCTTCCCATTTTAGGCTGTTTTTGAGCCATTCCCTAGTCTGAGTCATGAGTCACGAGTCACAACCTCACAGCTGATTGAGGGCTTAGGGGAAGCCTCCCATCCCCCACACCTTCCCGGTGCTCTCAAGAAGGACAATTTCAGGCTGATCCAAATTTGGATCCAAATCCAAAGGAAAGCCGATTTTCAAGCAAACTCTTTCTACAGACCTGTATGGAGGCAGAATGGGTAGGGTTTAGACCTGACCGGAGCCTCTGAGGTGAGAGAGGTGGGATCAGAACCCAAGGAAGGTTGGGGTATGGGATTCAGAGAGCAGAGCCCTTGTTGCCCCCAATGCCTGGGTTCCAGTCCCTTCCTTCTCCCCTCACAGATCATTTCTAAGGCAGATGAAAGGCAAGAGGGAATCACAGCTGGAGGGGTGGCCAGCCACCCCCACCCACAGCCTTCAAATGTGTCTTCTTGGTCTCTCTTATATCTGTGGAAAGAAAGTCTTCCCTCCAGACCTCGGGTCTGGCAGGCCTGGGACCTCGCTCTGCCTGTGAGGTTCACGGTACCTTCTGAGCATTAGGGTCCCCTACAGAGCAGTCATGCCAGCCTCAAACCCAAGAATTCACACAGAGAATTCTGTGACTATAGGCTTTGCACATTTAACATTCTGTTACCTGTGGTCACTTTACCCCTGGGAGAAGGGGACCAGCCACCATTGTTCAATCCAACCAAACTCCAGACATCCCATGCCTCAAGCTTTATATTTCTCAAAGCCCTTAGCTCATTGATCCTCACAAATGGGAGCACATGGGAAAGTACCAAACCTACTGTCTGTTCAGGCTGATGTGACAAAATACTATAAACTGGGCAGCTTATACACAACAGAAATTTATTTCTCACTGTTCTAGAGGCTGGGAAGCCACTCGGAGGCTCTGGCAGAATCGGTGTCTGGTGAGGACCTGTTTTCTGGTTCATAGACAGTGTCTTTTCACTGCCCTCACAGGGAGGAAGAGGCAACAGATCTCTCTGGGATCTTTTTTATAAGGGCACTACTCCCTTTCATGAGGGGTCCACCCTTAGGACCTAACCACCTCACAAAGGCCCCACTTGCAAATACTATCTTATCATTTTGAGGGTTAGGATTTCAACATGTGAATTTTGGGGGGACACAAATATTCAGATCATTGCATCTACCTACTTATAGAACCCAGGGAAAGTAAGAGCCACTCCTCTGATAATATAGGCTTAACCATGCTGCCAAAGCATGTCCTAACCCCTGCATCTGTGCATCTAAGGACAGAGCTAAACCTAATGCTCGACTCATCACATTTATCTATGTCTGGTTTTTATGAGTTAGGTTGGCCCCTACCACGTACCCTACTTTTCCCTAGCATACATTCACTGTGTCTGGCCACCACAACACATGGCTCCTGCCTCTAGGCAACTGAAGCTTAGTCAGGGAAGTAAGTTATACATATAACATATGAATGCGATAGCTATTTATTGAACAACTGTGTAGCAGACCAGTAGATGCCCTGCTTCATATCCCCTGGCCCATCTCTGAGTTTGCCTGTAGCTGCAGGTAGGCCATATCTGTACGCGCCAACAGCTTTCCATCTCAAGCTGGGACTCTGCTTCTTGTCCTGTGGGATTTCTGGAATGCCAGGGGACTTGCCTACCTGTGCTCAAGACAGCTCTGAGGTGTCTGGGATTTAACACCCCCAGAGGAAGCTCTCAACAGTTAAGGATGGAGTTTAGTGGATAAATACCCCAGCAGATCCGTCCCTGGTGGGGAAAACCTGAGACAAGTTCTACACAGATCCTCAGAGGTCCCCAGTAGGGCTCATTCCCAGTTGCCCATGATGATGGTGAATTTTATGTGTCAGTGTGACTGGGTGAAGGGATGCCCAGATAGATGGTAAAACATAATATCTGAGTATGTCTGTGCGAATGTCTCTGGAAGAGATCAGTATTCGAATTAGTAGACTGAGTAGAGAAGATGCCTTCACTAATGCGGGTGGGCATCATCCAATCCACCAAGGACCCAAACAGAACAAAAAGGTGGAGGGAGGGTGAATCTGCTCTCTGCTTGAGCTGGGACATCCATCTTCTCCCGCCCCTGGACATCGGGGCTTCTGGTTTTTGGGCCTTTGGACTCAGATTTGAACTTATGTCATCAGCTCCCCTGCTTCTTAGGTCCAGGGATGCAGCATTCCTGGTTTTCTGCTTGCAGAGGCAAACTATGGGATTTCTCAGCCTCCATCATCACGTGCATCCTTTACTTCCTCATTTGGGGTTATTGAAACACTTTTCAGTATTTGATTTTAATGCATCAATTGTGTTTTTTATTATCTTCCTATACTTTTTAAGTGGTTGCTCTAGGCATCTGAGTATACACATTTAACTTTCCAAGGTCTGCTTATAATTGCTGTTTTACGGGGCACCTGGCCGGCTCAGTGAGTAAAGTGTGTGACTCTTGATCTCGGGGTTGTGAATTTGAGCACCATGTTGGATGTTGAGATTACTTAAAAATAACATCTTAAAAAAAAAATCACTGTTTTACCATTTTAAGTGGAATGCAGAGGTCTTACCAGCATATGTTCCTTCCCTCTTCCCCATTTATGTTGTAGCTGTTGACTAGAATCAATTACATCTACATACATTGGAAACTCTATCAATGTTAGAACTTTTGCTTTGAACCATCAAATGCATTGTGAGTAATTCAAAAGAGGAAGAATAGCCTATAATGCTTACCCAGATAGTTCCCATTTCTATTACTTTCTCCATTCTTGATGTTCTGGGTTTCCTTCTGATATCATTTCCCTTTTATCTGAAGAGCTTCTGTTAGCAATTCATTTAGAACAGGTCTGCTGGCTACAAATTAGTTTTTCTCCAACTTTGTTTCACCTTCGTTCCTGAAGTATATTTTGCTGGGTATAGAATGCTGCGTTGACAGCTTTTCTTTTACTACTTTAAAAATGTTATTCCATTCCTTTCTGGCCCCCGTGGTTCATCATGAAAAATCCACAGTCATTTGGACTATTGTTCTTCAGTAAGTGATATGTTGTTTTTCTCTGGCTGTTTTCAAGATTTTGTCTTTGTTTTTTAGTTTTTAGAAGTTTGATTATGATGTGTCAGGGCATGGATTTCTTCAAGTTTCTCCTGTTTGTGTAACCAAGCCCAAGTTCATCTGCCTGACACAAGGCAAAGGCCAATCAGTCACTGAGACATTGAGTATGCAGCAAGGAGGGGGTTTATTCAAGAGGCAGCCAAGTGAGGAGATGGAAGGGCAAGCCTCAAATTTCCCTCCCCAAAGGGGGAGAGTCAGGGATTTTTAAAGGCAAGCAGAAAAGGGTCTCGGTAAAGGAGAAAGAAGCTTCATGCCCCAAAATAAAGGAGGTTAGAGAGTATTATGTGAGGCAAAATAAGTCAGAGAAAGACAAATACCATATGATTTCACTCATATGTGGGATTTAAGAAACAAAACAGGTAAGCATAGAGGGGGAAAAAAAGAGAGAAGGAAACCAGAAAACAGACTCTTTACTATAGAGAATAAACTGAGGGTGTCTGGAGGGGCAGTACGTGGGGGGGTGGGCTAAATGGGTGATGGGTGTTAAGGAGGGCACTTGTTGTGATGAGCACTGGGTATTGTACGTAAGTGCTAAATCACTAAATTCTACACCTGAAACTAATATTACACTGTATGTTAACCAATGAATTTAAATAAAAACTTGGAAAAGAAAAAAAAAGGCAGTTACTAAGTAGGAGACGTTCATTTCATTTTGCTCTTTCATTTCAAAGAGGTGGCCATTGGTCCTGACTGGTTCTGGCCAGCTCCTTACTGAAAACTTGGGTCTCTGCAAAACTAAGTCAACACTTGGTTATCAGGGTGTCAGGCAAGGATGTTATCTTACAGAAACAGGGTGCCAGACCCATTCCCAGAAGAAGTTGCACCTGTGCTTATCTGCCCCATTAATCCTTTGGTTGCTGGTTTCATTTGGAGTTCACTGAACTTATTGGATCTGTAGGTTTCTGGCTTTTGACAAATCTGGGAAGTTTTCAGCCATTATTTCTTCAAATATTTTTAATGAACTACCCCTCTTCTTCTCTACTTCTGGGACTCTAGTGACATGCTTGTTAGACTTTTAGCATTGTCCCACAGGTCCCTGAGGCTCATGGTTTTTTCCCCCAATGTTTTTCTCTCTGTTGTTCTGATTGGATCACTTTTATTATTCCATCTTCAAGTTAACTGATACTTTTTTCTGTATTCCTATTCTGTTATTGAGCATTAAGTTTTTAATTTTGGTTATTGTATTTTTGGTTCTAAAATAGCACAATAAGTGAATGAATGAATGAATGAATGAATGAATGAATAAATAAATAAATAAATAAATAAATAAATAAATAAATTAGCACATTAGAGGAACAAACAGCGCAGCCAGTGGTAGGAAATGCAGTTGGAGAAGTAGGCCTAGAACTGGCTATTTGGGACCTTGCAGTTACTAGCAAAGAGTCTAGATTTTATACAAAGAGCAGAAGAAAATCACTAGGGGATTTTAAGGAAATGAACAGAATGATGTGATGTACAATTTTAAAAGATCACCCTAGGGGTGGCTGGGTAGCTCAGTCAGTTAAGTGTCTGCCTTTGGCTTGGGTCATGATCCCAGTGTCCAGGGATTGAGCCCCACATTCAGCCCTCTGCCCAGCAGGGAGTCTGCTTCCCCTTTCCCTCTGCCTGCCGCTCCCCCTTCTGGTACACACACTCTCTCTCTGTCAAATAAATAAATAAATAAATAAATAAATAAATAAATAAATAAATAAAATCTTTAAAAAATAAAAAATAAAAGACCACTCTAGCACTGCTGGATAATGTATTGATAGAGGGCCAGAGTGGAACCGACAGGCCTGTTAGGAGTATTGTTTTGATCTAGGGGACACTCTGATAGCTTGGACTGGGCAACTGCCTAGAGCTGAGTACTTCCAGCTGGCCATGCACTCTACCCAGAGACATTCTGAACCTCGGGGGACGGGGGGGAAATCCAGACCCTCATGCTCTCCAAGGAAACATCTTCTGCCTCCTGTCACCATGGCAACTGTGCTTCATTGCCCGGATTGGTCGCTGTGGTGGTGACATCAGCAGCACTAAGTGACTGATCCCCACAATGAGGACTGGTTGCCATGGTGCTAAAGTCTGCATAAAAGAATCCGCCACTTTTCTCTAAGTCAAGGTCCTTGACTAGCTCTAAAACTATGGGGACATCAGGGGAGGGAAGAGAAGATCAGATATGCGATCCAAAGGGGACGCTGGCTGTCAAGCAGTTGCTAAGTCCCTATGCCTCAGGACTTGCCCAAATCAGGACTGCTATTAGAGCCTATTATTTATTGGGGGAGAGGGGGTTTGTGTTGCAGATGGGAAGTCTTCCACCACATATACACACAAATTCCAAATCCCATGTTTCCTTACACTTCAGAGCTTTTTAAACTGTTTCCTTCTTGAGCAAAACTTTGTAGCTGATTGAAGCATCCCTGCATTACCAGCTAGAGGGGAAGTTGTAGGACAACGTGCTTCTGGATTTTTAAAGTGGGTTTTTATCAAAACTCCTTCTGTGGGCTTGTCTGGTGGCAGGACAGGTGGGCTCCAACCAGAGCCCCTGGAGTAAAATATGTAGGGGCAGAACAGAGAAGACATTTGGGGTGGTGATGGTGCAGAGGGTAGCCTGGTTTCAGATCCCTTTCTCCTTCCAGACATCATTCATCAGGTGAATGCAAGGCAGCGGAGGGCCACAGCTGAATTGCAATCCTTCCTTATCCCCCCTCCCCCCACCACAATTTCTGGTGATTTTTTCCTCTTGGGAAAGGAACTTCCTCCCCTTGAACTCCAGGTCTAATAGGCCTGAGAACCTGCTTGGTCTTCTGAGGTTATTACTCCCAGCTTTAAGGTGCCTTGCAAGAACAGCAAAAAGTGCAGTAGCAATGCCTACATAAGCTATTATTTTGCTAGCTATTTCCCTGGCAGTTTGAAATCTTAGAAAGGAGAGAGAAGCACTGCCACCTCTGCTCAACTACCCAAAAACCAGTATGTGCCTTTTTCCTATAGCATTATAGATCTCAAAGCAGATTCAGAATCATTTGCTCTTAGGCTTCAAATTATTTCTGTAAACAATTTTCGAATATATATAACACAAGTCAGTGATAACCAGATAAACCTCTAGTTCCTGGTGTGACAAAATAGCTTGTGTTAGTCTCCTTCTAACATTGAATATATATGCCCTAGACAAAATAAATTGAAAGCATGGAGACCACCCAAAAGCAAGAAAAGCTAGAGGGAATATAATCCTTGAGAAAAGGAAAGTCCACAGATGAATCCTACATTTAACAGGCTTTCCTCCTAAGGACACTTCACAGTTTCCTGCAGCACATGGGGAAATAGAGCTCAGGCAGAAAGTGGCAGTCTGACCAGCCTCAGAAACACAGGTTGGAGCACAGAAATGCCAGAGCAACTGGAAATTGAGGAAGAAATCTGGGAAACGAGTGAAGTGAACCCAAAATCCACATACAAATTTCCCTCAAATACTTAATTACCTTTTATTTATTTATTTTTAAAGATTTTATTTGTTTATTTGGGAGAGAGAGAATGAGAGAAGCAGGAGGAGTGGCAGAGGGAGAGGGAGAAGCAGACTCTCTGCTGATCAGGGAGCCCGATCTGGGGCTCAATCCCAGGACCCTGGGATCATGACCTGAGCCGAAGGCAGACGCTTAACCCACTGAGCCACCTTCTGGGGCCTTAAACAAAGAAACATTTTCTTGCCTTTTTCAGCTTCTAGACACTGTTTGCATTCTTTGGCTTGTGGCCTCTTCCTGGCATCTCTCCAACTTCTTCCAATGTCACATCTCCCACTACTAACTCTGACCCTCCTGCTTCTCTCTTATAGAGACCTTGTGATTGTATGGCGCACACCTGGAAAATCCAGGCTAATCTCATCTGAGGTTAATCACCTTCTAAGATTAATCACACTGCAAAGTCTCTTTTACCCTATAAAGTAACATATTCATAGGTTCCAGGGACTCTGACATGGACATCTTTAGGGGCCATTATTCAGCCTACCAAAGATGTCTGGTATTGTGGTTATGTAGGAAACTATTGTTTATTCTAAGAGAGGCATATTGAATTATTTAAGAGTGAAATGTCATGATGTCTGTAAGTTACTTTTAAATACTTCAAGAGAAAGAAGAAATTCCGACAAAATCTTAATAATTGCTAAGTCTAGCTGATACATATATGTGTTCATTAGATTCTTCTCTTTTTTAGTATTTGAGGATTTTCATAATAAATTTGTTAAGCTTAATGAAAAAAATATTGAGGGGGTGCTTGGCTGGCTCAGTTGGTAGAGCATGTGACTCTTGATCTTGAGGTCATGAGTTTGAGCCCCACGTCAGGGGTAGAGATTACTTAAACATTTTTTTAAATGTAAAAAGAAAATGTGGAAATGCCAGTCTATGGTTTCGAAAGCTCACACACTAACCTATAACGAAACAAGAATGGACGCAAGAGATCAGTTAGCTTGTTAGTGGTTTGAACCAAGGCGATGATAGTGGATGTGGAGAGAAGTGGATGGATGTGCGATATATTTTGCAGGTTGAACTCATGCATGTTGAAGATTTTTAAGAGGTGAGGGTAAAGTAAGCATCAAGGATAATAAAAATAGACTAATTACATTGAGTGTTTACTGTCCAGTTGCTATTCATATTTAATCCTCATAACAAGCTTACGAGGTAGATACAGTTCGCACCCGCATCTTACATGCAATTCGTTTGTACAACTTTGGGGCTGGGAGTAGAAGCAGTAGTCCTTGGGACCTGGTTTACGTAAAAAAGCGGGTGCCTGGAGGTGAATTGGGATGGCTCTGCGGGCGGTAAAGGGAAGGAGTTGGCTACGCGTCCGCGGGGCCAGGGACGAACCGTGATTGGCCAAGCTGCCAAGGGAGGGTTGTGCAGATCCAGCACACATTGCGGGTGGGAAGCTATGGTCCATCTCAGCCCCTCTGGCTGCTGTCTCTACTTTCTCTGCAACTTAGGAGGGGGGTGAGCGCGCCGAGCTGGGGAGGATGCAGCACCTGCTGTGGCCTAGGGGCTCCGGGGGGTTCTGGCTGCTCCTCTGCTTCCTGCTGCTGAACAGCCGCCCAGGGGGCTGCAGCGACATTAGTGGCCACGGTCAGGAGGAAATCTTGGGAGGGGGTGCGGGCAGACCAGAGAGTGTTCCTGAGAGAAGTGGATGAGGGGGCCTCAAGGTTAGGAACTCAGGAGGAAAAGGATGTGTTGAAGGACGTGAAAAGAGGTCAATGTAGAGAGCGTCTTGTAGAAAGAGACGCAGCCTTGAGGTGGGGCTCCGCATATGGGATCTGGACTTAAGAAAAGCGACGGTAAGACGAGTGGGCAGAGGGAAGTAAGCCCCGCCTATGCCGCCATAGGAGAAGTAAGACGCACCGAGGGGCCAAGGAAGAGCTGCCCATAGCTGAGGGATAGTCAGGGGACACGGATTTCTGGACAATAGGAGCAGGGACGCACGGGTACGGGGTCCTGGCTCCAGAGAGAAAGCTGGGCGGAGAAACGAGCTAGGATTTCATCACAAGCCCTCTGAGCCTGGTATCTGCGCTCTGATTTCAGATAAGAAGGGGAATGTTAGGCTGGGGTAAAAGAGAATGGAGGGGGAAAATGTCCATCCTTCCTCTCCCTCCACTCTGAGCCTTCGGGGTAGACCAGCGCTGACATCGTCTGAGCGGCCAGAGACCGACTGCGCAGACTCGAGGATTCCAGTGCCAGGAGCGTGGGGGAAGAGCGCGCAAACTCCTAGTCTGACGCCAACTTTCCCCGCCCGATTCTTGGGTTTAGAGGCCAGTGCCGAGGGCTCGCGAAGAACTGTGGGAAGAGGCCTGGTGGCGGATGACAGGAGAGATGTGTGTGTGGCGGGGGAAGGGGACATTCTTGTAGGGATGCCTCTGCCGCCCAGACGCCTCTTCCAAGCGGGGCGTCGGTCACTCCCTCAGCACCAAGGACAGCGCCAGGAACCCTGTGGGCCTGGCAGAGGGCGTCCAGGTCACCACTTTTACTATCAGTGCTGGAGGGATGCCTCACTAACAATCTCCCTTCCAGAAGAAGCTCTTTTCTTTCTCATGAGGGTGCTGGAGGTTCTGCTCCTTCCGAAAGCCAGGAAATTGGTATGGGAATCCATTTGATTTCGGAGGACCATTCCCTTTTCTTAACGCCTGTCCATAAGGACTCATGGTAATTCCACTATATAAAAAATGGGACTCTCTACCAACTCTACCCCATTTACTTGGAATAATGAAGGTGTTGTAGCATTAGGGATTATCCTCTCCCACACTCTATCGTTCCCCTATGCACAGTTAAATAAACTGTGGCTTTCAGGACAAAGATCCAGACACACAAACCCTATGCATACCAATACTTGCTTCCTCAAAGGATTCTAGGCCTCCTTTCCAATCTCCTCCAGGCTTCCAAGCCTTTGGATGCAGTTCATCTGCTTCCCATGCCCCATTTGTTCACCTGGCTTTCTGAGTCTCTGCTTACTTCATCTTCCACAAGCTGCTCTTTGCTTGTAAGCTTGGTTCTTATCTGGAAGTTGGCATCAAAGGCGAATGAGGTTCTGAAGAACAGGGCAGGTGGTGATGGGGGAAGGGAAAATGAAAAGAAGGAGGACTTGAGAGGAGGAAAGGGTCTGGTGAGGGGGATAGAGACCAGGGAACCCAGGGGTAATAGTGGGAAAAAGATGCTTTTCTTCAGCTAGGATTTGAAAGTCTTCTGGCCAAGCTCCTTGCTGATGCCACCATTCTGCCTCTTAGATGGTCAGAGTCAAGTGGGAGTGGGGCAGCTCTGGCCCCTCCAAGGATTTGCCACTCCAGTCTCCCAGCACTTACAAGTTGTATTCCAGCAGATTGTGCCCCAAGGTGAGTAAGGGCTGGGGAAGAGAGGCTGAGACCTGATCAGAAAAGTTGGAGAGAGTGAGGGGCTGTTTGACCTGAGGATGGGCTTTCTTCTCCAGATGTCTCTACTTGAAACTTTCTTGTCATGCTCACCTCATGGAGAAGGGGGTATGACTGGAATGGGGGTGGAGTTGGATGGGTGGGCTCTTTGCCCTTGAACACTCTGGAAGAGGCCAGCATCCAATTCCTTCTGATGAGTCCCAACTCCTAGTGCTATCTGAGTTTTTCCATAACCAGCAATCCTTAGGTTCTCAGCCAGGAGAACACACATACATACCCCTCAGCCTCCGAGTAGGAAGCAGGGTAAATAGCATGACGAATAGATAGGAGGCATGAAAAGGAGTGAAAAATCCCTTGGAGACAGAAGGCTGACCCTTCCTTAGAGCAGAACTTCATGGATGGGGGAAGGGTCAGAAAGGAAATCTACCCTGAGTTCATATCACTGCTGCTACTACTACTGACGTCTAATATGTGTGTGATGCCTTAAAGCAATGGTTCTCAAAGTGCATCAGGACCAGCAGCATCAGCATCACCAGAGAACTTGTTAGAAATGCTCATTCTTGAGCTTCACCCCAGACCTACTGAATCAAAAACTCTGGGTGTGGGGAACAGTAATTTGAGTGGGGTTTTTTGTTTTAAAGATTTTATTTATTTATTTGAGAGAGAGAAAGAGAGCATGAGTGGGCAGGAGGGAGGGTGAGGAAGAAGCAGACTGCCTGCTGAACAGGTAGCCTGACTCAGGGCTCCGTCCCAGGACCCTGAGATCATGACCTGAGCTGAAGGCAGACACTTAACCGACTCAGCCACCCAGGCGCCCCTAATTTGTTGGAATTGGAAATTCCAGAATTTGGAAATTCTGATGCACACTAAAGTTTAGGAATCACTGCCTAAGTTTTCTAAGCACTCCTTACACCCCTAATCTCATTTAGTCCTCACAATAGTCTCAAATGAATCAGCAAACCGAATACAATCCTAGTGGAAGGTTTACTATACACCAGGCACTATGCTAAGTAATGTTTCTACACCAGCTCATTTAGTTCTCTGCACAAGTTGTGATTCTTTATCTACTTGAGGGAGAGGGGGATTGCTGGTCTCACTCCAGTTCCTGGAGTGGACCAGTCAGTGTGTCTCAGGTGTCAGTTCACCACATCCTTTTACCCTGAAGGTTTGTTCTGGAAGGATGACATTACCCAGGATGTGAGGGCCCAGAAGCACATCAGCAGATTCCACCCCCAAGATCCATGTCTGAGGCATGGGAAGGCAGCCTTTCCCACCAAAACCACTGGGATAAGGTGCGTGAGGCCTATGGCTGGCCCATGCTATCTAGCAGACAGACAGCAGGGAGGGAACCGATGTTAAAACTGCAGGGAAGAGGGGTGCCTGGGTGGCTTAGCTATTAAGTGTCTGCCTTCGGCTCAGGTCATTAACCTGGGGTCCTGGGATCAAGCCCTGCATCGGGCTCCCTGCTCCATGGGAAACCTGCTTCTCCCTCTCCCACTCCCCCTGCTTGTGTTCCTTCTCTCACTGTGTCTCTCTCTGTCAAATAAATAAAATCTTTAAAAAAAAAACTACAGGGAAGAGCTGCTGGCAGACTATGAGAGTGATCTATGAGAAGTTCTGTCTGGGATCCACGAAAAACAATGACCAGCCTCTGCAGAGGGAGAGGAGATGGGTGTTAGCAAGTTTAGCTTCCATCTGTCATCCCTGTCTCTTTAGGGGCAAGCAAGAGGAGAAACTTCGACTCCTATTCCCCAAGGTAAGACTTACGTGTCTTCTCAAGAATTTTCAATCCCTGACTTTGGATCCTATCCCTTTCCCTTCTGGAACCCTGTTACCTTTTTCTGCCTTCTTCTTGACTCCTGACTTCCCCTCTCCCAGAGCCCAATGGCCAAAGTGAACAGAGAGCAGTGCTTTACCTCCAAGGTGGACTTGAAGACCCTCAACAAGAGGGGGCCAACCCTGTCAAGGTAAGGGGTTTACTTTTTCTCTGGAGGTTGGAATCACCAACAACGTGTTTAAAAGAGGGAGGCTCCTATGAAGAAGGGAATAGATATTGAGGTGTGAACAGATAAGCTGAAGAAAAGTTCTTTCCTTTCTTAATCAAAGGTTATCCCATCCTCCTTCTCTCACAGAAACACCTATGGGCATCAGTATGAGAGGTTGGGAGGGTATCAGTATGAGAGGTTGGGAGGGTATCAGTATGAGAGGTTGGGAGGGTATCAGTATGAGAGGTTGGGAGGGCAGATGCTGAGAGCCTCTAAGGATGAGATGATCTAAAGGATTGTGCATAGACACTGAGTCTCAAATAGGCATCGATAGTGACCAAATTAAAGCAAATTAAATTAAATTCCTTTTTTTTCTACTCCATGGCCTGGGCAAAGTGACCGGGGCAAGACTCTGGGTTATCTCCTTGAGATGCTTGAACTCTTCAGAATCTAGATTTAAAATACACATCTAGGGGCGCCTGGGTGGCTCAGTCAGTTAAGCATCTGACTCTTGATTTCAGCTCAGGTTATGATCTTAGGGTTGTGGGATCGAGCTCTGCGTTGGGCTCCTCGCTCAGCGTGAAGTCGGCTTGGGACTCTCTCTCCCTCTGCCCCTCCCCCTGCTCACGCTTTAAATAAATAAATAAATAAATAAATAAATAAATAAATAAATAAATAAATAAATAAAATCTTAAAAAAAAAAACAACACGCATCTAGCACTCCCATCTATCTTTATAGATGAGACATTGGGGCCCAGGCTGGTCAAGGGTCAGAGCTGCACCACAGGTTCATGGCAGAGCCAAGATTGGACCCAGGTCTCCTGAATCCTAGACATTTTCCTTGCACAGCCCCTGCACATCCTCTCAGGGACTGTAGTGAGAATAGGGCTGTTCCAAACGTCAGACTCCTCCACACCGATGAAAGTCTTTTTTTTTTTTTTTGACTAAGACCTAAATTGCAAGAAGGTGGCAACCAGAGGAAGGTATAGGGAGGGGCATCTCAAGCAGAGAGCACTCCAGTGACAAATACCCCGAGGCAGGTATACCATTCACTTTAGAGGAACAGATGGAAAAGTCAGTGGCAGATTAGGTTGGAGAAGTAGGCCCCGGAATGACCATACAGGGGCTCATGGGTCATAGTGAAAAGTTTGGATTTTAAGTGTAGTGACAACTTCACTGGGAAGTTTCGAGGAAGGGGTGACATAATGTGATACACAATTTCAAAAGGCCCCTCTCGTGATACTGGGGTATAATCTCTGTGAGAAAAGCAAGAGTGAAAACTGAGAGCCTGCAAGGAACTCGCACCTCAGGGGGCTTCCAGCCGCTCAGGCTCTCCTAGGAAACCAGTTCTCACTCCATCAAGAGACAGCTGGTCTTCCTAAGCCTGGAGTGGTTGCTGGGTCGAGGCATTTAAAGCTAAGTGACAGACCCACTTGTGAGGGATGGTTGCCATGGTGCTTCTGTGAATGCAAACAAGGTGCTGCCATTTTTCTCCAGCCCAGAGCCCAAGGGAAAAGCATGGGAGGGAGGGTGAACTATTTGTGGGAGCCAAGGGGACAGACAATGGGTGGGCTAAGTCACTGTAGCTTACATAAATCAGGCTCTTATTGAAGCATTTTGTGAAGGAGAGTAGGTAAGGAAGGGGCCACCTCCTCATATACTGATTCCAATCCTTTGTTTCTTTTTACTTTAGGGCTTCTTTGAGCCACCCCCCACTGTGGGCCAAAGCCTTGTTGCTGACTGAGACCTCAGGTGGAACCCCTCTGCCCCAGTGCCCTCGCATTTGCCCTCCAGAGGGGCAGTTCTAGGATGACCCTTTTGATTTCTCTAAGGAGCTATGGAGTTGTATACCTATGCTAATGATCATATAGCTATAAACCTAAGTTTATAGACCTTCTTGGCTGTAAGTTATACTTCAATAATAAATAATAATAACTATGAATTTCTCAAGGTAAAAAATGTAAAAAGGAAATATGAGAAAAGATGTTTCTGAAAAGAAGAAGATGGGATGATTTGTTTTACCTACTATCAATACTCAGTATGAAACTGTAGTAATTAAGAAAGTGTGGTACCGGGGCACCTGGGTGGCTCGGTCAGTTGGGCATCTGCCTGGGCTCAGGTCATGATCCCGGGGTCCTGGGATTGAGCCCCGCATTGAGCCCCACATTGGGCTCCATGTTTGGCGGGGAGTCTGCTTGGGATTCTCTCTCTCCCTCTGCCCTTCCCCATGCTTGTGCACACACTCTTTCTCTAAAATAAAAAATAAATCTTTTTAAAAAAGAATATGTATAAACACAACTGAAGTAAGACAGTTTTAGGATATACTATTAGCTCTGCCATGTGAATGCAAACTTCTTCCAGCTATCTTCCCTGATAAAAATGGAAAATAAAGAATTTTCTAAGTCAGTGTTGTTCAGTAGAAATATAATTTATAATTATATATGTAATTTAAAGTTTTCAAAAAAAAATAAAAATTTCTAGTAGTCACATTTTTTAAAAAGTAAAAAAGAACAAGGCTCTACCAAGTCTCCTGTTCTCTGTAAAAGCATGGCTTGGAAAGATGTTTTTTACTTTGATGTCCCACAGAAAATCACACTGGTCCATTATCTGTTGTTGTTGTTGTTGTTGTTGTTGTCATTTTTCTTTTTAAATAGGCCTTTATTACAAATTTAAAATCTAGGGAAGCTCCTTTTCCCTCTACCCAAAGAGTTCATAAATACACACATTGGAGCAAGTTCTTCATTGAAAGGTAACATTTATGAATTTGTAGAAGATGATATCCATGGACACCATGCAGCTTCTGATACACAGTGCAATCTTCAGACAACCACCATGCCAAGATCAGCAAGGTTGCCTCACCATCTAGAATTTATAGGTTAAGCCTCACCCTTAATGGGAAAGGATAAAATGTATGTGGTCCAAAGGGGGAAAACTATACCTACAAGACTCGGGATGAGTCCCCACATTTTCCATTTGAGGTGATACTGACTTTTCCTGTCCCACTGGCCTTTGGGATGTTTCCCCATGTGTATGACTATTATTCTTTATCTCTTTTTGCACAAAGATGAATAAAAACTTTCTTTGATTATAGTATGATATTGGGAGGTAACCAGTGATACTTATATTTGCTGGGTCATAAGCGATTGAACTTTCAATGAGACTACCCCATGGGAGCCCTTCGGCTTTGATTCCACAAGAAGAGAGAGGGTAAAGGAACTCAAAGAAATCCAACAGCCATCGGGTTGTAGGACAGCCGGTTCCCAGGTATATTTCATAATGTGGGGGTTGCTGGTAATGCAAATAAGGCTTTTGTTTAATTCTGACCTGAACCAGTGCTCATCACAGTTTACAAACACATCCTCAAAACGATAAATCAACACAGAAAGCATGAGGAGCCCTCCAAACAAGTCAAAGACCCTCATCATTTCAGATCTCAACCTGAGACATCAGAGGAAACAGGAAATCACACTGGTCCATTATTTTGATGATATTGTGGCAACTGAATATGGTGGGCAGAATAGCATGCACCCTAGATGTCATAAGATGCATGGAAGAAGAATGTCAAGAAAGTTCAAAGTCCTGCCACATTAATGATGTTTATAGGGTCCAATTATCTGTTGCATGTGAGACAAATTAATTAACTTGAACATCTACCACAATAAAAAAAGAGATAATACTCTTTATGGAAGAATGAGCCTCTTTGGCATTTGAGGCAACGTGAAACACATTTAAATGTGCTACTCTGACCCATTTACCAGTAACCCAACAGGCTTTTAGTATGTCCTGAAGCAAGGAAACATTCTGCAGGAATTCCAGGTTGTAATGCAAGCTGTCCTTTCACTTGATAATTATGACCAGTGGTCTCAGTAGCATTGGAAGTGTCTGTCCCAGACTGTAATGTCATATGAATCCTATGGCAAGCCCCAGTAAGATTATTATAGTGTAGATCCCTAGGATTTTAAAGGAAGATGGTGCCCTTTTAGGCCATCAGCTATTCTCCATTTGAAGAGCAGCTTAATTTCCTACCAGGCCATGGTATACTGAACACCTGACCATGGGACAACCATGCATTGGCATGCATTGGGTATTATCTAATCCACTAAACCATAACATTGGAGGTTAAATGGAAATGGTGTATATGAGACTGGGCCCAAGAAGATCTGGATGGAACAAGTTGCATGAGAAAGTAGCTTCCTTGCTTCACTGCCTTTCCCACAACCTTATTATGGCCTTATGGGAATTCTCTATGACCAGCGAACAGACTGGGGGGAAAGCACAGAGCCAATTTATAGACATTTGCACAAAATGCAGGCATCAGCTGGAAGTGGAAGGGCACTACATTACAGCACTATTCAGAAATGTCTGTGGATTACATCGATGAAGAGCAATCCCCTCTGTGGGAAGTTTTGTTGGTAGATCTGGTGGTCCACTTGGAATTGAAGAAGAAAAGAAATGAGGTATTTGTCTATACCGATAACAATATTCATGACTAACAGGTTGGTTGGCTGATCTGGGGTTTGAATAGAACAAGATAAGAAAATCTGTGGCAAGAAAGTCTGAGAGGGATCACTTGGGATGAACACAGAGTGTGAAGATAGTCATGGTTTCCTATGTAAATAACTATGAGAAGACATAGACTATGGAAAAGCTTGTCAGTAATCAGGTTATGAAATGACCAATTCTGTGGATATCAGTCATCCTCTTTATCCAGCCAGTCTGGTGTTTTCTTAATGGACCCACATATCAATGGACATGGTGGCAGGAAATGAAGCTATGCATGGGCTTACCAACGTGAATTTTCCTCCTCATGAATGGTATGGTTATAGCCACCCCTGAATACCAATTTGCCAGCAACAGAGGATAATACTGAGCTTCCAATATGGCACACCTGGTGACAGATTTTTATTTTGAACCTCTTTTACCATGAAAAAAGGCAGCAAATTATATCCTGGATATGGATTTGCCCTTTCTGTCCACAATACTTCTGACAATACTCACTCACCATTAGTGAACTTACAGAGTGGTTGTTTTATTCATCTCCAAGAGTTTTGGAACCAAAGGGTAAAGGTCAGTGTGGCCCCCTCACTCTTATACCTCAAAATCTCTGAAGAAATCTTTGCTTCCCACCTCCTGAATGATGAGTTTGCAGGTGCTAGTGCCCAAGAGGGGAACACTTACACCACACTTACACCACAGTGATAGAGTTGAATTGGAAGCTGAGACTACCACATGGGTTCCTCATGCCACTGAACCTATAAACAGATATGGGTATCACTATATTAGCCACAGTGATTGACTCCAATTACCAGGGAGAAGTTGAGTTGCTGCTACAAAATAAGGGCAAAAAAAAAAAAAAAAAGGTTATTACTGGAGCCAGAGGAATTAACCTGGGCTCTTTGTATTCTTCTTCCCAGTAGTACTGGTTCAATAAAAAACTGTAGAAACCAAACAAAGCCAGGAACATCAAAGATTCAGATCCTACAAAAATAAAGATGGGGCTCAAACCACCAGTTCAAAAATCCAATCCAGTCAAGGTGCTGACCACAGTAAAAAAGCCACAAAATGAGTGGGAGCATAAGGAAGTTGTAACTGTCAGTTTAAGCCTCAGGATCCCCTACAGGAAAGGGATTGTAGCAGCTGTGTTTACAATAACTTGGCACAGAAGCTTCTTTTTTTCTCCCATTTCTCTTTCCTGCTACTTTCTATCAAGAACAATGGCACTGCACTATGTTTTAGGTTTCATAGGAGAGTGTACCTGAATTAAGGGATGTGTGTGTCACTTGTCATAAGAGTACAGGGTTTTCATTCAAGTAAAGGACAAGAGTAGAAGCTAAGATTAAGCTAGATATTCCGCATTTTCCTTGCTCTATGGCCCCAGGTCAATGTCTATGAACTCTATCAACTGTACGTCCTTGCTCACTGGCTTATAGTTGGATTTGGCCAATAGAAGTTATTGGCAAGATATCAGGGTCCAAAGAGGGAGAAAATTCAGGGTATGCATTCCTCTGGCTCCCTCCCTGACTGGCTGTGAGTTGACAAAGGTCTATATTTCTTTACCTGTCCATACATTTATAAACAGTTCTATAATTAAACTCTTTGGATTTACTTTGATTGAGTGTACCATGGTTTCTGGCTGAGTTCAAGGCATCAGACTATACAAATGTGAAGAGAAAATTAGTAAACTGGACTGTAGTTCAAAAGAAAATATCCAAAATGAAGTACAGAGAGACAGAAGAATGGAAAATACAAAAGATAAGGTAGAACCATAAAAGATATCACATGACAGTCTAATATATATTTACTTGGAGTTCCAGAAAGAAGGGAACGAGAAAATGGGGGTAGAATCAATATTTAAGGAGACAATGTCTGAGAATGTCTGAGAATGCCTCAAAATTGCTGAAAGACATCAAGCCATGTATTCAAGAAGCTCTTTGAATCTCAAGGAGAATAAAAGAAAATAAATGTCTCTCTAATGACAGCCTAGTAAAATATTGACAATCAAGACAGGTTACCTACAAAAGAGTAACAATTATACTGACAGATGATTTCTCAAAAAGAGAAAGAGAGAGAAAGAGAGAGGGGGGAAAAGGGGATCAAAAGCAGATACCCAGATACCTCAAGTTTACCGCTAGGATCTGCTCTCTACTTGTCTTCACCCTATTTCCTCTCCCAACAAGCTAACTTCTATGGACTACTTCAATGAGCTCCCTCTTCCTCTGGATCCTTTTAGGTTAGGACAATGGGAATACCTAGAAGAGATCAGAGGGAAGGAATGAAAAGGATGAGAAAAGGGTGTGTTTTTCCGCCCATCTTCCTCCCTTTAAAGTTGTTACAGGCTGTCTGCTCCCCCTGGCACACATGTGCAACAGGAAACATGTACAATGGTATACATACTTACACTACTCATGATAAACCAATACTGGGGATAATCCAAAATCTATATATCTTTACTTTTCTTTACACTTTCATAACCTAACCATGCATCCTTAGGTTATAAAACTGTAAAGAAAAGCAAAGAGGGCGCCTAGGTGGCTCAGTTGTTAAGCGTCTGCCTTCGGCTCAGGTCATGATCCCAGAGTCCTGGGATCGAGCCCCGCATCGGGTTCCCTGCTCTGCAGGCAAGCCTGCTTCTCCCTCTCCCACTCCCTCTGCTTGTGTTCCCTCTCTCGCTGTGTCTGTCTCTGTCAAATAAATAAATACAAATCTTTAAAAAAATAAAAAAATTAAAAAAATTAAAAAAAAAGAAAAGAAATAGGGTCAAAAAAAGAATGAATAATGGCCACCTTTGGGGGTGCCTGGATGACTCAGTCAGTTAAGCATCTGCCTTTGGCTCAGGTCCTGATCCCAGGGTCCTGAGACAGAGCTTGCGTCAGCCTCTCTGCTCAGCGGGGAGTCTGCTTCTGCCTGCCACTCCTCCTGCTTGTGCTCTCTCTCTCTGTCAAATAAATAAATAAAATCTTTAAAAAATAATGGTTACCCTTGGGAAGAGGTACTGACTGGGGGATATGATAAGGTTTCCAAGGTGCTAGAAATGTTCTATTTCTTGACCTGGACTACATGGGTGTTCACCTTGTGATAATTTATTGAGTTGTTCATTTTTGTTTTATGCATTTTTCTGTTTGTTTTATTTCACAATATACAAAGTTTTTAAAAAGGAAATAAAGGAGTGAGGTGATAAAGATGGCAGGAGGGGAGTGCCTGGGTGGCTCAGTCAGCTGAGTGTCCAATTCTTGGTTTTGGCTCAGGTCACGATCTCAGGGTCCTAGGATCAAGCCCCACATTGGGCTCGTGCTCGGTGGGGAGTCTGCTTGAGGATTCTCTCCCTCTCCTTCTGCTTCTCCCCACCCCCATTTGTGCTCGCTCTCTCTCTCTCTCTCTCTAAGAAATAGGAGAAAATAAATAAATCAATCTTAAAAAAAAAGATGGCAGGAGAAATTGTGGAAGGTGCAGAGAATTCCCTGAGTATATTTTATTATATAGTTTTGATTTCTGAAAAATGTAAATATTTTACATATTAAAAAAATAAAATTATATATAAAGTAAAAAAAAACTAAAATTGAGAACAAACTGAAACAAACAAACCAAATTATATATCAAGTTGGTAAAAATGACTACACAAACAAAAGAACCATTTCAAATGACTTTAGAATGCAGTATTTTGATGGTATACCCTAAGGGATTATATTCCAAGGAAAAAATGACTACCACACATCTTAAACGTCTTTATTGTTTTATTAGTAGGGTAATATTTGCATTATTATTTGTAAATTATTGTATTTATATTGTACGATTACACACATAAGTGATTATATTAATGTCATAAGAAACCAAAGTTTTCAGTGTAAGAATAAAGAGATACGGGGATGCCCGGGTGGCTCAGATGGTTGGGCATCTGCCTTCAGCTCCGGTCGTGATCCCGGGTATTGGGCTCCTGGCTCAGCGGGGAGCCTGCTTCTCCCTCTGCCTCTGCCTCTCCCCCTGCTCATGCTCTCTCTCTCTATCTCTGTGTCTCAAATGAATAAATAAAATCTTTTTTAAAAAGTTTTTAAAAAAGAATAAAGAGATACGAGTACAAAATCAAAAGAGCTCAGTAAAAATCACAGTTAAATTTTAGTTGGAAATATGTGTGTGAATATGTGTGCATCTTAATATTCTAGTTCTGTGCACTGAAAGAGCCTATAAGCAATGTCATCTCAGTTTCTATTATCACCCTTAAATCCCAGACTGTGATCTCTAAAGTCAGTCCTTACTGAAAGCTACCTAGTCTCTTGGAAGAATGGTTGCTTCCATGTCTAGGGCAGGGGGAGAAAAAGATGAACCTGGTACATCTTGGAGTGATAGAAAGCAAGAGAACTGTCAGTGATTAGTAGGATTTTTTTTTTAAGATTTTTACTCATTTGTTTGATAGAGAGAGACACAGCGAGAGAGGGAACACAAGCAGGGGGAGTGGGAGAGGGAGAAGCAGGCTCGCTGCTGAGCCCGACGTGGGGCTTGATCCCAGGAGCTGGGATCATGACCTGAGCCGAAGACAGATGACTGAGCTACCCAGGCGCCTCTAATGGGATGTTTCAAAAGGACCCCAGAGCCAGTTTAAAGGAGCTTTCACTGACTTATTCTGAGGCAATTTGAATATAAAAAAATAATTACTGCAATTGATTGATACACATTGAATATTTGAAAATCCATTCTTCCATAGTAATGATCAAACAAGAAACATCATTGAAATATTTTTTAAAAATTTATTTGTCACAGTTGGAGGGAACTACTATACCTAAATTCATTACGCTGCCAATTGGTAAACCAAAAAAATAAGAATATATGCTACCTTTCCAGTTGGAACTGTATTTCAGGGTAAATAACCCCAGCTGATGAAGAAAGCTCTTCTTTATAAAATAATATCAGCTAATAAATGTTAAAGGAATGACAGAATTAGAAAAGTCACCATTTTGCAGCCTCTAATGAAATAATTTAGTCGAGGACCATCAAGGAAGAGCAAATCCATTAGGTGAAAAGTTAATGGGAACTAAATATTTTCACAGTGCCAAAATATCACCCCATGGATTACATATTAGTCACAAGAGGGAAACATAAGTTTACATACAGTGATCTGTCTTTACCTTAAACCAGTGACCAATTTTAGCATCACTAATAGTAGGACAGGCAGACATTACCCATTTCCTGAAATGACACAATTGGAGGCATAAGCATCACCTATAAAGCATTTTGCTTAAAAAATGTTTAACCTGATTCAACCAAGACTTTAGATATAACTTCTAGTTTACAGAAAATGCAAGGAACATACAGGATAGACACAGGGGAAATACAGGGAAATCTATCATGAGGAAACTATCAGACAAATTCAGAAGATGGGGAGTTGTAAAGAAAAACTAACCTAGTCTGTTCAACAAGACAATGTCAAAAATGGGGGGGTTGTCTATATTAATTTAAATAGAATTAAGAAACATAACCACATGCAATGGTGGTCTTTGACTCCTATTATTTTTACTCCTATTTTGAGCAAAACAGATGGAAAAAGGCATTTTTTTGAATCAATTTGAGAATTTGAATATAAATTGAGCCTTAAATGATATTAGAGAGTTACTGTAAATTTTGTTAGATGGGCATTTGGATTATGTGGGAAAATATCCTTATTTCTTGGAGATGCATATTGAAACATTTATAAGGGAAACAGAATGTCTATAATTGACTTTTTAAAAGAAGCAAATTTGGAAAAATAGCAATAACTGTTAAGTCTAGATAATGAGCATATGCATATTTACTATGCACCCTATCTTTTCTTGTAATTTGGACAATTTTTAATGAGAAGCAAGAGAATAAAGTGATCAAATTTGAATTTTAGAAAGCTCACTCCCTAGCTTATTGGGTGAGAAAAGTGAAAGCAAAAGTCTAGTTAGATGATTACAGTAATATTCGTGATGAAAGAGCACAGAGGTTTAGATAAAGTAGTGAATATGGAGGAAAGAAGAAATAGACAGATGGGAGATGCATTTTGCAGGTCAAAACCAAAAATTGTTGATAGGCTTGAGGCAGGAGAGGTTAAAAGAAAAGAGAGTCAAGGCTAATAACAAAAGCGAATATGTATCATGTGTTTAGTATATGCCAGTGCAGTCATTGTTCTAAGTGATCCACACGAGTTTAACTCGTGTAATCCCCACAACCACCTTGTGAGGTAGGAGTTATTAGCACATCTCTTTTACAGATTAGGAATTTGGGCGCAGAGAGGTTAAGCAACTTGCCCAAAGTTCTACTCCTAGTAGGTGGCATTGCTAGAACTGGAATCCAGGCACACATGCATAACCATCCCTGCTGTTAAGGATGATACCAGTACCATCAATTGAGAGGCGTAACAGTACCTATTCTACTCACCTTTATGCTCATTTTAGGACTTAGACTCACATATATTTCCTGGCCCCCACCCAACTGTACCCCTTTTCTCCAACCTTGGGATTGGGTGATAGAGGTGGTAGTCCTTGGGGAGAAACATTATGTCAAAAGGGGGTGGGGCCAAGTGGGAAATCTAGTGAAGCGCCTACTATTTGGTGGAGAAGAGCTGCGGGTACGCACCTCCGTAAAACAGAGCTCTTACGTCACGTATGACGCAAATAAGCGTAAGAGCCGGGGGTGGAGATGCCGTCACCACCCGCCCAGGGTTGGCCGAGTTGCCGCGAGAGGGGCGTAGAGACCCCGCCTCGTAGGTGGGTGGGGAGTGGCAGGCCCCGCCTCGGCCCCTGTGGCTGGCTCCGGCCGGCGTCGCTGCGGTTGTGGCAGGGGAGCGAGCGCGCCGAGCCCAGAAAGATGCGGCGCCCGCGGCGGCCTGGGGGTCCCGGGGGATCCGGGGGTCTCCGGGTGCTCCTCTGCCTCCTGCTGCTGAGCAGCCGCCCGGGAGGCTGCAGCGCCATTAGTGCCCACGGTCAGGAGGAAATGCGGGGGGTGGGGTGGGGTGGGGGCTGGAGTGTGGTGCCGGGAGCAAAATTCGGTGGGGGGTGGGGGAGGGGTGTCACGAAGGTAGGAAGCTCAGGTAGAATATGTGTCTGGAGTAGGGTAGGGGGAAGCACGGGGAGGTGAGGAAGATGAGAGGGCGTCTGAGAGGAAAGGGGCGTAGGCCTGGAGGTGGGGCTGGGAATACGGGGGCGGGACCTAAGAGAAGCAGGCTCAGGGCAAGATTGCTGGTTTAGGAGGAGGAATAGGGGTGCATATGGACAGAAGAATTTAGACACTGGCTACAAGACCACGGGAGAAGTCTCGCTGAGGCGCCAAAGAAGTGGTGACGCGCTAAGGGATTGGGGGTGGGAAGTAGGGATAGGAAGAGGGAGTCCTGACGTCCAGGCAGTAGGAGTTGGGGCCACGAGCGTGGGGGTCCCAGCTCCCAGGAGAGGATCAGGCCGAAGGAGGGGCCAGGGTTTCTCTTTAAGCTTAGAGAGGCAGATTGCTGCGATCTGATCTCCAATAAGAGGAGGACGGCTAGGGGAGGCGGCAAAAGAGGGTGAAGAGAAGGGTCTTTTCCTGTCCCCTTCCCCACAGCCAAGCCGGTGCTGACTCACATCTGAGCGGACAGAGACAGTCAGCGCTGACTCATGGGCCGGGGGAGGGTGGGGTGGTGGGGCGCGTGGGGGAAGGGGTGCAGCCTCATCGTCTGACACCCTCCTTCCCCACCTGGCTTGGAGGCCAATGCAAGGTACTTCCCGTGGCCCTTTGGGTTGGTAGGGTGGCAAGTGAAGTCTGGAACGGCGGAGGGGTCAGGTCTTGTGGAGACTCCTGACCCTAGCACCCTTCCCTCCCCCATAACTGCTTCCAGGCTAGGTGGCCCTCGGCGGGGCCCAACTCAGAGCTTCAGCACCGCGGACAGCGCTAGCGGCTCTGGGGCCACTGACTGCAGGGATGGTGTGGGGGGCATTGCTTTAGAGACACCCCACCCATACCCCTTTCCCACACGGAGGGAAGGTGTGCTAGGGTTTCCATCTCTTTTGAGTCCCAGCGCATCGTAGTTAGAATGCTTTTGGAGATTTGGGGAGGAAAGTCCCATTTTCCTCAGAATTTGGCCAAAAATTCCCCCCATAGTAATTCTATGAGAGTAGAAGTATATGATCCTCCACTACCCCCTGCACCTGGAAGCCTTATCCCCATCACTCAGTTAAGCAAACTGAGGCTTTTAGGGAAAGGATTCAGACTCTCAGATCCTTAAAATCCAAAGCCAAATCCTGTGCTTCCTTCTCTTAAGAATTCTAGGCCTCTTCCCTACTCTCCTCCCAGCTTAAAGCCTTTCTTAGAATGAAAGAATGGACCCCATCTGTTTCCCCCTTTCCCAGCCTGTCCATCCTCTGACCATTCTATGTGTGTGGGTTTCTGAGCCTCTGCTCGCTTTTCCCTCTACAGGCTGTCTGTTTGACCGCAGACTCTGCTCTCACCTTGAAGTCTGTATTCAGGGTGAGTGAGGCCCAGGCATAGGATTTACAAGACAGGGGACACAAACAAGAAAGAAGTGTGCGGGAGGCCTGGAAGGGGGAAGGGATACCAGTCCAGTCTTGGGGAGAAGAGAGAATGGCCTGAAGGAGCAGAGTTCTCTGAAGCCAAGAGAGGAGATGGAGAGAGTGATGCCCATTTGCAACTTGGACTTTGGAAAGCCTCTTGTCCAAGCACCCTGCTGACACCACTTTTGTGCTCTTAGATGGCTTGTTTGGACAGTGCCAGGTGGGAGTGGGGCAGGCCCGGCCCCTTTTGCAAGTCACCTCTCCAGTTCTTCAGCGCTTACAAAGTGTGCTCCGACAGCTCATGTCCCAAGGTGAGGTCTAGCTGTACTGAAGGAAAGACACTGGGGCTTCGTTAGATAAGGGTGGGGAAGTGAGGGGCCACCTGCCTCAAGAACTTCTCTTCATGAAACATTCTTATCACACCTACTTCTAGAGCCTCACCTTTCCAGACCTTGCTGGAGAAGGGGGCAAGACAGGAGTCTTGGGCTGTTCACCATAGAGATGGGCTATTCACACTTGGACTCTTTGGAGGAGTCTAGAGGAGGCCTTCACAGAAGGAGCCACTGCAAGAGGCCAGTGTCCATCTCCTTAGGACGAGCCCACTCCCTGAAACTGTCTGAGTGCTCCAGAACCATGAATTCTGGAGTCCTCAGCTGGGAGAACACCCCACCCATCAAATTCACTCATTCAACAACTTTTGTTGAATACTTACTATGTGGCAAGCTTAGTTTTAGGTGTTTGGGATGTATCAGGGAATAAAACAGACAAAGATCTCTGTCTACTGGGGCTTACATTTTTGGGGGGTAAGGGGAATACAACATATAAATTAGAAAATATATGGTATATTATAAGGTGGTAAGTGCTATAGGGGGGAAAAAACAAATCTTACAGCATGATAAAGGGATCAGAAATGGTGGGGTAGGAAGCTTCAGTATCAAATTGAGTGGTCAAGGTAGACCTTATTGAGACTATGAAATTTGAACAAAGACATCAAGGAAGTGGAGGTGTTTTCCAGAAGGTTATCTGGGGGCAATGTTTCAACCTGATCAAAGAGCTAGAAAAGCTTTTACTAAAGCAGGAGCATGGGGCACCTGGGTGGCTCAGTCGTTAAGCGTCTGCCTTCGGCTCAGGTCATGATCCCAGGGTCCTGGGATCGAGTCCCACATCGGGCTCCCTGCTCAGCGGGAAGCCTGCTTCTCCCTCTCCCACTCCCCCTGCTTGTGTTCCCTCTCTCACGGTCTCTCTCTGTCAAATAAATAAATAAAATCTTAAAAAAAAAAAAAAAAGCAGGAGCATGAATTTGAGGAATACCGTGGAGAGCACCTCCATGGTCTGGCTGTAGAGGAGTGATAGAGAGGGAAAGTGGAAGGTGTTGGGGGAAGGGATGCAGATCATTATAGGGACTTATAAGAGAATGTATGGATGGATGTTGTCTTTACTCTGAATAAAAGAGGAACCCATGACAAGGTTTTGAGCATAGGGATGCATAAACTCACCTTTACTTTATTTTATTTTATTTTATTTTTTAAAGATTTTATTTAGGGACACCTGGGTGGCTCAGTCAGTTAAGCGTCTGCCTTCAGCTCAGGTCATGATCCCAGAATCCTGGGATCAAGTCCCACATCGGGCTCCTTGCTTAGCAGGAAGCCTGCTTCTCCCACTGCCTGCCTCTCCCCCTGCTTATGCTCACTTGCTCGCTCTCTCTCTCTCTCTCTCTCTGACAAATAAATAAATAAAATCTTTAAAAAAATAAAGATTTTATTTATTTGTTTGTTTGTTTGTTTATTTATTTGTCAGAGAGAGGGAACACAAGCAGGGGGAGTGGGAGAGGGAGAAGCAGGCTTCCCGCCGAGCAGGGAGCCCAAAGCAGGGCTCGATCCCAGGACCCTGGAATCATGACCTGAGCCAAAGGCAGATGCTTAACTGACTGAACCACCCAGGCACCCCTCACCTCTACTTTAAAAGGATCATGCTTGTTCTTGTTGAGAATAGACGGAAGGGAGTCAAGGGTAGAAGCAGGGAGATCGTGAAAAGCTACCACAATAACTCATGTAAGGGATGAATGTGGCATGGATCAGGTGGTTGCAGGGAGGTAGAAAGGAATGACAGAATTCTGCATATATTTTAAAGGCAGTAAGCATGATTTCATGAAATATTGGACAATGCTGTGAAAGAAAGGGAAGTGTCGAAGATGACACCAGATTTTACTGCCTGAATAATTGGGTAAATGGAGATGTCATTGACTATGCAAAAGGATCAACCTGGGGAGGAGTGTTCAGTTTTGAATATACTGAATTTAAGATGTTCATTCACATAGAGTGGGAAATTGAGAGTATGAGATTGGATTTTGAAAGAGAGATGGAGGATTCTGGAGTGGAGATAGGAAATTAGAATTCTTTGGCATATTAATGACAATTAAACCCATGAGGTAGATGAGATAAGCAAACGATTTAGTGTATATGAAGAAGAAGCCTAGAGAATTACAATATTAAGAGGACCAGGACAAGGAGAGGAACCAACAAGGGAGACTGAGAAGGGGGAGCCAAGGAGGTAGGAGGAAAAACAAGAATGTTCAGTGTCCTAGAAATCAAATGGAAGTGTATCGCAAAGGAAGGACTGATCAGCAGTGTCAAATAATGATGGTATATGAAGTAAGATGAGATCAGAGAATTGGCCACTGGCTTTAGATAAGCAGAAGTCCCTGGTGATTTGGATGAAAATATTTTGGTAGAATAGGTGGGAATAAAATCCTGAATAGAGTGGATTAAGAGGGAAGGAGAGAAAAGAACTGGATACAGCCAGTAGAGACAACACTTTCAAGGAGTCTTGCTGCAAAGAAAAGGGAAGAAATGGAGTGATCACTGGAGAGGAATGTGGGGTCATGCAGTAACTTTTTAAGATGAAAGGAAATTCCATCATGTTTGTATGCTAAAGGGAATAATTCAGTAGAGAACAGAGGAAAATGATCATGTAGGAAATAAGGGGAAATTGCGGAGAAGATGTTCTTGAGTAGGGAGTAAGAGATGAAATCCAGTGCTCAAGTGGAGGAATTGGCCTCTGATAGGATGAGTTATCTAATGTTCAGAGGCAAGAAAGCAGGTATGGATGCTAGTCAATCTTAGAATATGAGTTAGGAGCAGTACAGGCTATTAACTCAGAAGCAGGAAAGAAGAAATGGGGGTGGAGAGTGGGAGATTATGCCTTTAGAATAGGTAACTGACCTTCCATGAGAGCAGTTTCATGAAAGGAAAGAGTCCGACAGGAGATCTGCACCAGCATAAGATGATTGATGGTGGTGGTTTAAAATGTGTATAGTGCTTTAGAATTTTGTTAGCACTTTCATTTCTCTGATTGCACTTGATCTTCACAATAGCCCCACAAAGTATGTATTATTCCCACTTTACAAAGAAAAGTAAGTTTCAGTATCAACAAAAAGGATAGAAATAATAATGATGATGATGATGATGATAAGAGCAGCTGTTTAAAGTTCACTATGTGACGGGTACTAGTCTTACCATGTTATGTTGGGTTATTTTAATTATCACAATCTTAGGAGGTATAAACCCCCATTTTACAGATGAGAGAATTGAGGCTCAGACAAGTTCAGCAATTTGCCCAAAGTTGCACAATGAGTAAATGGCAGAGGATTCAAACTTAGTCTCACTGATGGCTCCAAAATCTGTACCCGAGTGTGGGAAGAGGGCAGCTCAAACCACCCACCAGGTCTCTGGACCACCTCCACTGCCCCTCTGCTCTGCCAAACTCAATACACTGCAGGATAGAGAGTGCGGTTTTGATTTCCACTGGTCCCTGTTACTGGGCCCTCAGACTGTCCCAAGCCAACCTCACCCTATCCTGTCCCCTGGCAGGACTGTCCTGGCACGATGACCTCACCCAGTATGTGATCTCCCAGGAGATGGAACGCATCCCCAGGCTTCACCCCCCAGAGCCCCGTCCAAGGGACAGGTAGGCATCCTTTCTCAATAGCTCTAGCAAGGCAAGGCTGGTGGGTCTGTGGTCCTGTCTTGATGGACAGAGGGAAAGGGGAGGGAAAGGGGCACGAAGGTCAGCAGCCTCAGGCACGGGTAAAAGGTTCAGGAGTGGTCATCTGACATGTTCACATGCTCAGTATGAGCTGAGCTCACCGCCAGGGATCCAGCAAAACAGCGGGGAAAAAAAAGTTTTGAAAAACTTGGACATTTCATAATTTAAAAGAAGCATCAAGGGAGTCAGCATGGGACAAATGAGAATTTTGTCATATGGATAATGTTGAATGTTCCATTTCATTACTATGTGGAAGTGTATGTGGAAAGACCATCATCCTTCTGCGGTTAGGGCCTCTGAAGGCATTGTTCAGACCCTACAAGCAGAGGAAAGTCAATGAGGGCCATGGGGCTCCAATGATGATAGCAGGATGAAAAAGGCAGAGTGGGGTAGAAGGGCAGAGTTTGTGGGGGGGTGGGGGGGGAGTACTGTATCTTTGAACTGAATGCTTGAACACACACTTGGAGAGGCAGGTGTGGGGATATGAATACAGGAGGAACGGGGCAAACTGCAGCCACTGTTTATCTATGGAGGTACCTGGCTGCCTTCTCCTGCACCCATTCTCTCCTCCATTCCTTGTCTCACACATCCCTAACCTCCCCTGCTGTGTTTCAGGGACCTAGGCATGCTTCCCAGGGAGGCAATGACCTGTGCCCAGGCTTGGCCCTCTGGCCCTTCCTCATGCTACTCTCTTCCCCTGAGCCTATCTCATTTCTTAAGAGGTCATGGTTACTCTAAACTGCTGAGCCTGTCTGGTCCCACCATCGCTGCCCCCTGTAGGCTCTGTATGCCCTTGCCCCACACAACCAACACACACATGTACACTTTGCTTTCTTCCCCAGATCTGGCTTGGTGCCCAGGAGACCTGGTCCCGCTGGGGAGCTGCTCTTACAGGGCATCCCTACTGGCTCCACCCCTGCAGCCCAGCACCGGCTTCCTCAACCTCCAGTGGGTGGGGGTGGAGCTGGGGTGGGCTCTCCACTCTCCCCTCTGCAGGCTGAGCTGCTGCCCCCTCTCTTGGAGCACCTGCTGCTACCCCCGCAGGCCCCCCACCCTGCTCTGAGTTATGAACCTGCCCTGCTGCAGCCCTACCTGTTCCATCAGGTGAGCCTTAAACACTGCCCCCCCAACACCTATCCCTGAGCCCTGATATCTCCTCTTACCCGGATCTCTTGTTTCCCCACAGTTTGGCTCCCGCGATGGCTCCCGGGGCTCAGAGAGCTCGCCAGGGATGATCAGCGTCGGCCCCCTACCCAAGGCTGAACCTTCTACCCTCTTCAGCAGAACTGCCTCCAAGGGCATGTTTGGGGCTCCCTCTGACCACTCTTATGGGGACCCTCCAGGGCCTTCACCTGGTCAACTTTTCCAGGAGTCAGGGCTTCTCTACCTGGCCCAGGAGCTGCCAGCGCCCAGTAGGGCCAGGGCACCAAGGCTTCCGGAGCAAGGGGACAGCAGCCGGGCACAGGACTCCTCAGAGGGCTATGAGGAGGAAGGGCTAGAAGGTCGCAGGGAGAAACCTCCTTCTCCAGCAGAGCTGCCAGGTATCAGAGTTCTCAGCACCGTTCCCTTCCTGTGGGGGCTGCATCCGCGGGCTCCTTCCTAATGACCCATGCATTTGTTAATTCGTCCTTAAAGTCATTCATATATTTAACTAATGTCTACTGACAACCCGATCTATGCCAGGCACTAGGTAGGCAGTGGGGACACCCTGAGGGGTGGAGATAACATAACTCTTCTGCAGCTGGAGAGTCAAGATGTCCATGGTGGGCCTGAAGTTTGGTCTTGGCCCTAAGAAGGCCATTCCCCCAAAGTGTGGGCAAGGGCTGGAAGGTGGAGGGCATCAGTGTCCTGGGGTTTGAGAAGAAGCTTTTAAGTGTGCTAGTACCCTCCCACCCCCAAATGCCTCCCACAAGTTCATCTCGCCGCCACCATCTCGCCATAAGCTCTGTGTCTGGCTCCCAGCAGACGTGACTCTCCAGAAACTGGCAGCTGTGCTTGCGGGCTATGGGGTGGAGCTGCGTCAGCTGACCCCTGAGCAGCTCTCCACCCTCTCAACCCTGCTGCAGCTGCTGCCCAAGGGCGCAGGACGAAATCTGGGTGAGTGTCCAGACAGAGAGACCAGCAACCACCAGCAACATGATGGCCCCTTGCCCCAACTCTCAAGCCCACATGGAGCAGCCTAGAGGGGAAGGTCAGGGGGCAGAGAAGGGAGCTCTTTTGAGACACGAGCACAGGGTCATTGCCTGCCAGGGGCAGGAAGCAAGGGAGTGGGGTGGTGAGCTGAGTTAGAGCGGAAAAGAACTGGAGGGGTGGGGAGTAATGGAAGAATAAGCCAACAGGGGGTATGAGCCGGGATCAGGAGGCACCAAGGAATGTGGGTGGATGATAACAGCCTCTAAGGAAGGAAGTGGCCAATGCCAAGTGAAGCCAGTAATTGATGGGTAAGGGGAGGACTGGACAAAGAATAGTTTTGAGACGTGTGGCCAATAACTCTGGAAGGAGCTGATAAAACAATTATGAGGTAGAAGCAAACAGGCATGAGACCATGCTTAGGATGAGACCAAAGGCAGGGCTGGGTCACTGACTGAGGAAAAAGAGGCCACAGCAGATGCAACAGGCTCAGGGTCGCTGGCCCTTTCTCCTACCTGTGTTGTATGGACCTTCACCTTGGCCCTTTGCCCAGAGTCTTGTTTTTCCTGTCTCTACAGGAGGGGTTGTAAATGTTGGAACTGACATCAAGAAAGTGAGTTTGTGGCACCTCCCTGACCCATAGTGCCCCTAGCAGCAAACCCCCTTGTCAAAATCTAAACCTCAGCATTGGGACCCAGATCTATATCTTCCAACCCTCCTCATTTGTGGGGGAGCCAGGGCCCAGAGCCTGCAAATCCTTGCCTTAAGATCTCACCTCAACTTGATGGCAGAGCTGGGTCTAGAAGCTAGAATTCTCAATTTGCTACTTTTTTCACTGCAGTCGTTTCAGACCCTGCTCTGAGTATCCCTAGGTGAAGAGGGGAGTCACATGCAGGCTCCTGGCCCCCCTGGAGCCTGAAGAGCTCTATCTTTCTCACGCGTTCGACTTCTGAGATTTTGTGGCTAAACAGAAGTCTAAAAACCATTACCTGCCTGTTCATGTCTCCTAACACCACCTTCCCTCACTCCAGAGGTTCTCCTCACTCCAGTTCCATCTTGTGGATCATTACTGATCATGTTGCATTCATTCAATCCTTTATTCATTCATTCATTCATCCACCTGACTCACTTTTCTGGGTGACCTCTCTGTGCCCAATGCTTCCCTGGGCCCTGGGGGGGTGTAGAAAGAAACAAGTCCCAAGGTCCTCTTTAGGGACCTCAGAGTCCCTAAGATGTGGACCCCCAACCCCCATCCCCTCTATCATCTGGAGACCACACCTCTATCCTCTCTTCCAAACAGACAACCGAGGAGCAGGTGCAGCGTGGAAGCACGGCGGAGCCTCCACCCCCCACACCCTCCCTGCCTGGATACCCCACTGCCAGTCCCACTTCCAATAAAGCCCAGCAGGTGCTGAGCTCTGGATCCTCCGAGCCCCCCAGAGCTGCAAGCCACCTTGTCACACCTGTCCTGCTGGAGAAGAAAAGTCCACCGGGCCAGAGCCAGCCCCCGGTGGTGAGGCGGCCGGCAGCTCAGCCATCAGCAGAGGAGTATGGCTACATTGTCACTGACCAGAAGTAAGGGCTTCAGCCGGGGCAAGCCTTCCAGTCCCCTCCATCGGCCCTCCCTGGGGAGGGGGTGTTGCGTGGGTTGGCCTGCCTGGCAAGAAGCAGAGAGCAGAAATCCAGATGTGAAGTGGACAGAGGTGGGCTCCTCTGTACCCCAGGAGGTAGTTTGTTTCAAGAAAGTGGCCAAGAGGATCCCCACTTTCCTTCCTCTTCCTGCTCTCCACCTTCAGGCCCCTGAGTCTGGCGGCAGGAGTCAAGCTGCTGGAGATCCTAGCTGAGCATGTGCATGTGTCCTCTGGCAGCTTCATCAACATCAGGTGGGGCTGGTATCTAGCTGGGGCAGCCAGGATCTAGAAGGTAGCTGGAGGGGAGAGGTGGCTGGAGGGGCTCAGGGAAGGAAGGGAAGACAAAGTCTTGGGTAAGTGGCCAAGGTGGGGTCAGAGATGCTCCCAGCTGCATTGAAGGTGCCCCCCACCACACACACACACACACACACACACACACACACACACACACACACACACTGGATGCTGGCCTCATCCAGCATTTCCCTCAAACATCCCTGTAAGGCATGTCTGATCAGCCCCAGCTTATCCTCTCATGGGGAGAGGACCAGAGCTGGCCTCTCTGTTACAGTCTGGGGTCTGTGGTGGGTGAGGCAGTAATGTAGCTCCTGTTTGGCAGTGTGGTGGGACCGGCCCTCACCTTCCGCATCCGACACAATGAACAGAACCTGTCTTTGGCTGATGTGACCCAGCAAGCTGGTAAATACTTCCTGGTCCCAGCCCCAGCCTTAGTAGGACATACCCAGGCCTGTGGCTGATGCCCCCCTTGAAATATTCCCAACACACACGGGCCCTGCCTGCCACCAAGCATAGCATGACGTGGAGTGGAGCCCACCTGGAGCTGGAGAGAGTCTGACCCACAGCTTCCCTGCAGGGCTGGTGAAGTCGGAACTGGAAGCACAGACAGGGCTCCAGATCTTGCAGACAGGAGTGGGACAGGTATGAGCTAACCGAAGAATCAGCTGAAACCCCAGAGGGCTGACATTATCCACAAGAGATGGGGGCAAACTTGGCAGGAAAACCAGAGCTGAAACTTCATGTACCTACCTGGCTGGCCCACAGGCTTTGCCAAAGCAGCCTTCCCCTTGCAGTTCACTTTCTGGCCAGCAGATGGCCCCAGTGGCTGCTCCTCCTCCTTCCTTTCCCTCCCTCCCTCCCTCCCTCCCTCTCCCCCCTCCTCCTCCTCAAGGGCAAGACCAGTCTTCCATAGGAAGGCCTCCTGCTTGGAAGAACCACCTGAGGTGTCCATAGCCTTCGGCCGCAAAGTTCTAAGTTCCAAGGGAAAACCCTATGCAGTAAGGACATTAAACTCAAAATATATTTCTATTCTGCATCCAACACTGATGCCTCACATTCTACTATTCAATTCCTTGCGACTCTCCAAACTCCTCTACATTCATTTTTTAAACGCAAAACTCCTAGTGAGGGTCATCCACTAAGTTTCAGGCAGTGCGGTGTGGTTGAGTTGGTCCGATGGGGATGGAGAAGGAGGATCTTGGGTCTTTCTGAGCCCTTCTGCCTGTGCCACCATACCCTTGCCCTCCCAGCTTTGCCCTCGGAGATACCCTAGCAGGGAGCGTGGCATGGGGGGGGACGGGGGTTGAGGAACAGCTCCTAAATCTCCACTGCCACTGCCCCCCTTGATTCTAGCCTTGTTCCCACAGAGGGAGGAGGCAGCTGCAGTCCTTCCCCGACCAGCCCGCAGCACCTCTCCCATGCGCTCAGTGCTGCTCACTCTGGTGGCCCTGGCAGGCGTGGCCGGGCTGCTGGTGGCTCTGGCAGTGGCTTTGTGTGTGCGGCAGCATGCACGGCAGCGGGACAAGGAGCGCCTGGCAGCCCTGGGGCCTGAGGGGGCCCATGGTGACACTACCTTTGAGTACCAGGTGTGTGGCCCCGAAAGCTTGTAGACGAGAGGGAATGGAAGGGGCTTGGGAGTCTGGGTCTCACATAGGGTGAGGGTGGGGTGTTGGATGGGGAGTGAGCACCCATGCCTGGGAATACCCGGGCTGGGCCTACAGAAACCCAAGCAGGGGTGTTGCGGGGACATTTTGAATGGACGGGAATTGGGAACAGATGCTTCCTAAGGTTCTTTCCAGGGCCACATTTCTGGGACTCCACTCTCATCTCTGAGGTTGTCAGAGGCACCACCCAAACAGAATAGCCTTGAAAAGAATGAGGACCAGGGCAGCGGAGCCTCCCCCAGAGGAGAGGGGTTTCATACAGAATCCATCAGGGATGAGCCTAGAATGGAGCCCAGGACAATGTTGAAAGGGCTTTAGGGGCCCTGGAGCCCTGCCTGATCTTTCTCCTGCAGGACCTGTGCCGCCAGCACATGGCCACAAAGTCCCTGTTCAACCGGGCGGAGGGTCCGCCGGAGCCTTCTCGCGTGAGCAGCGTGTCCTCCCAGTTTAGTGACGCGGCCCAGGCCAGCCCCAGCTCCCACAGCAGCACACCGTCCTGGTGCGAGGAGCCCGCCCAGGCCAACATGGACATCTCCACAGGACACATGATCCTGGTCAGGACAGGGCCGGGGCCCAGAGGGGGTGAAGGGATGCTTCTAGCTTCTAGGATGCTAGAAGAGGCAGGGCCGGTGGCGTGGGCCAGAGCCAGGCTGTGGTGTCACTGCAGGCGTACATGGAGGACCACCTGCGGAACCGGGGCCGCCTGGCCAAGGAGTGGCAGGCCCTGTGTGCCTACCAGGCAGAGCCCAACACCTGTGCCACAGCCCAGGGGGAGGGCAACGTCAAAAAGAACCGCCACCCTGACTTCCTGCCCTGTGAGTGAGTCCTGCTGGTCAACCTGGCCCAGCCCTCTCTCTGCTGGGAGCCCTGGATGGCTTGGGGGGAAGGGCTGGGCTCCTGGCTCAGGCCAAGTGGCAGAGGTACCAGGACCCCAATAACTGGAGGGGCATCTGAGGTGGGATGTGGGGTCTGTGCAGATGATCACGCTCGCATCAAGCTGAAGGTGGAGAGCAGCCCTTCTCGGAGTGATTACATCAATGCCAGCCCCATTGTAAGTGGCCCTGGCTCCAGCCCCCTCCTCCGCCCCATTTTTATCCTGCCTGCATAAACTCCATTTCCTTCTGGTCACCATCTGCTCCACCTGACGCCCTGGAATTATGGGGCCTGATATCCTGGTGTGGAAGTGGGGGTTTCTCAAGCTCTCCCAGCCTGCTCCCTCCGACCAAGCCTCTCCACTGTAGCATTTCCCACTCTGACTCATGATGTGTCTTCCCTGCCCCAGATTGAGCACGACCCTCGGATGCCAGCCTACATAGCCACACAGGGCCCGCTGTCCCATACCATTGCAGACTTCTGGCAGGTGAGTTCTTGGAAGGAGGGCTTCTCCAGGGACCAGTGGTCTTTGAGGGCAGCCGGAGAGGTTAGAATGGCGTCTCTGTCCCTAGATGGTGTGGGAGAGTGGCTGTACCGTCATCGTCATGCTGACCCCACTGGTGGAGGATGGTGTCAAGCAGTGTGACCGCTATTGGCCAGATGAGGGGTCCTCCCTCTACCACGTATATGAGGTCAGCAAGACCCCATGGCCGGGGGACGATGGGAATGGAGACTGGACGGTGAACCATTCATACATGTATGAATGCATATGCACACACACACACACACACACACACACACGTACTATACATTTACATGTGTGTGTCCAGCCAGGGCCAGAAAGCATTTGTAGGGACCTATGATGAAAGGTACAGAAATAAAACTATAAAACCACCAAAACTGAGGTCATAAGCTGGAAGCTGAGAGTATATGAGACGGGGAAGAGAAGTAAAACCAAAGACCAACATTTAAGACCTACGTTAATCTAGCCTCACTTAGCTCTGAGTTTCCAAAGCCAAGAAAGAAATAACCATCAGTCACGTATAGAATAGAAACAAACTTTTTCATTAGGAGAGAAGACGAGGGGGGCGGGGGACTGGGGAGAGGCAAAGCCGAGGAAAGAGGAACAGATTCCTGACACATGGAAGGTGACCCCCCCTGTAAAGCAGGAGACACTAAGAGAAAATGGAAGCTTCTCATTACTGGGGGAGCACTGGATAATTTTTCATCATCCGATGAGCACTCAGCGGTCTTTTTTTTTTTTCCTTTTTTTTGTTTTTTCCTTTTTTATTTTATTTATTTTTTAATTTAATTTTTTTCTTTTTTCTGTTTATTTTTATATTTTTTTCTTTATTTTGGGTTTTTTGTTTTTTCGTTTTTTCGTTTTTTCTCTTTTTTTCTCTCCTTTTTGTTTCGGCAGTCTTTTTTTTAAAAGCTTTTTTTTTTAATTGGTGTTGCTCATGGTTAAAGGAAAAGAAACGAATACAAATATTATAAAATCTCATCAAAGTTTTTGGTGTGTGTAGCACAGACACTTTGCTAGACTCTGTGAGGAAGGAGGAAGTCTGACCTCAAGAAGCCCACAGTAGCTGTGTCTGGGCGGAAAAGCCACCCGTTGTCCTGAGCAACCCATAAGTGACACAAACAACTAGGGGTCTTGGGGACAGCTGGGGCAGTAGGAGCGGGCGGTTGGGTAAGCTTCCGGGAGGATGTAGAGTTTGAGCCGGCCTGGGAGGCTGGGAGGATCTGGAGAGGCGCTGCCGTGCTCAGGCCTGGGCCCGCTCCTCGGCAGGTGAACCTCGTGTCGGAGCACATCTGGTGCGAGGACTTCCTGGTGCGCAGCTTCTACCTGAAGAACGTGCAGACCCAGGAGACGCGCACGCTCACGCAGTTCCACTTCCTCAGCTGGCCGGCAGAGGGCACTCCGGCGTCCACCCGGCCGCTGCTGGACTTCCGCAGGTGAGGGGGGCAGGGCGGGGAGAGAGCGGCGCGCGAGCCGGGGGCGGGGGAGCTGGGCGTCCCCACCGCCGCGCCCCGCCCCCACCGACCACCAGCTCCTCCTGGGGGCTCTGGTCTTGTGAGGCGGGCCCTCCAGCCCGACCTGGAGCCTCGGCCTCCGACCTCCAGCCGCCCCCCTTCCAGACCCCGCAAGCCCGGACTGATGCTCTGGCTGGCTGTGCGCATCCCTCCACCCGCGTGCTCCCGCTCTCTGCTCTTCTGCCTGCTGTGTCCCCCTCGCCCCTTTTCTCTCCCTGCCTCCCCGCGTCTGGCTCCTCCATCACCCCCGCCCCCAAGAAGGGCTCACCTGAGTTCAAGCTCCACCCCCCCCCCCCCCCCCCGCCTTCTCTCCCTCTCCCGGTCCCGGCTCCTGTCTCACCTGTTCGTCGCCTCCCGTGCTGCTCTTTGGGATCTCCAGCATATTCTGGGTGTCTGCTGTGCCCTGGTCTCTCACTCCCTCCTGCCCATCTGTCCTTCTTTATCTCTTGCTGTTCCTTGGCCTGTTATTTCTCCCCCCGTCTGTCTTTCCTTCCTTTCCCTCTCTCTCCCCTCCCCATGCCTCTCCCCTCATCTCTTGTCTCTCCCACTGTCTCTGAGTTTGTCCTACTTTCTCTCTCCATTTCTCCTGCCCTGCAGGTCTCCCCTGTTCCATCCCCTCTCTCCCTGCTTTCTCCACCTCCCTGCCTGCTCTGCCTCTCTCGGTCTCTCCCTCCCTCTGTCTGCCCACTCTGTCCTTCTGCCCTTCTTCCCTTCTCCTCCTCTGTCTCTCTCCCTCTCACGGCTGCCAGTGTCATTTTTGTGATCTGCAGCTAGTGTTCTCTCTCCAGTTGCATAGTCACAAAAGTGATCATTGGCAGGCGTGGCCGCTGCATGGACAGGACAATCCAATCAGGACTTGTGGGCCCAGGGGCCCCATGAAGGCTGCTGGGAGAGCTGGGGGCTGGGGCTGGGGTGGGGGCGAGGGACTCGGAGGAGACAAACACTATCAAAGGCAGTGCGGAGGATCTTGGGATTGCTGGGGACTCAGGGGAGCCGGTGGGAGCCGGGACAGGAAGCTAACTAGAGGACTTTGCCTGTTCTGACAACAGCACCCCCCCACCAGGCCAGTCCTCCAGCACCCCCAATCTCCCCCCCTGGCCCACACTGCAGCCTTCACCTGCTTCTCTGCCTCTTGCCAGGCTGGCCTGAGGTCTCCAGGTGCTGGGCAGAGAGCAGAGGAGCAGAGCTGGGCTGGGAAGCTGGGGATAGTTTCTTTCTTTTTTTTTTAAGTTTATTTAAGTAATCTCTACACCCAATGTGGGGCTCGAACTCAGGACCCCAAGATCACGTGCTCTTCCCACTGAGCCAGCCAGGCGCCCCAGCTGGGGATAGTTTCTGAGCCTCAGGATAATGGTTTCTAACTGGGCCCCCTGGAGCCCGAGACACGGGCTTTTCAAAAGCAATGCCAGGGGTCATAGAGCTATTTTCTTTTTTCCACATTTAAAAAAATCTTTATAGAATTAGTGCATGGACCGTTTTTAAGACTGCACAGGTAAGCTAAAAGATTACATTTCTTTGCTTTAGGCCAGAAGTATGTAAACTCAGTTGCCATTGGACACCCGGAGCAAATTTAACTGCTGCCTAATAAATATGGTTTGCTGAAGGTCTACCAGAGGGAAGGCAAACTAATTTTTTTTTAAGTGCTAAAAAGTGACCCCGAACAAGTTTCTTGATCTCTGTTTTCTTACCTGTGAAATGAGGATGATGACCCATACTTTAGGGGGTTGTCACAAGAGTCAATGGGATAAAGTCTGTAAAATCTCGTTTCAGTGCTTGGCACACAGCAAAGGCTCGATGAATTCTAGATACGATTCATTGTCATTATTATTAAACAATTGGGAGCCTACTGCAGAGACTTCTGTTCAATCCCAGCTCTCTAACACATGAGACAACTTACAACTTGCTAGAAAACCATGTGGACTCCTGTAAAATCATTCAGAGTCACCTAGCCCTTGCAAGTCTGGAGGAATCACACTGGTAGACCATTAAGTTCCAAGCGTTCCCTGAAACAATCTAATAATTCCTCAGGTGGTCCTCCCTGGTCCTGGCCCACTGAGGGTATCAGGATCTGCAGGTAATTCTCCAAGCAGGAAAGTCATAAGGGACAAGGGCAGGTTAGACTAGGCCACTGAAGAAGGGGAAAATCCCCTGCTTCCTGCTGAGAGGGCAGCAGTCAGGGTAACAGAAAAGAGTCTGAGGTCCAAGTGGACCCCAAGTCTAAATATGACCCAACCACAGAGCACCTGTGCTGAGATGAGGCTGATTCCGGGAGACAGACAGCCTCATAACATTCAGAGCTGAGAGGTTGTCCTCCCCTGGTCAAAAGATCTTTGTGCCTAGAGCTACCTGACCTCATTGCTAGTGAGGACTACAAGGGGCCTGAGTGGGGAGGGGAAGAGCCTGGGCAGTTGTAAAGGAGGGCAGAGGGGCAGAGCAGGAAGGTGACAAGACTGACACCCTTGAAGTCACCAGAAAACCTATTCTCCCTGGACTTTAGCAGAGGTGGCTATTGATATGATGTAGTATCATTAATAGTACTACCATTTATTGAGCACCCACTGTATGCCTTATGCTTAATTCTTTACATGGATTACCTCATGCAATCATGGTGAGAACCCTAAGAAGAGGTTTACTATCATTATCACCCTCACTTTACAGACAATAAAACTGAGGCTCGAAGAGCCCAAGTCAGCCGTTCCCAGGTGCATCGCTTGGCACCTAGCTCATTAAGTGACAAGGCAAGCCCAGAGCCACCCACACCATCTCTGGTTCTTTGCCTCCTGCCCTGACTCATTCCTCCAGCCCTCTTCCCTCCTCTGCCCTGGGCACGTGGGGACAACAAGAAGAAAGAGAGGCCCCCCAGGGATTTGCTGGTGCCTCCCCGCCTTCACACCCACTTCTTGTTGCAGGAAAGTGAACAAGTGCTACCGGGGCCGCTCCTGCCCCATCATTGTGCACTGCAGGTGCGTGCGGACGGGCTGGGGGCAGGGATGGGGATCACAGGGGACAGGGCAGCCCAGGCCAGAGGGCCCCAAGGTGGGGCATTCCTGATTCCCACCCCTCTCTCTGGTCCTCCGCCCTGGGCACATCTCCCGTGCATGCTGCCTGCCTCGCCCCTTGATGCTGGCCAACGACAGCCCAGGGGCCAAGTTCAACATACCACCTGGTTTTGTTTTTTTTTTCAATGACCCATGAGCTAAGACTGGTGTTCACATTTTTAAATGGTTGAAGAAGAAGAAAAAAAGAAAAAAGTTTGCTGAACCAAAGCCTGGCTAGAGGCTGGAAAGGGCCATTCCCATCCCCTCCAGCTGTTTCCACCTTAGGACTGAGCCAGGACTCTGCTTTTAGGCTGGCCCACTACCCAAGTGACACCCCGTGGGGCACAGGCTCCCCACTCAAGGCCCAATTCCCAGGGCCCAGGGGCTATGATCGCTGCCTCCTCAGCTCACTCATGCCCTCCCCGAGCCCAGCCTAAATGGCCCCACCAGTGTCTTCCCCACCCCAAGCCTCCCTGTCTCCTCTGCCCCTCCCCCTTTCTGCTGGTCCCGAGCTGAGCCTGTCATCATCTCTCGTTTCAGCGACGGTGCAGGGAGGACTGGCACTTACATCCTCATTGACATGGTACTGAACCGCATGGCAAAAGGTGAGGGCCTTCCCCACAGCGCCTGCAGCCCGGCCCTGACGAGCCGTCCCAGCACCCAGGCTCACAGGAGCTCCTGCAGGGACCGGTTATCACAACCCCGGGCTTTGCCCAGTCCTCTAAGCCTCCCAGGCCAGGATGCTCTAGGCTTTCTGGGTCCTCTCCTCCTCTGGACAACCCCTGAGCAGCCCTGTGCCCTCTCCAATCTCCAGGAGTAAAGGAGATCGACATCGCTGCCACCCTGGAGCACGTCCGTGACCAACGGCCTGGCCTCGTCCGCTCTAAGGTGACTGTTCCTCCCTGTGCTGACCCGAGCTGCTGGCCTCCCCCAGGGAAACCAGCAACAGCCTGCCTCCCCCACCTGCCCTCACCTTTCCCAGGAGGACTCCCCCTCACCCAAGTGACCTCCCCGGCTCCCCCTCCCAAAAGCCCACGCCCTCTCTCCATGACCATCCTCCCCCTGCCCTTCCCCAGGACCAGTTTGAATTTGCTCTGACAGCCGTGGCGGAGGAGGTGAACGCCATCCTCAAGGCCCTGCCCCAGTGAGACCCCTGGGGCCCCTCAGTGGGCAGACCAGCCTCTGTTCCCTCTTTGCCTATGTGAGCATCTATCTGTGTACCCCCTCCTCACCCCCCGCCCCCACCGCCTCGGTCCCTCTGGGACATGGCCAGTCGTCCAAGAGTAGTGTGAAGAAGGGGACGTGGGAAGGGTCGGGCTACCCAGCCTCTCACCTGTCGGAGCCCCCGGGAAGTTCTACGGGGGTGTGGGGGGCTGGCAGCCAGCCAGGAGCAGAGGAAAGTCCTCTACCCAGAGCCTTCTCCTGCCTGAGTTCCCTGGCCCCCAGCTCCCGTTCTTCTGAGAGCTCCCAGGATATCCGTGTGGACGGAACCGGGTGGAGGGCCTGCCACCGCCCCTCCCCACCCCGCCCTTCTTGCTTGTCCAGCCCCCACTGCCTGCCACCCTGCCTCTGTGGCCCACACTCTGGCCCCCGCCCTCCCTGCCTCCCTCAGGCCTCCTCCCCTGCCCTCCTGCCATGTGCCACTCCACTCTCGCCCTCTGGCACAAGAGAACATTTCTAGAGAAATCTACTTTTGTATCAATGTGAATAAAGTTAGTGTGTCATGCGTGCAGCTACCCAGACTCCTACACTTTTCGTCGTCTCTGCTTCCAGACTCCATCTCAAGGCCCCGTGAGGAGCCCGGCCCTGCTGCATTGCTCAGGAGATGCAGAGAGTGCCGGGTGGGCCAGGCTGCGGAGTCTGGCTCTCCGAGGCTTGAATGGTAGCCAGTAATGAGGTGGTTGTCTCTCTGCAGCGCCTCCCCTGGGGCTGGCAGTCTCCCAGGAGCTCCCACGCACAGCTTCACCGTGATGCTACCCCATCGGTAGCCCGGAAGAACATTCTCCCGAGGTAACGCCAATTGTATATAGTGGAGTTTGGATTCAAAGCCAGGCATGCTTAACCTCTTTACTGCCTCTCCTCTTAGTTCGTGAGCAGCTGCTTCGTGCCCTTCAGCCTCAGGATAATGAACCTCGGGCGGGCCAAGTGCCTGGCACACCACAAGCAAAACTAGCTAGACTCCAATAGCAGCTTGTAGACCAGGCCTGTGAGACGTCACAACAGGCATCCATCCAGCTGGGGGCAAGGGGGCACTTTCTCCCCCTCCCCCAGCCCTCCTCCCTGTAGGGCCCCAGGGGAGCCCTCACCTGCATGTCAGGAGGCTTCCTTGGACACAGAAATGTGTCCTGGTGGACACAGAAATGAGGCCAAAAGAGCCTTGGGCCCGGAGCTACTTGGGAATTAGGAACACTTAACCTTGGCAAGGCTGTCCCCTCACATGAAAAACAGGGGGGAGTCCCATCTGCCCGGCACAGGGAGCAAAGGGACCGGCGAGCAGACCACAGGCCTCCCTATACTTCACCTGAGCTCTGCTGAGGCTCCACTCCAGTGTTTGACATCTCAAAGACTAGAAGTGGGCAAAACAGCCATGTTAGAAACTTCCAGCAGCTTCTCTCTTTCAAGATAGAGGCTTGAATTGCCTCTTTCAGCGCAGGCTGCTTCCTTGCTTTGAGAAAAGTACAATACAGGCCCTTCGGCTGTTGAAGACGAAGCTAGGCAGGCACTTATCCTGGAATGGAAGAGAGTGGCCGGGGAGCCACAGCGCTCTGCTTGACAATGGAGAGTTGTTTGTCCCGTGGCTGAAAGGGCATCTCCGAAGGTGTCTAGAGAGAAGGGAGGAGGAGGTCCCTGGCTCTTTCATCCCTAGGTCCTGAGGAGTTTAGGGCCTGGACCCTGGGTGGGGTGGACTTGGACCACTCCACGTGGGAAAGGCAGGCCTCTGAGACTGGCCACCGGCCTTGAGGTAAGGGAACCCGGGGAGGGGCTCAGTTTGTGGGCCTCAGGAGTAGTTTTTACAAGTTTTCACCACGTGTTCCCTACTTTCGGTCGTTCCCATACTTGTAGTTGAGTCATAACTTAGTTCAGTCCTAGCTTTGGGGCAGAGTAGTGGACGGTGTGTCCCCTCCCAGGAAGGGGAGCAGCGACTGCCTGGGGAAGGCCAGCTGTGGGGCCACCAGAGGTGAGGGCAAAAGAATGTGAGCATTTCTCGGGACTCAACAAGGTACTCGGGGAGGGCAGCCTGGTCAAAGGGGGGTACTTCTGCTGTCATCTGGGAAGCCTTGTGACCTCTGGGTGTTTGGGCAATAGAGGTGGCTATGTCACCCACTGGTCCCGTAGGGTCCCCTTTGGGGCCACCCTGGAAAGGAAGAACATGGGAACACAACACACCACCGAGCGCTCAAAACAGCTTTATTTGTTGACTTCCAGTGTTTCTCTCTCGGTCTGAGCTCAGCCTAGCTGGCTTGATAGGTCTCTGAGATGCAATGTCACAGGGCTAGCAACACCCTGGCTCCACCGCTCCCCTCCCTGGCCACGGGGCTCCCCAGGCAGGCAGGAGGAGAGGCAGCTCATTTGTGGTGTTGGAGAAGAAGAATGGGCAGCAGGGTCAGAGGCCAAAGAAGCCATTCAAGCAGCAACATGCCCGGAGCACCCATTACACACCAATCCCGGCCACGTGCATGCGTGCATGTTCTCTCTCTCTCTCTCTCTTTCACACACACACACACACACACACTCTCTCTCTCTCTCTCCCTCTCACACCAGTGGCCTCCCCTTCCAAGCTCTCTGCCTGCCCACGCCCATCAGTCAGCCTTCTGGGGCCCCGCCCTGCTCATCCCATCCCATCCGGGCCTGTTCCGACTGCCCACAGGAAAAGAGCCTCTCCCAGATGCCGCAGGGCTTTGATTTGTACACTCTAAGCCCGGCACTAGCAAGAGGTGTCAGGGGAACCGAAGCTTGGTCCACTACCCCTTCATCCACATTCTTGCCACCCCTGCCAGAATCAAATCTGATGACAAGATCTCCCCTTCCCACAGCGAGTGACAAGCTGACCTGGGCTGGAACTACATGTCCCAAGATGCACAGCTCCACAACCACGCACCGCTTCCCCTAGCATGATCTATCAGAAATGAGGCAGGGTGTGTTGCATTCTGGGACCTGTAGTCCCCAAGAGACAGCACCAAACAGCCAAGGAAGAGATCACAGGCTAAGACTACGGATGCCTCCCACCCGGCCCCCACCCACCACCCGGGCCCAGCTCTACGCTCAGCATGGGTGAGGGAGAGGAATGGAGGGTCCCCTCCCAGCGCACAGGGGAGGGCGCTGTCCTGTTGGAACTGTGCAGCGGCTCTGGATCCCGGACATCCAGCTCAGAACACATCTGAGGAGAGAGCGGGGGCGGGGTGACAGGAGACAGGGTCAGCAGAGAGCCGTGGAGGATGGAGCCGAGCATGCAGACCTGGGCTAGCCCTGTGGCCTCTCCCTGAGCCCTGATGCATGGTGAAATAGGACGGGGTACAGCCCCCTCCTAGGCCTCCCTCCTGGGGCACCCTGGCCTTATCCCACCTCTCCAGGGATAGCCGGCCTCACCTCTGCCTAGTCCCGAGGCCTGGGGCAGGCTGAGGCAGCAAGAGGAAGGGAGGAGGAGTGGGCTCCGGTTCCGAATCTGGATGAGAGGCTCCCGCCCCACCCAGCTAGCCTCCCCAGAAGACCTTATGGCCCTACCGGCCACAGCATCTTCCTGGTCACACTGAGGCTTTCTTGGGGAAGGAAGAAGGGAGTCCTAGCCAGATGGCAGTGAAAGCAAGCGATGCGGCCCGCGGGGAAGTGCAGAGAGAAGAGAGCGAGGGAGGAGCAGCAGCACCAGAAGGGAAGCAACAGAGACGTCAGAGCTCAACGCTGCACCGAAACCAGGGTGGGATGTCTGCAGCTGGACAAGGAGCACGGGAGACTCCCTGGTGTAGCTGCCGACTCCGGCTCAGAGAACCCCAGGCCAAGTCCTCCTTCCTTGATGTCATCAGCAACACAGGTGGCAGAAGACCTGGGCACAACAGGCCCGACCCAAACCACTAATGCCCCTTAGAAACTCCCCATCTAGTAGGAATAAGTGCATCCTGGCTCCTGGGAGGCCCTCCCACTGCCCGGAGGCTCCCCACCCTGGGCTTCACCAGGGACCTATCAGCTGTGGGCTGAGCAGAGCAAATCCCGAGTCCACACTGGAGTGCGAGTGGACATGGGAGGGAAACCTGTTGGGGGAGCACTGAGTTGGAGAAGGGCTCCTGCAACTCAGGCCCTGCCCCTCTGCCCCGACAGTGAGCAGGAGCCCCCGGTCGCCCTGAAATCAGGGTGGTTTGGGCCTGGTGATCAGAGGATGAGGCAGCGAGAGGCCTTCTCCTCTGGGGATGGGCTGGGTTTGGCCGCATCCCCCCTTGCAGCCTCAGGGGTCCCCCCCACGCCGGGATCTTGGTCCTGGGCCTTGGGGAGCCCCTGCCGACGACGCTGCGCCCCCCGCCCACCTGCTGGTTTCTTCCCAGCTGCCTCCATCTCTGACAGGCTGTAGGCCATGGCGAGCTGCAGGTCCTCATCATCCTCGGAGAGATCGCTGTCAGAGGTGCGGGAGGCAGGAGTCTGCCGGACCTGTGTGCCCCCGGGCCTGGAGGTGACACACTGTTGCTGCTCGCGACGGCTCAGCTCCAAGCCCAGCGCCAGGTCATCTGGGACACCTGTAGGAGTCATGGCCACCATGGAGCCCTCTGACCCAGGCCAAGGGAATCAGGCCAGGCTGCAGTGGCAACTCTGACCGCTTATAGCCCCTCCTTTGGAACCGGCACGCGTGCACTCTGGCACCTAGCATGGTGGTCATGTGCGTGGGCAGGTACCCAGCGCCAACACATATGAGCTGTCTCCTTGGGCAAGTCACTCAACCTCCCTAAGCCTCCCTTTCCTCATCTATAAAATGCAAACGGTGAGAGCGCCTACGTTGTCAAATTGTTCCAATTTGACAAGCACACTTGGCGTGCAGTGCCCCCAGAGGCGGCAGGCAGTGAAGGGGCGCCATGCTGACCATCGCATAGGGCGTGATGCTGTGGGAAGGGTTCTGCCCCAGGAATCCTGCACCCTGCGGGTCACTCATGGCTTTACCCCTTACTAAGTAGGACAAGGCCTTGGGCCTGGGGCTAACTTGGGAGTTAGGGCCATTTAACCATGCTGAGGTTCAGTCTCCTCACTTGAAAAATAGGGCCAATATCAAAGCCCTGCCTTCCCCTTGCCTGCTTCAATACAGAGCTCATGTTATGCGCACCAGTGCTTTCAAAACAGTCCATGTTCTGCAAACCCCGGGCACCCACTAAGGATGATGGTGATCGGCTGGCCCTCTGAGACTCCTCCGTTCCCTGCCCCTGCCTGGGGATTCCCATCTCTGATTCTGCCAGTAGGGCCTGTGGCCACCATTCCTTCACTGCCCCAAAGGAGTTCCGAGAGGAGCGGTTTGGAGGGGGCCTTGGGGCCTGGGCCTGGGGCTTCCTACCAGGGACTGGGTGGCAGAGCCACTCCTCACCATTGATTGTGACTGACTTCAGCTGTCCGTCTTCTTCCACTTCTACCCGTTCCTGCCCGTTCTCCATGATTCTGTGGGGGATGGCACGGTTCACTCAGCGAGCACGCACGAATCCTGCAGGTGCCTGTCCATGCTCTGGGATGCCGCAGCGAACAGGACAGACTCTGCCCACAAGGAGCTGACCTTCTAGTTGCATGCGGCTCCCCCGCTACCCCTCACCCTCACACCCCTGCACCTGGGATGATCCCAAAGGAGCCCTCACCTGCGTGTCGTGATGCGGTGTCCTTGGACAAAGGTGGTGGACGTAGAAACAGAGCGAAAAGCACCAGCCCCAGGACTGAAGGAGAAAGATGAGGAGGAGAAATCTGGCATGGACACAAGGGAGGAGGCAGAGAGGTTGTCAGAGGGAGGATGGAGCCGGCATGCTGCAGTCAAGACGGGGCCGGGAACCTCTGTGGGGTCTCCCTGCAGAGATGCCCGAAGGCAGGGCTCCCCATACTCAGGAGAGAAGGCTTGGAAAAGGGAACGAGCCGGGACGAGGGGATCTAGGACCCAGAGCTAGCAAAAACGCAAAGGGACAGCACATACCAGAGTGCCCAGGGAAGGAGGAAGAGAAGGTGAAGAAGGGGCCCGAGTGTCGGGAGCCCCGGCTCTGAAGCTCTGAGAAGGGGCCCAGATCATCTGCAACAAGCAAGCAGATTAACAATCATCTGGCAAAGAGAGCTGCCCCCCAAAAATGTATGAACCCTGCCTTTCAGCCTAGAAATATAACCTAAGCATTTCTGATATTTTTTTTCTTTTTTGATTGTGGACTTGCTTACGAATTAAGTATCTTTTTAATATTAGATATGAAAAAGATCCCTGGTAAATTCTGTCCACAGTAGACAATGGAGGAGGGAAGGGAAAGAGGAAGGGGGGACGGCTAGCTCCTTCGGCACAGGCAGGTAAGCACGGTGTGAAGTCAGGCCCACCCGGCCAGGAGGCCCGACTCCCCCATTTGCTGCGTGGCTCTCAGCTAGTTATCTGGAAGTACCCTTGTGTTCTCATCTGTAAGTGGGGAGAAAATTATCCACCTCACAGGGTTCATAGTCATTACTGCACACATGTTATCTGTCGTGTGTGATGTCACTGTGATTGTCACACGGCGCTCTGAGTCTTGCTTTCGTGGCTGCTACTGTGCAGGCCTGACAATATACCATTGTGGCCCTCATTTCATAAGGCGAGTCTCGGGGGGCTCAGGCCTGTGTCCGGTTCTGTCCCTGCTGTCCCTGGACCCACCCCCACAAAATCTTCCATCCGTGGAATTCTGCTGCCCTCTCAGCCTCCTTCCTCAGGGGCTCCCGGCTGATGGAGGAGGCCTGGAACCGGAGTCGAGCCAATCAGAGGCCTCCTGAGCCCACTCACCAAAGAGCTCCGCAAAAGGGTCTCCACTCCCGAAGAACTCCCGGAAGACCTCCTCGGGGCTGCGGAAGGTGAAGGTGAAGCCAGGCCCACCGCCACCAGGTTCCGCCCGGGATGGGCCAGTTCCTGGAGGAGGGGCAGGATGAGGAGGGGCCTTAGGGCATGCATCTTGCCCTGAGCCAGGGGACCCCACTGAAGGCATGGCCAGGAGCCTCAAGAGAACATCCGCTGCACTAAAAATCTGCCCTCCCCCTCTCCTCAGTGACCCACTTCCATCCCTGGGCCCCGCCGCTCCACCTACCTGCCCCAGTCAGCCCTTCCCGGCCATAACGGTCGTAGATCTCCCGCTTATGCTCTGGAAAAAGAGACCCGATCATTTCTCCCTCCCTCTGGGATGACGGCCTCCCCTTCCAGGTTAGGACCCTCAGAGGATCGCCCAGTGACTGAGGCTAGGGGGACAGCAGGGTGCAAGGGAGACACGGGCTATAGGTTTCAGCAGTGCCAGCTCTTCTCAGTGTGGCTCCCTCTAATCTGTAGAATGGGCACAATAACAGCACCAACCTCATAGGCTCATTGCAAGGATTAAATAAGACAATCCACATAAACTGCTTGGCACAGTGCCTGATAACATAGTAAGTGTTCAACAAATATCAGCTAATTATTACTATGCTATTAATCAGGGCTTAGCCTCAATGTCGCCTCCTCAGAGAAGCCTTCTGTGACAACTGTAACAAAAAGGGTAACCGTCATTCCCTATCAACATCATCCAGCTACTTCTCTGCAGAATACTCTTGTCCATTTCCTTGGTTAATGTCCGGCTTCCTGGGCCAAATGTAATAAACCCATGATGACCAGGACAGTGTCTGCTTGTCCTCCGTTGTTCCCAGCAAGGGCCCAGCACCATAAACACTCAATGAGTATTTTCTGAATGAATAAATAAATAAATGACAGACCTGGAGGGGCGCCTAGTGGCTCAGTCGGTTAAGCATCCGACTCTTGATTTCAGCTCGGGTCGTGATCTCAGGGTCATGAGACCGAGCCCAGCATAGGGCTCCATGCTCAGTGCGGAATCTGCTTGAAATTCTTCCCCCTCCTTCTCCCTCCCCCTCTGCTCCTCCCCCTGCTCGCACTCTTTCTTTCCCTCTAAAATAAGTAAATAAATAAAATCTTAAAAAAAACCGCAACAGACCTGGATTCGTATTCCAGCTGTGTGTGACCTTGAGCAACTTACTTCACCTCTCTCAGCCTCAGTTTCCTTGCCTATAAAGTGGGGATGATAAACCCTGCTTCACAGGATGGCTGTGAGGACTCTTGGGGATTACACCCACCAATGCTTGGCACAGAGAAGCCTCGGCACACGTAGGTTACCTGCCCTGCTTCCATCCCCTTGTCAAGACCCATGCTGCAACTACCATCCCAGATCCCGGGGAGCAGACACTCAGCACAGGGGATTAGGGAAAGAATAAAAGGGTGCTTTGCACATAGTAGGTGCTCACTTGAAGCAAAAAAAAAAGTCGCAGAGTCCCCTGTTGGGGGGGGGCACTTAAATGCCAGGTTGGAAAGAGGCACGGAGGATACAGGGGTGGCAACATGGCTTTGGGAAGGAGTAGGCCGGGGCATGAAATGGAGGCAATAGGTGCTGCCCTGCCCCACCCCCCGGCCCTTACTGTCTGACAGCACTTCATATGCCTCCGCCACCTCCTTGAACTTCCTCTCAGCAAATTCTTTGTTATCCGGGTTCTTGTCTGGGTGCCACTGAAGGGCCTTCCGCCGATACCTGCAGGAAGTGGGTCCAGTGGGTTGGGTCAGAGGACAAAAGCAAGCACCTCTCACCATGAAACAGAACGACCCACTTGCCCGTTAGCCTGCCACTGTCCTTTCTCCACTCAGATCCCCGTCCACCCCAGCTGCTAGGGCTACTTCTGCTGCCATGTTTTAATGGGGTCCCTATCTCTCCCCTCAGAGGCCAGTGCTAGGACTACTTGCAGCAGCAGATGATAATGTAAGCAGGAGAAAGCCCCAGCCCTAACCCCTCCCTGGAGCTGCAAAAGTTGGAAATACGTGTGGCCATGGGGTGTACAGGGCACTGGCCGCTCCTGGTCACAGGGCCTGACATTTTTGCAGGGATCCTGAGAAAGCCCACACCTAGGGGCTGAGGCTTGAGGCAGGAGTGAAGGGGGAGGTGGGGGGGGATCCACTGCAGAAGGACGCACAGTGCACCTCCCAGCAGAACTTCACGCTAAGGACTTTCTCCGACTCTTCCTGGGGTCTTCTTCCTTCCTATAGAGGGAGCCCCCCAATCCTTTCTAAGGACCTAGTTCCAGCGGCAAGGCCTCTGAAGGACCTTTATGGTGGTGTGGGGGAGGGGTTGGGGGGGCGAGAGGCTTTCTGATGCGCAGCGGAGGCACTTACGCCTTCTTGATGTCATCAGCAGACGCACTTCGCGGCACGTCTAGGATGTCGTAGTAGGATGCCATGGCAACTCGTCAGGAGTCAGATGGGCCTCGATGGGGCTGCAGGAGAGGAGGAGGAGTCAGGCCGGAAGAACCCAGCGTCCCTCCCTGGGCCTGGAGACCCCCGGGGGAGCCGGAGGCGCTCCCAGGGGGAAGCGGCGCCCACTAGGTTCTGCTTGGGGCCGGTGACGAGGCTCCCTCCGGCAGCCTTATCGGTCCCCCGCAGGCCGGTGCCGAGGGCTATCTCGGCGCCCAGGCCCGGGGAGCCCTATCGCAGCCCCGTGAGTCCAGCAGCCCGGCCCGGGGCCTCCCAGCCTGACCGGGGCCCCCCGCCCGCACCTCCTCCGTCGAGAGTCCCTGGCCTCCTGCAGCGCCCCGCCCCTGCCCCCCGCCGGAACCGTCTGGCACCGGCCGCCCCGACTCGCGGCTGCTGCGTAGGACGCGCCTGTCCCAGCTGTGCGCGCAAGCATGCGTCAGCGGCAAGGAAACTACTAGAGACCCAGAGGAGGCCGGCTCGGCCTGTCACCCAGGGGGCGGGGGTTGGGGGAGTGCTGCAGGGGCTGCCGGGAGATGGGGGCGGAGCCGGCTATTTTGGGCTTGCACCCGGGCGACGTCATCCCCAAACGCGACCTGGGAGACCGCGGCCGGTTCCATTCCGGCGTGACGCACTCGCGGGCCAACGAGCCGCCCGGCCCTGGTCCTTCTGTCCTTTCCTATAAACGGGCTCGATGATCGATGGCTACTCACTCCGGGAGAAATCCCCCATCTCAAGGACTCAGACTTCCCCCCTCTGGGCCTAAATCCACCCCCTTCAGATTTCTGCTCCCACCCCAGGTCCTGAAAAGAGGCTGCCCCAACTTCCCTGAGTAGGTCAGGCCTGCCTGTCAGTGTCTCCTGACACCATCACACTCGTCTGAGTTACAAATCAGCCCTTGCTTGTTTGATTCTTTGACGGACCTTCACCTCCCCCATTAGAATGTAAATTCCACCTGACAGAGATTGTGTCTTTTTCTTGCCCTAGAGTATTTAAGGCAGTTGTGGGGTTCAAAAATAGCCTTTGGATGATTAAATAATGAACAGATTGGAACCTCTTGTTGACAGTTTTGACACATTTGGGGAAGGTGGGGTTAAAGGGTAAAAGGAAAACAAAAAAAGGAAAAGGAAATTCTCCAGATTCAAGGTTTTTTGGCTTTTTGGTTTTCTGGGATCCACCCCCCTCCCAGAGTGATCCCAAATAGACCTTGTCCACCTCAAAATGATTCCTGGGTTCAGGCCTCATGGGAGAGTTAGAGAACTTTCCAGAATTGGCTCCTGCTTGATATCGTCCAGGCTAATCCACAACTATTAATTGAACATCTACATAGTAGATGCAGCCAGGATGTAAAATGAAGAATATGACCCAGTCCCTGACTTCACAGAGCTCCAATTTGATAAGATACCAGCCCAACAATATAGCCCACTGGGAAATCCCAAGGTTTTAAAAACAGACAGACCTGGGTTTGCAACCTGGCACTATCGTGTGACTTGGCAAAACCTCTGAGGACTCAGTTTTTCCTACCTAAATACAGGTAACACCTTGGGCTGTTAGTCAAATGAGGTGTGGTACATAGTACATCTGGGTCTTAGTACATACCTCTCTGGCATCATGATTGGCCCAAGCAGTCATGCTTATATGAGTCCGGAAGAGTGTTTTCGGCTGGGTGACCCAGCAATCCTTCACCAAAGAGAAGGGCTTGAGCTAGACATGAGGGAAGAAGGTGGTGTGCATTTGTCCACTTTCCCTGGCTGCCCACAGTCTCAACCTTCTGACTACCTTTGGGGAATTCCCAATGTGTAGGCCTTGATGGGAGATAGGCCACCCCCTGTCACAAAGCCCTGACACGTGCTGTCCCAGACTTCTCGGCTCTAGGGGTACATAGCCATTAGCTCTGCCAATTGAAACCTCCAGCTGGGACTTTGAATGTGGAGCAAGTCAGAGAGAAGCAAGAGCCGTTGAGAATTCATTTCTGCGGTGATTGTGACAGCGGAGTCAGCAGCGGCCTCTAGTGTCTGAAGGAGGAAATGTCGGTCTCGGTGCCTGGGTGGGAAGATGCCTCATTGCAGTGCCTCCCCCCGCCCCCCCCCCCCCCCCCGCTCTGTAGGGAACCCGGGTCTTTTAGGCAGGCTGTCCTGTGCCCTGACCTTGACCAGGGTGCTGGATGCTCAGCTTCCCTTGGTGCCTACCTGTTTGTGGAGTCTCATGTGGCAACCCTCATATTAATTCTGTACGCTACCGAGTGTCTCTCCAGTGTGTGTGTGTGTGTGTGTGTGTGTGTGTGTGTGTGTGTGTGTGTGTATGCGGGAAGGGGGGGGGTGTCTTTTTTCTTTGTTTTAACTTGCCAGAACTAACTTCTGCTGTTTACAATGAGAATCCTGACTGGCCTTAGTATAAGAGGAAGGAATAGGTTGGGTCACTCCAAAATCTTCCAAATCTCTTTCTTCTTACTTCTCTTATCTCAACAGACATTTGTCAGGCACCTACTGTGTATGTGATATTATATTAAGAATTGGGAATACAAAGGGGTTTAAGTTCCAGTCCTTGTACTCAAGGTGATAAAAATCTAGTTGGGACATTGACAAATGACAGCTGAGGGAAATTATATCGAACACATGTGGCAAACAAAGTGTTAATTTCCTTTGTTCACAAGAAAGGACCAACAATGCAGTTTTTTAAATGGGCAAAAGGCAGACAAGACAGTTTACAGAAGAGAAAATGCTGATTTTTAAACATATGAAAAGATGCTCGATCTTATTCACAAGAGAATTATAAAGGAAAGCTGCAATAAAATACTTTGTTTCACTTATCGGATGATTGACAAAGATCAAAAAGTTTTATACATTGTGTGGGCCAGGCTGTGGGCACAGGCATGCTATAGCACATTGGCAGTTGGAGAGCAGTAGGGTGCATATCAAAGTTAAAGGTGCGTAGCCTTTGACTCAGCAATTCTGATTCTAAGAGGTTTTGGTTGTACACATGGGCAAAGAAGTATGTACAAGGGTTCCAGAATTTGTTTCCAAAGCAAAGAATTGGAAACAACCTAAATACTCACTAACAGCAGACTGGTAAAATAAGCAAGGGTACACTATCCAATGGAATAGTACATTGTTACCAAAAAGAATGAGGCATATCTTTATGTACTGATAAGGACCATCTTCCGGATTTTTTGTTAAATGAAAAAACGAGGGTAAAACAAAGTGTATCTAAGTGTGTGTATAGTCATCCCCCTTATCCACAGTTTCAGTTACCTGTGGTCAACCAGTCTAGAAGCAGATAATTCTCCTTCTGATGTGTCATCAGAAAGTCACAAGTAACCAACCACTACATCGGAATACCTACGTCATTCACCTCACTTTATCTCATCATGTAGGTATTTTAGCATCTCACATCATCACAAGAAGGAGGGGAGTACAACACAAGATTTTTTTTTAAAGATTGTATTTATTTACTTAAGAGAGAGAATGAGAGAGAGAGAGCACATGAGAGGGGGGAGGGTCAGAGGGAGAAACAGACTCCCTGCTGAGCAGGGAGCCCGATGCAGGACTTGATCCCGGGACTCCAGGATCATGACCTGAGCTGAAGGCAGTCGCTTAACCAACTGAGCCACCCAGGTGCCCACAACACGAGATATTTTGAGAGAGACCACTTTTGCATAACTTTTTTTACAGTATATTATTAGACCCGTGTTATTTTATTGTTATTGTTAGTTTCTAATTGTGCCTAATTTACAAAGTAAATTTATCATAGGGTTGCATGTATAGCAAAAGACATAGTATATACAGAGTCTAGTACTATCCATGGTTTCAGGCATCCATGGGGGCCTTGGACATATCCCCCATGGATCAAGGGGGACTACTGTATACACATTAATATATATGTAGATGTTTCTGGAAAGCAACGAGAACAAATAAGTTAAGTGGAGGCTGTCAGGAGCGGAACAAAAGAAGGGGACTTCTTTTCACTTACAGACTTATTTTTGCTGTTTGGAAATCTTTTTTGTACCTTTTCAATTTGGAAGCATGTTCACAAAATAACTGTTCGACTATATACAGAATTTTTAAAAATCTAGTTGGAGAAATAAGATATTGGCAAGAACCTGAGTGCCACCATACAAGGCAGTCCATGCCAAGTGCTGAATGAGTGATAGAGACAGACAGGAGGTGCTGGGAGAATCTCGAGAAGGGAGCTTCCCAGGGCTGGATGGTTCTGGGTGACTGTGACCTAAGCTGGAAGGAATGGCAACACTGAGACAAGCAGGGGGAGGTGGCATTCCAGAAGGAGGGAATGGTGAGAACACAGTTTTGGAGTCAGGCATGTTCCTGACACACCAGAGATGAAGGAATAAATGTGTTGGGTGGAATCCAAGTTGGGAATCTGTCTCTTGTGTCTGCCTGCAGGAGGTAATCGTAGTCCTGGCTTTAGAAGCATCGGGGATGAAAGCATTCCCTGCACTGAGGGAGTCCCTGGGAGGCAGAACGGGTGGCGCTCCTGGCTGCCCCATGGAGGGCTGGGTTGCCACCTCCCCACACCCACACTTAGCGCAACTGAGGCCTGCCAGTGCCTGCCAGCAGAGTTACTAGCTGGGAAGGCCTTGCAGGGTTTGAGAGGAGATGGCCACACAGCTGCCCAGGGCGGGGGGGGGGGGGGCGTGCTGGTGCAGCAGACAGGAGGGGCTCCTGGCCCCCTCTCTGGATGCCCAGACATCCTGACAGGTGAAGACCTCACATCCTTCTGGCCTCTCCCAAGCCCTTACCTCACCTCCTATGAGATGTTGGGACTGGGGGCCCTTTCCAGAGGGCACTGATAGCCCCCAAACCTGGCCTCAAAGATGCTTCTGCCCTCATTCAGTCCCAGAAGCTGTGTGTCTGCCCCCCCATGCTCCCCCCCCCCACGTGCCCTCCACCACAACGCCTGGGCAAGGGAGTGTCAAGCGTCACTCCCTGCTTGCCTTTGAGGTGCCTGAGTCACTGTCTGGGCATTAGAGACCTGGCAGGTTCAGAGAGGTGGTGTCTGGGAAAGGTGCCTGGAACTGCTGTGGCAGGCGTGGGAAGGGCATCTGAGGGAGGGGAGGACAGCAGCAGAAGCTTCTGTCCAGGCTGACCTGGATTGGAATCCCAATTCCTCCATTTATAACTGAGTAAACTGGGGCAAGTGCCATAACTTCTCTGAGCCTCAGTCTCCACATCTGTAAAATAGGCATTCATTTAGCAAGTCTATTCAACAAATATTCAACACACATGTTGCCTAATATGTTCAGCCAGCGACATTCTAGGTGTGGAGAATAGAACAAGCCTTTTTCCCATGAAGCTTCCAGTCCAGTCGGTCTAACTGTATTTACCTCAGGATTTAACAAAGTAATATGGGCACAGGGCCTAGTACATAGCAGGTACTCAATAAATGACGATGTTTCTTGGGATTTGAAGGGCTCCCAAAATGACCCCTCTTCTCTTCCCAAGTTTGAAACCAGCTGAGAGAGAGAAAGACACAGGAGTCAGATAGAGATTTGAAAGTCAGCCCTTTTAGTGGGTTGAAGAAGTGGATTTGAGGGCATAGCTGAGCTCCTCAGCCAAAACGGGCTTCTAAATACTCTCACTGAATTAAATTACTCTCACCACTGCCATCACACACACATGTACACAAAACTGCAGGCCTTTCTCTTCCCAGGACAGAGCTGCCCCTGTAAGCTTCAGTCCTCAAAAAGGAGTTGAGAATACTTGCTGTCCCTGGGCACAGAATTACAAAATGGAAGGAGCAAACTACTGTGCTGGGTGTGCCCATTTTCTTCCCTAACCCCCCACCCCCACCATCCTGCTGCTTTCACTCCATCCTCTGCTTACTACAGAGCAATAATCAGGACAAGACAGGGACAGGTGATGGGGGCTAGGAGTCACTCCTTTTCCAGTCTGACCCACCACAGGCCTTGAATGCTAGCTAGACCTGGTGTGGGTATGTGTTTGCTCTGAGATCCATTCCCCCACCTTCCTGGCCCTGCTCTGGATATCTCACTTGCTGCACCCCCTTGTTCCCAGCCCCCCTCGCCACCTAGCTCCTGTCTAGGTTCCGACAGTGGGAGCCACTAGCCGGAGATTGAGGGTGGGAGGAAGGAGAAGCCAGGGTTTTCCTCCCCCTCTCTCTAAATCAGGGGCCACCTCAGGCAGGGGCTCTGGATCCTGCCGAATATCCCTCCCTCCTTGGCTCATCCTGCCACGTCTGGGCAGCTCTGCTGTGGTTCCAGCTCCCACCTGGCGTCCCAGCTCCAAGGGTCTGGCATCACCATCTCATCCCTTGGCTCCTCCAGCCCTTTGGGTTGCTAGCAGCTTCCTGGTGTTCCTGAACTTTCGGTTGCCTTCCCAGCCTCCAATCCTGGGAAAGGGAAGCTGCAGGAAGGACAGAGCTGAGGGCAACGCTGAGCATTAAATCTCTCGGGGGCGGGAGGATGGGGGGGATTGTCCTAGTTTCAATCCCTCCAATGGTAAAGTCATCCCTCCAGCCCAGCAGAGGCTACAGAAAATCCATATATAAGGATTTTAGGGCCAGCCATCTGGTTGGAAGTGGGGGCTTGGAAGCTGTGCTTGCATAGCCTGAGGCATGGTATTGAAATGAGGGTCAATTGTCGTTATCAAAAAGTGGTGTGTTTTAGGGGAGATTTCTGGGAGGTCAGCCATTTCCCCACTGTTGCCACTGTGCCTTAGACGCCAGCTTCTGGACCCTCTACCCAAACCTCCTGCCTGGAAAAGACAAAGCTCCGATCTGTAGGGTGGGGGTAATGAGCGCCGGCTCCGGCAGACTACTTACTCGAAGGCACCCTTGTGACCCTCCTGTGTGAGAACCAGGCTCCCGTGGCAGCCCTGTGTGGCCGGGACCGACTTCACTCAGCTCCTGCCCCGGGGTTTCCCTGTTGACGCTGCAGCCTACGTGGGTGCCACCCAGACGGGCAGGGGAGTTCCTGCGTCATGGGGTGAAGGCTTAAGCAGTAGAGGAACGGAGCCAGGGGATACATTTGCCCACACTCACCTCCTCTCCTGCTCCCTCACCCAAGGGCTGATTCTGAGATGCCATTTATTTGGCTGCAGCTTCTCTGGGGTGAATTCTGCCTCCTTCTCTGATGTACTCTCTCAGATCCCCATTCAGCTTCCTGGAATCGCACGCTTTAATAAAATCTGGAACCAGATCTGGTTTCTGGGGCACCCAGGCTAAGATTCCAGCCTTCTTATCTCTCTTGAAGGAGAAACCCCTGCTCTGCAAATTTTCCCCAGACAAAAAGACACTTGCAAGATGGTAAGGCTATAGCACTTTATTTAGGATAGACACAGAGGATTACCCTAGTATTCATCCCCCTCCTCTTTTTTTAATTTATTTTTCATCTTCCTCCTCTTCTCCCTCCCCCTCCACACTATCCATGCCCACCTCCTCGTAATCCTTCTCCAGGGCCGCCATATCCTCCCAGGCCTCCGAGAACTCCCCCTCCTCCATGCCCTCGCCCACGTACCAGTGCACAAAGGCCCTCTTGGCATACATCAGGTCGAACTTGTGGTCCAGGCGGGCCCAGGCCTCGGCGATGGCGGTCGTGTTGCTCAGCATGCACACGGCGCGCTGCACCTTGGCCAGGTCGCCCCCGGGCACCACGGTGGGGGGCTGGTAGTTGATCCCAACCTTGAAGCCCGTGGGGCACCAGTCCACAAACTGAATACTGCGCTTGGTCTTGATGGCGGCGATGGCGGCGTTGACGTCCTTGGGCACCACGTCGCCCCGGTACAGCAGGCAGCAGGCCATGTACTTGCCGTGACGGGGGTCACACTTCACCATCTGGTTGGCGGGCTCGAAGCAGGCGTTGGTGATCTCGGCCACCGACAGCTGCTCGTGGTAGGCCTTCTCCGCAGAGATGACGGGCGCGTAGGTGGCCAGGGGGAAGTGGATGCGAGGGTAGGGCACCAGGTTGGTCTGGAACTCCGTCAGGTCCACGTTGAGGGCCCCGTCGAAGCGCAGGGAGGCCGTGATGGAGGACACGATCTGGCTGATGAGCCGGTTGAGGTTGGTGTAGGTGGGGCGCTCGATGTCCAGGTTGCGGCGGCAGATGTCATAGATGGCCTCGTTGTCTACCATGAAGGCACAGTCCGAGTGCTCCAGGGTGGTGTGGGTGGTCAGGATGGAGTTGTAGGGCTCCACCACGGCCGTGGACACCTGGGGGGCGGGGTAGATGGAGAACTCCAGCTTGGATTTCTTGCCGTAGTCAACGGAGAGCCGCTCCATCAGGAGTGAGGTGAAACCCGAGCCGGTGCCACCTCCGGAGCTGAGGAACACCAGGAAGCCCTGGAGTCCCGTGCACTGGTCGGCCTAGAAAGTGCAAGGTGAAGGGAAATGTGGGATATGAAGCACAGCTGAGGAAAAAGAAAAAACCAGCTGTTTCAAATTCCCCAAAACTTTCATTAAATCCTTGGAAGACTTTTCCAAGAGCACAAAGCAGGCCCATTCTCTCTCCTCCTGTTCTCCTCCTCTCTAAACCCTCCTGAGGTCCCTAACACACAGCTCTCTAGAATCTCACGACATAGTCATTTTTGTCCTCAAAACATCATAACCCACCCAGCTCCATACCTGCTTACCCCTGACTTAATTTCACGTGTTTCTTGTTCCCTACTGAGGCCAACAATCCAGGAACCTGATCCCCATCCTTGATAGAGACCAAATTTGATCATAGAGCCTTGGGTCAGGACTATCTGGATCCCTGTTTTTCACAGGGTCTTCTGCCCACATCCCTGCAACACAAGGTGATATTCTGGGAATCCCTATGGACCTCCACAGCTTGGCCAGACAGCCCATGGTCATGTTTGCCCTGGTGGCCACTCTGCCCAGCCTTGGGCCAGTTGCTATAGGAGGTAAAGAGGACACCCAACTCCAGGCCAGAGTGCTCACTCTGCCTCCCTTGATCAGTATGCAGGGCCCCTCCTCACTGGTCCTGACCCTGCATCTTTAAAACTCATCCACAAATAAAATAAAGTAAAATAAAACTCGTCCAGGAGGCTCTCTTCCTGTCTGGCATCCAGACTTCTTCGCTGAAGGAATCCAGATTCCCCCTTCCCCAGCCCTCAGCCACCACCACTCACCAGCTTCTGAATTCAGTCCAGTACCAGGTTGATGAGCTCCTTTCCAATGATGTAGTGACCCTGGGCATAGTTATTGGCAGAGTCTTCCTTGCCAGTGATGAACTGCTCTGGATGGAAGAGCTGCTGGTACGTGCCCGTCTGAACCTCATCTGCAATGGGCAGAGTTTTAGGCACCCCCCTTCCCCTTGCAGCCTGGCTTCTCAAGTTACCCAGAAGGGGCAGGGCCACTGGGCCCCTAGTTCTACCCTAGAGGAGCCCCATTCGTGCTGGTGTTATGGCCCTTGACTTTTAGTATTCTTCAATAAAAAGGAAAGGGATATAGAGCTACCCTGAAACTCTGGAGCTGAGTGGCAGCAGATCTGTGGTTTAATTGGCTACTACTCCTGGCAACTACAAATTCTAGTGCCCCAGGTATGGGGAAGGACTGGCTGTGGTGCCCAGGACAAGGTGACATATGTGACAGAGGCTGATCATCACTCACCAATCACAGTGGGCTCCAGGTCCACAAACATGGCCTGGGGCACATGCTTCCCAGCCCCAGTTTCACTAAAGAAGGTGTTGAAGGAGTCGTCCCCTCTACCAACGGTCTTGTCACTAGGCATCTGTCCATCTGGTTGGACCCCATGTTCCAAGCAGTAGAGCTCCGAGCAGGCATTGCCAGTTTGCACATTGGCCTGCCCCACATGCACTGAGAAGCACTCATGCTGAGCAGGCAAAGTGCAGAGAACACCCTTAGCAAAGAGAAGCCTGTCATGCCTGGACACGGTTCCTGCCTGCAATCCTTTCTTGAGTGGTTCTCTGGCTGAGAGCAAAGGTTCCTGCCCTCCTTGCCCCACCTCCTGTGTCTAAGGAATTACTTGTGGCCTTGAGGATCCACAGGCAGTGGCTCCGGGGCTGGGCCAAAACCCTCAGAGGAAGCAGATGTGGGCAGTTTTAAGATTATAGAGTCTTAGTCTCAGTGACTAAGCATCTTAAGGATGTGTTGAGGGGATCAGATGAGTCTGGCAAAACATGATAGTCAACCCACCCGTGTTCAGAAAGAAATGAAGGGCCATGGGTGAGAGAAGTAAGATCCAAGTGAGGTTTCAGGGATCCGAGACAAGGGAGGAGTTTTGAAAGCAGGAATAACTCTAGATTCGTGTTACAGCTAGAAATGCCAGTGAGGAAGGGAAGAGTGGGCCTGGAATGGTAGGGGGTATGCTGTTCTTTCCTCTCTTGGGTGTGCATAATCCTGGAATGGAGTGGAGTGGGTCTGGGAAAAAGGTCTTCCCCACATGATTCAAGGCTGGTGGTCAAAGAACGTTTGTCCCCTAAAGCAGTACTGGGATAAACTACCTGGTCCTGGAAATCAGAAAGGTCAATGCCCTTCCTGGGGAGCCCCATGAGAATCAAGAAGGTTGGACCCTCTTGCTTCATCAAACATTCTGAGCCTCTGCTCTGTGCCTGACGTTGTGCTGACACTGGAGATACATAGCACCCAATGCACAGTCCCTGCCCTCCAGTAGCCCACTGGGCAGGGAAGGGAGCCTTTAATATGTTAACAGGTGTGGGACAGCATGGTAAGTGGGATACCAGAGTAGGCCTTCTTGCTCTGCTCGAGAATTACCACAGACCTTGAAAACAAAATGAGCACATCCATCAGGTTTCCCCAAGCTTTAAGGCTTAACCATGTGGAGGATGTGGAGAAAGGGGACTCCTTAGACAGTTGGTAGAAGCCTAAATCGATGCATCTCTTTTGGAGAAAAATTGGGCAAAATCTAGGAGAGCTGATGACACTCTTGCTCTAGAGAAGTTCTCACACAGGTAGACAAGAACAGGTGCAAGAAGACTCACAGCACCATAGCAATGGAAGCCAATTAAATGTCCTTCAACAGGAGAAAATGGATGAAGAATGATTCAGAAGTAAAAATGGATGAACTACAAGAAAGAATCTTACCAGGGCGCCTGGGTGGCTCAGTCATTAAGCATCTGCCTTCAGCTCAGGTCATGATCCCGGCGTCCTGGGATCGAGCCCCACATAGGGCTCCCTGCTCAGTGGGAGGCCTGCTTCTCCCTCTCCCACTCCCCCTGCTTGTGTTCCCTTTCTTGCTGTCTCTGTCTGTCAAATAAATAAAACTTTAAAAAAAGAAAAAATCCAACAAAAAAAAGAAAAACCCAACAACAACAAAAAAGAAAGAATCTTACCAAAAAATTTTTACTGGGAAAAAGAAAAGAAAATGAGGGAAGAATCATACAAAATGATACCATTTATAAAAATCTTTAGCTCGTAAAACAATGTTGTACGTCATTTACAGATATATTTATATTTTGCTATATATTCTTGTAGCGTGTGTGTATTACAAAAATAAGGAAAGCAGAGAAAATATTAACACTAAATTTGGAACAAAGGTTCTCTCTGGTAGAAGAGGGATGTGCATGCAGTTGGAGAGATATTCTATTTCTTAAGCTGGGTAGCAGGTGTTTATTATATTATTCTTTACACTTTCCTGCCTGCAATATTTCACAATTTTTAATGAGGATGCTTTCTCCATAAATTTAACACTTGCTTGACTTTTTAAATATGATGCAAGGGCCTTGACTTATGATTTTGAGATGACTGGGATTAAATCATACATCGTCATTACTGCTCTACTTGACTTGAGCAAGAGTATTAACCTCTGTGGGCCTCCCTCCATCCCATGAACTGGGGCAAATGAGAGCCCCCTCCTAGAATTATGATGGGGATTAATGAAAGAAGGCATATAAGTTACCTGGCTCACTGCATGACACATACTGGGGGCACCATACATGTTGGGTCTCCTTACCGACTCCCATCCCCCAACCCTGCTGTCATAGTAAGAGAAGGTAATGAATTAAGCTGGGGGTGTTCAGGGACACAAGGACTCCAGAAATCCCCATATCCCACAGGGAGGACTGACAGGGCTTACCAGTCCACTGGCAAGGCCAGCGCTGGCTGTTGTAACTTCAAGCCTGCCCAGGCTCTGTCTACAAAGCCAGACACCATCTTGGCGCCCATGACTGCCAGCCCACGCAAGGCATCTCTGACCTCTTGGGTATACTTGAGATGCTAGAAATGATGCTGTGCGGCAACAGGTTTGAGGCAAAGAACTCAACCCCTAGAATCACATAGATTTAGCATCAAACCCCCATCCCTCTATGACCTCAGACAAGTTACTTCTCTTTAGCTACTCTAGTGCCCTTTCCTTGAATGTAAAAATAGTATGATTTGTATCTGGTGGGCTTTGTCATTATATCATTTAGTTCCCCTGTCCTAAGCATTAATTAGGGGCCAGGCACTGTGCTAAGCACTCCACATACATTATTATACATTTCATCTTCATGACAACCCCATAGGTAGGTAGTTTCATGACGCCATTTTGCACATGAGGAACCTGACCCACAGAGAGGTTAAGCAACTAGCTGAAGGTCATGAGCAAAACCAGTAATATTCAGAGTGGGAGCTTGGCTCCAACCATGCTCTTCACTGCTCTTCTATCCCTCCTGGTGGGGAGCCTGGCAAATGATATCAAATGAGCCCCACGCACAGCCAGGTCTCGATAAGAGGGAGCACCCTCCCTTCCCCTCCTCCTCTTCACTCTCTCTATTGAAATAAGAGGTCAGATCAGATGCATCAGCTGGGCAGGGCTATGAGGATGTGTGCCCACAGCTGGGAGGTAAGACCAGAGGCTAAGGGTGAGCCTGCTGTGGGGCCCAGGGTTTGTAAAATGCCTATACTTCCTGCTCCAGTCCTGCTTACTCCATACTCCTTATCCCTAAATCCAGAACCCCTCAGCAGCCACATCCTGGTTACCATCACCCTGTCCTCCACCCTTGCACGTGCTCTCACGTACCGGCACACTTGGGGGGCCACACTCACATCTGGAAGTCTCTTTCCCTCTCCCCACCTCACGTGCCCACACACTAGCCCCTGGAACACTTGGACTCCCAAGGATCCCTCACACCACCCACTGGGGTGCACTAGGACCCTCACTAGCATGTCCAGCCCCCCACCCCTGCTTACCATGCTGCTTGGCTCGGGGCTGGCTTGGGTTGTCTGTCTGTCTGTCTGCTGCTTGATGAGAGGCAGATATGGGTCTGTGAGAGACCCACAGCCACTGGCCTCCTTATACTCTCCGATCATCTCTCAGCGGGGAAAAGGTAGTTAGAAACGGCCCCAGGAGGACAGGCCTGTTGGCTTGGTTACCAAGCGCTGGGCCTGGGCTCAAACAGGGCAGCAAGGTGGGGTGGTTAGAGGAGGGGTTCGGCTGGTCACCCCACACAGGTACACAGTGTCTGCACTCAGGCACACAATCCCATTTCCTGGTGGCTCAGCAGTCTCTCGCAGGTAGGAGAGGATTCAGAAATCAAAGCCCCTGATCTCCAGCTGCAAGGCCAGCCCTAGGGTGGGTGAGGACTGGAAGTGGAATGTGAGTGGCACTAAGAAGAGTGCACTAAACTGGAAATAACAAGTCCTAGGGCAAGAGATCAAGCCTCAGGGTCTTCAGGGTGGAAACTCAGACTATTATAGGAACATAGGGAACTAGAGCTCAGTCTTAGGGCCAGCTCTGGCATTTAAGTTATTTTCCCACCTCAGTCTGCATATCTGTAGAATGGGGAGAGGTAGTATGGTGAGGATGAAACCATATAAACCAAGAGTACTTAGTCTAGAATTGCTGTTATTCTCCACAGGGAAAGCACGATGAGGAGCAGGGGCTCAGGGCTACTTGTCATGGTCTCTCCCTATTCTAAGCAAGTGGCTGCGGGCCTCACTTGGCCTTATTTCCGCACAGGAGTCTCCCTATGGCCTTAGGAAAACTTATGAAATACAAATGTTAATCTTTCACATTTGTATCCCATTTTGTGGCTCTTGAGGCGGCTACACCCCTTATCTCCTTTGAGTCCCTCAGCAGCTTTGTGAGGTAGGCAAGGCGGGGCCTCTGTTCCCCTGAGAAAGAAAAGGAAATGGAAGCCTCTTGCATCTTGCCCAAGGTCACATGGGGGCTCATTAGTGGTGGAATTGAAATTCACCTGGGACTCAGGCTCAGTGCTTCTCCCCTTTCCACAAGGCAGAGGTTTCACTGTCCCTCATCCCTTCCTGTGTCTTTATCTCCTTCCTCTCCATCTTAAATTCCATGGTGGCCATGATCACTCCCTTGCCTCCCTCCAGCTTCAGCATTCTCGTTTGACTAAACCACAACCCTGGTTCTTCACCAACTCTGCGCCTGTCCTGACCCAGCTAAACAGTGGCTATAGAAAAACCCAGAACTGGGAGGACTGACCTGACTTCAAATGTATGACCACTAACCTCAAATGGCCTCTAATGCTGCCTAGAAACCTCACTACGCCTCTCCATCCAGTCATTCTTCCAGTCAGCAACCATGACCAGGAATAGGAAGGCCAGATTTAGCAAATAAAGGAATTTTGTCTAACAACCTTATCCACGAAGCAGTTGCTAATATGAAATTTCAGTCAAGGTGCCAAATGGTGGGAGAGTTATTTTGAGGTTGGGGGCTTTTTTCAGAGCCCTCCTCAACACAGTATGCCAGGGAGTGACCCAGAATATCAAGAGGGTTAACTTTGGTTTTTACTGTGGACTGCAGTCATCACTCTCCCAACTGGAATTAAGAGGCCAAAATCCCCAGAGAGAAGACACAGCCAACCAACACTTTAAAGGTAAGCAAGCCCAGCCTACACTGGGTTGATCCATGAAGGCATAGGCCTCAGGAATTATTATCCAGATGGAGGCTTTTGGGCTCCCAGAGGGCCCACGGGGCCCAAAACCTTCTTGTCCAGCACTTCAACTTCCCAACTGGCCTTCAAAGTTGGGCATCTCAAGAGTCAATGTAGACATCACCAACTCTGGAAAGAAAACTACCCTAAAGGTAGGCAGGGGGGAAGGTCTTATGTACAACAGAGTAAAGAGACTGAGATTTTAAATGTATCTCAGTTATGAAATGATAGGAAATCCGTATCTTAATTTCTTCAACAAATATTTATTGAGTGTCTGTTATGTGCCAAGCACTATTCCAGGTGCCAAGGATACAGTGGTGGACAAAGAGTCTGTGCTTTTAAAGAGCTTACATTTTCATGGAGAAGACAGATATTAAATAAAAAACAAGGAAATTTCAGATAGAAATAAACACATGAAGAAAATAAACCAGGATAATGGCACAGAAAGAGATGGGGAGCTACTATTGAGAGGGAACAGCTCTCTAAGAAGCTGATGTTGAAAGCAAGAAAGCAAGAAAGCAAGAAGGAAGGAAGGAAGGAAGGAAGGAAGGAGGGAAGGAAGGAAGAGAAAGAAGCTGATGTTTGAACTGAGACCGAATGCCAAGGAGTCAACCATAACAAGATCTGGATCATAGCGCTCCAGGTCGAGAGAATAGTGAGGCCAAAGGAGCCAACCTGGTGTGTTCAAGGAGAAGGAGGGAGGGAGGGAGGGAGCTCTGCAAGCTGAAAACACAGAGGTAAAGGAGTCTTGAAAGAATGGCTTCCATTACTGGGGCAGTGGGAGGGTTTAAGCAAGCATCACTGCCTACTTTGTGTTTTAGAGAGATTATAGCTGCTGCTGTGTAGAGGAAGCATTATAAGGGTAAGCAAGTCCAGGAGTTCCAAAGAAAAGCAGGAAGCCAATTAGGAAGCTACTTCTGGCATCCAGGAATGAGGGATGGTGGCTTGGACTGGGGCAGGGATTGTGGGAAGTAGCTGGGTTCGAAATAAAGTCATAGGCCACACTAATGTGGGGTGTGCAGATCTACCCAACAGCCTTACCTGCCCCCTGCCTCTATTTTGTCTTTGCTGGCAGGGTCCTCAATTTGTATAATTATTTACCCTTCCACTTGCTCAAGGAAGATGGCCTTTCCCAGACCTAGGTGCGAATATAAATTAGTCTAAACCATTAATGGTAATTCCAGTCCCTCCTTCCAATGACTGGTTTAGGCAAGGGGCTAGTGAGATATAAGGGAAATCTACAAGGGTGCTTGAAGGCAAGGTTTTTCTCCCTGATAAAAAGAGACTGTGGGAGGACTTCCACCTTCCCAGCCTTAGCAAATGAGGACATGACACTTGGAGCTGCTGCAGCCATCTTGTGATCATAAGGGAGGATGCCACCAGCCCACTGAGGATGCCAGAGCAGATAGCTGGAAATACTGGAGCTGTTGGTAACATCACTGAATCAACCCTGGGACTGCCCTACACTCAGATTTCTTGCAGGATAATAAATATCCTCATTGTTTAAGGATGTTAAACCTCTGTTAGTTAGGCTTTCCATTATTTGCAGCCAAGAAAAGTCTAACCAAAAAAGAAAGGAAAGAGAAATGTAGGATAATTCTAGGTTTTTAATGTAAGCACGTGGGTAGAAGCCTTGGAAGCCTTAGGACAGAAACATTTTTGGCAGGGAGCAGGGTGAGAGTGGAACATTGGGAGTTTTACTTTGAATGTGTGATATTTGAGATGTCTAACAGGCTTTAAGTGGTAATGTCAAAAAAGCAAATAAGCATGTGAGTCTGATATTCAGAGAAGTCCTAAAGGACATATAAATTTGAGACTTATCAGCACAAAGGTGATATTTCTTTCTATTCTATTCTTTCTCTTTGGTTGTGAATGTATACATTCTTTTTTAATAACCCTAAAATGTTACAGTAACTTTTTATTAAGGACGTTTAAAAATACACCCCAAAGTGGAGATAATATAATAAAACCCCATATACTCTTCACTTACCTTCAACAATTGACCCTTCAGGGAGGAAAAGAGAGAGCCTGGGACTGAGCTATGGGAAACACCTATTAGGGGTAAGCCGTCAAAGACGACCAAAAAGGAATGGCTGGGACCAAGAGAGGGGTGTGTCATTGAAGCCAAGAAGAAAGTGTTTCAAGGGGGAAGGAAGGATCAACTATCTCAAATATTGGTGAGAGGCTGAAAAAGATGTAAAAACGTGATCTTTGGCTTTGGTCAGTTGGAAGTCACTAGGGACTTTGGCAAGAGCATCCCAGCAGAGCATGTGAACCAAGCCTGCGTGGACAGTGAAGAGGAGAGAAGACGTGAAGATATCCCTTTGGAAAGATTGTGCTGTGGGAAGGAGGACAGCTGGTAGATGGTCCAGTCTAAAAAATTGGAAGGATGTGCACTAAGGCTCAGTTCCACCTTTCCCAGATGGAATCACTGGAGACATTTTAAATTTGAGGACCCTGCTGCACTGCTCCAAGACAGAGGTGAGACTCTGGGAAGGGGTTAGAAAAGATGGAGATAACAAAGGGCAAGGGGAAGGGGGAAAGAGATCCAAAGAGAGAGAGTGGTCTGCTGGACACCCTTGTAGGGCAGACAGACTAAGCAGTGACTCATTTGGGAAAATGAAGAAGTGCCCGGCATCATCTTCTAGATTCTGTACATGTATGTGGATGTCCAAGTTCTCGGGGTGCCTGGGTGGCTCAGTTGGTTAAACATCTGCTTTCAGCTCAGGTCGTGACCCCAGGGTCCTGGGATCGAGTCCCACATCAGGCTCCCTGCTCAGCGGGGAGTCTGCTTCTCCCTCTGACCTTCCCCCCTCTCATGCTCTCTCTCTCTCTCTCTCAAATAAACGAATAAAATCTTTAAAAAAATGTTCAAGTTTTTAATCTGGTAATATAGATTGCTACCTGTATACCCATCCAGACATTATGGCCCTAATTCAGGAGATACATACACACTCACAGTCATGTGCACACATACACGAGCGTATGCACACACACACACACACAGAGGCAGAAGCAGAATCTGTATTCCATTAACATGCCTTGGACATTTCTCCTTGCACCTTTGTCTTCTCCATCTTGCCTGCCAGAAGCCCTGCTCAGGGGTTATAAACTCCTTGCTAAGGGCCAGGGTAACATAAATATGTTACAGTTGATCATATGATGCTAAATCGTGAACTGAGTGATTTGGAGCAGCTTGCTGTCCATCCTAAGAAGGTAGTCACCACCCCACTCCATTTGTTGCCCTACTGGTTTCCTACTGCTGTGGTAACAAAGTGTTACAGACTTAGTAGCTTAAAACAACATAAATTTATTATCGTATAGTTCTGGAGATCAGAAGTCCAAAAGAGGTCTTATGGGGATTACAATACTATGATTTATAAGAAAAATATTTATGTGGTTATTCAGATGACCAAAATATATTCCTCATATATATTCAGTCTTTGTCTAGGATTCCTGGCTCACAGCTGCTAAAACCCTTGGAATTTCATAAGTGTTGAGAGTGATAAAGATATCTTTTGTTATGCTAATGACATAAGCACCTAAGGTTTGGAAAGCACCTAACGTTGGGGGCTGGTTGCCAGTAGAACCAACCAAGTGTTAGAGGGTTGGAACTTTCAGTCCCTTCTTCACCTCCAGAGAGGGGAGAGGGGCTGGAGAGTGAATGCAAACACCAACGGTCAATGATTCAACAACCATGCCTATGTAATGAGCCTCCATAGAAACCCAAAAGGATGGGGTTTGGAGAGTTTCTAGGTTGGTGAACATGTGGAAATACTGGGAGAGTGGCATGCCTGGAAAGGGCATAGAAACTCCTTGTCCTTTCCCCACACCTTGCCCTATGCATCTCTTCCATCTGGCTATTCCTGATTTATATTCTTTTATAATAAACCAATGATACAGTAAGTGAAACATCTGAGTGCTGTCAGGCACTCTAGAAAATTAATCAAACCCAAGAGGAGACCATGGGAACCTCTAATTTATAGCCAGTTGGTCCGAAGCCCAGGGAACAACAGGGGTGCTGGAGAGGCAGTTGTATAGGACAGTACCCTCAGCTTGTGGAATCTGATGCTATCTCTAGTAGATAGTGGCAGAATTGAGTTAAACTCTTAAGACACCCTGCAGGTGTCTGAGCGTTGTTTGGTGGTGTATGGGGAAGCCCTCCCCACCCCATCCCCCACTGGAATTAATACCAGAACCTATTTAGGTATAAATAAACTCAAGGGGTTGGCAGGGTTGCCTTCCTTCTAGAGATTCTAGAGGAGAGTCTGCTCCTTGCCTTTTCCTTCTTCTAGAGACTGCTCATATTTCTTGACTCATGGCTTCCTTCCATCTTGAAAGCCAATAATGACATCACTTTGACCTCTGCTTCTGACCTCTTCTTCCTTGACTCTGGCTCTCCTGTCTCCTTCTTCCACTTATGAAGACTTTTGTGATTATATTGGCCCACCCAGAAAAGGAAGGAGAACCTCACCTCAAGATCTTTACCTTAAGTCACATCTGCAGTCTTCTGCCATGTAAGGTAACACAGTCAGAGGGTCCAGGGATTAAAATGTGGACATCTTTGGGGGACTATTAACTCTGCCTATCACAGTTGCTAAATGGGAATGCAGGCCTGATATAGCCAGATCTTCCAATTCTTTTCAAGATAAGCTAGAAATCTGGATTTTTATATGACTGTGCAGAAAGAGTTAACACAGCAGGTTGAGACTGCTCCTTAGAAAGGTCTTCTTGTAAAATCGGCCCTTGGCTGGCATCCGAGAACTTGGCTTTTAGAGTGTTTTCAAGTCAATGGTTAAAGGATCAGGATGATTTGTTGTGCCTAGACTGTGTGTGTAAAGAATGTGGTTTATGCTGTAGGGGTGCCTGGGTGGCTCAGTTGGTTAAGTGTCTGACTCTTGATTTCAGCTCAGGTCATGTTCTCAGGGTTATGAGATTGAGCCCCGCATTAGCATTAGTGTGGAGCCTGCTTACAATTCTCTCTCTCCCTTTCTCTCTGCCCCTCCCCCCTCAAATAAATGAATAAATAAATCAATAAATCTTTTTTTTTAAAGAATATGGTTTATGCTGAACAGCTGCTTTTCTTCTAGGAGTCTGGAATTTGGGTATGTGCAAGGCAGAGGTGTCTATGTGACCAGCCCTCACCATAAACCTTAGGTGCTGAGTCTCTAACAGGCTTCCTTGGGCAGAACCACTGCAGGGAAATGTTGCTCCATTTTCATTTTGGAGGAAGAGAATGCTGTGTGAGCCCTCCTGGGAGGGAGAGGACATAGATTCCGCTTGTGTCTTTTCCCTTTATGATCCAGCTGTGCAGCCTTCCTACATCACTGTAATAAACCTTAGCTAGGGGGTTATTTATTAACTTTATGCTGAGTCCTTCTAGTAAATCTCCTGACATGGGGGTGGTCTTGGGAATGCTCCAGCACAAAGGTAGTTCCTGCTTTTTTTCATATTCTAAATGCTGTGGGGATGAACACTGTGAAGGTCAAACAAAACAATTCTGAGAGGGAACTTGGTCTTCAGGCTGCCAATTTGCAGCTTCTGGCTTCTTAGAGTTCTATCCTAATTTTATTCCCATCTCTGAAGTGAAACAATTCTTCTGACACACATTTAGCAAATGCTTACTATCTGCTGAGCACTATGCTAGGATCTAGGGACACAAAGATGAATAAGATCCAATCCTTACCTGGAATGAGTTTGCAATTTCTAAGACGGACCTGTACACAAATAACTGCAGCCTGGTATGCTAATGCGCTAAAGAAAACGAATAAGGTGCTCTAAGAATCCATGCAGCTGCTTACGTGGTGCTTTGCTATGTACACATCCCTACATTCATCTGGTCCTCACAATCTGAAGTTATCCCTGTTTCACAAAGGAAGAACCTGAACCTGAAGGTCAAAGGAGTTTAGGGTTTTGCCTGAGAGAGCTCAGGTCTTTTACCATACTCATTCTGCTGAGATTGGGGATGCACAAGGGAAAAAGGAGGGCCTGGGAAGGTCTACAAGAGACCATATGTTCTGTTATCACCAAGGGTCCTTGCTCTGTAGAGACCAGGACCCCACTTCCCAAAGCAGCCTCACTATATGCCCTTGCCACTTTCCATTTTTATGAAAGAGTCTTGTTCTCCGAACCATGTGGCAAGTGCATAGGGAAGAGAGACCTTGTCATGCTTCACTGTGTTCCTTTCCATGCCTTGCCCAAGTAAGGTGTCAATTAGATACTCTGTTGGTAGGAAGTTGCCATTGCCATTATTTTAGCCTACTGTGCTGTCAGACCGCTCTGGTCCTAGGAAACACTATGGTAGGAGAGGCAGGTGAATTTTTTCCAAGGGACCAGCCTGGGAGACAGGTTTCTTCAGGGCATGCCGATGGGTACATGGGGCACTTCCTGATGATTTCCCCAGTGAAGGGAGATAGCTAGAAAATGTAAGGTATGTAAGGGAAAGCAGAAGTAGATGGATAAGAGGTGCCTGCACGGCTCAGTCGATTAAGCAGCTGCCTTCCGCTGGGGTCATACAGGGAGCCTGTATGGGGCTCCCTGCTCAGCGGGGAGTCTGCTTCTCCCTCTGTGCTCCCTCTCCCTCTCCCGCTCTCTCGCTCTCAAATAAATAAATAAATAAATAAAATCTTTAAAAAAAAGTAGATGGAAAAGGCCATTCTTGAAAGAAATGGAAATGACATGTGGAAAGAAGGAATAACTGCTGTTGAAGCCTCCGCCTGAGCGCCAAGGGCGTTAAGATGCCGGTCGCAGATCCCGGCGGGGAACAGGAGAAGATGAGAAAGTCAAAACTCAGCTATGATACCAGAATCTCCACTTTTTTTCCTCATGAGTCAACACACATTTTGATACCTCACAACAATGCAGACAATGTGGAATCACTGTCTCCTTTTCACCGATGAATATGCCAAGGACACAGTGAGGTTAGGTCACCTGCCCAAGGTCACATCGGCAGTCCGGATGCGAATCCGGGTCCCGAGGGCTTCCGCCTAGAGCTCTGGCGGTTCTGGCAGCAGGGAAGCGGGCAGGTGGCGGTGGCGAGGGCTCGCTAATAGTGACGGCGTTGATGACGGGGCCACTGACCCGCGCGCAGCCGGCGAGCCGCGCCAGATTCCTGGGGTCGGCCCTCGCAGACAGGCTGCAGGGCTCAGCTCTGTGGGGTACTCTGAGGGATCGGCACCCTGGGGCTCAGACTGTGCAGCTCCTGGTCCTCGGCCGCCCACAGGCATTGGCGAAGGCCAGCCGTCCCGGCCGAGGACCAGCAGGCCGTGTGTCGCTGTAAGGGGTTTCCCCGGAACTGGCCAGAGCCTCCAGGGAGGCAGGGCGGGGAGGGGGGCACGGGCGAAGGCCCACTGCAGCCACTTCGCAAGGACAGCCTCTACAGCACTCGGCCTAAGTCAGAACACTTGGGCGATGGGCGCCCCCATGACTCAGGTGCAGGCGAGATGCGCCCTGGCACCGCGCCCTGCGCCCCTGCAGTGGAGATCGGGAGCCCAGGGTGTCGGCTCAAAACCTGGAGCGAAGGGCTAAGGTCGGGATCGCTACACCTAACCCAAATCCGACAGGTGAGAGGCCAGGACAGTGCAGGGGGAGGGGACCCGCCCTCACCCCACCCCTCGGGGGCCGCCTACCATTCGGGGGCGTGGCCTCCGGGCCGCTCAGCCCCTAGTGGGCGAGCGCAGCGCGCGGGCCCCGCCCCCTGCCTATAAGAGCTGTGCGGCACTGCAGCTAGCGCAGTTCTCACTGAGACCCGTCACCCGGACTCTACGTGAGACCCACCGCCCGGACTCACCATGGTGAGTGCGGCCCCGCGGGGATCGCGCCCCTCCCCTTATTACCCTTTTCCTTCGGGACCCTCCATCCGACGTTCCCGGTCTCGAGGAGGTGCGAGGGTTTGTGCATTCCCCCACCCCCACTCTCTTCTGGTGACTTTGGCCGAGCCGTGCTGTCCACTTTTGGAGGCTGGGGAAGGGGAATGGAGTGGGGTGGGATTCTTCGCTAGGTGAGAGGAGTCCTTCTGGAAATCGCCTCCTGCTCCGCCAAGCATTTGTGCCCTAACCCTCCTGAAGGGGAGTCGTGATCCCGCGCCCAGTCCTTTCCGCGGATGAGGGAGACCCGCTGGGCTGCCCTCCGCCCCTAGCCTCCCCCCCACCCGGATCCCCGCTCCCTGGATCTGACCGAACACGTGCTTAGCCCAAGAAGGTGGTAGGGGGTCAGATTACTTGGTCCAGCATCCCCTTTTCCTCTTACTGTGTGTGCATCCCTCCTACCCACAGCTCCCCCCCCCCGGTGACTCAGCACCCCGCTTCTGAGCCGGGAGGGGTGGCGGGAATGGGGTTCGGCGTTGTGAGGCGAGCCGGCCCCTCTCCACCCGGAGCCGAGTGAACGGACGGGCAGAGACAGCTGGCGCTGAGCGAGAGCGCCGGCCCAGGCCAGGTTGGGGGGAGGGGAAAGAGGTGTGTGTAGGGGGGTGGTATTTATAGCCCAGGAACCGGGGCCGAAATCCAATCTTCACTTTCGGCTGGGATGTAACTGGAAAGAATCTAGAAGGGGGGCGAATGCAGGGCCCGGGTGCAGGATGGCGCTCACCCTCTGCAGGGCAAGGCGGGTTACCTCTGGGGCCTCACCGCAGGTTCCGCTTCCTTTTCTGGGTATTTGGAAACCGTCACCCCGCCATTTCGGTGTTGGCAAGGGAGGCTGCGCGGGGCCCTGCGCCGCACCACTTTGGCTCTTTAGGGGTTAATTTCAGACTGGCAGGGATGAGCCTAAGGCTGCGAGTGCCCCAGTGCCCACAGCCCTTATTGCCTGTGCCTGCCATCTGCATTCTCTGCTATTTCCGTGAGGGCTGCACGGTGGATGAAGGTGGTGAAGACACCCAGAGTGCGGGGGTGGAGGTGGGGAGAGGAGCCAGCTGGGATTGATCCCCAGAGCCAGATGGGATTTAAAGGTGGGGGAGAGGGCATCCTGATGGTCAGGGTGTGTGGTCAATTGATGCCAGGCCAGAAGGCTGAGACATCTGTCTTCTTTCTTGTGGGAAAGAAAGGGGGAGAGGGTTCTAAGAAATTCTAGTTGTTCCCCTTGAGGGCTTCTGGCTATACACTCATGCCTCTGGAAAACCTGTCCCTTCTCAGGCTGGAGAAGGTGGCTTTGGGAGTAGAAAGCTGGAAACAGCTGAGAAGGTGCGTGTCCTTGTCTGTTACTGCAGTGTCTGCCTGTCTTTCATATGCACTTGCCCTCTCTGTCCTCCCTGAGTGCCTTCTCAGCGTGGCAGGGTCATGTGGAGCCACAGCTCTTACTTGACAAGGTCCCCACAGAGAAGTGGGCTAAGGGATTTGCCCTACTGGGTGGGTGTTTCCAGTTGTTAAGTCCTATGCGGGGGAGCCTGGGCAGGCTACCAGCCTCTTCCGACCTCTGCCCAGCCCCACACCTCCACTTTCGCCAACTGAATCATCCTAGCCGGTAGGTGATAGAGTGGAAGAGAGGCTCATGAGGTGAGGACTGCAGATGTGGGGCTTATGCTGTGTCGCCTCTCTTTATTCCTCAGCGCGAATGCATCTCAGTCCATGTGGGGCAGGCAGGTGTCCAGATGGGCAATGCCTGTTGGGAGCTCTACTGTCTGGAACATGGGATCCAGCCTGATGGGCAGATGCCCAGCGACAAGACCATCGGTGGAGGGGATGACTCCTTCACCACCTTCTTCTGTGAAACCGGTGCTGGGAAGCATGTGCCCCGGGCTGTGTTTGTGGATCTGGAACCCACTGTGATTGGTGAGATGAAGATGGGGTGGAACTGAGGGGAGCAGACTGTGACTCTAAGCTTCTCTCTGGAGAGCTGCTGTCTAGACCTGGCTTTCCTGGTCCTACAAACTCTTTGCCCTGTTTGCAGCTGAAGAAAGGAGGCCGATCGCAGGCTAGCCTGGGTGGCGGGCTCCGGGTTTCTCACACACTGCTATCACAGGCTGGCAGAAGGATGAGCTTTTCCATACATCTGACCGCAGCTGCCACACTGGGGGAGGGAGATCCCTGCTGAGCACAGCCTTGTGGTTTGTGCCCTAATGATGTGTTTGCGCCCTTCCAGATGAGATCCGAAATGGCCCATACCGGCAGCTCTTCCACCCAGAACAGCTCATCACGGGGAAGGAGGATGCTGCTAACAACTATGCCCGTGGTCACTATACCATCGGCAAGGAGATCATTGACCCAGTCCTGGACCGGATCCGCAAGCTGGTGAGAATTTGGGATGGAAGGGAGGGGGCTTTTGAGATGATGCTAATGGTCAGGAACATAGTTTTGTCAGGATCCATTTTGGGGGGGGGTCATCTCTAATTTTATGTGTTCCAGAGCATGCTGCCACTATGAGATACTTTCTAGTATCTGCCTTGAGTCCTGAAAGAGTTTAGGCTTTTGTGGAGCCAGAAGGTAGAGTTTCTCAGGCCCCTGGCCTACCTACACTACTCTTTCTCTTTCCTGCCTTTCAGTCTGACCAGTGCACAGGACTCCAGGGCTTCCTGGTGTTCCACAGCTTCGGAGGGGGCACCGGCTCGGGCTTCACCTCACTCCTGATGGAGCGGCTCTCCGTTGACTACGGCAAGAAATCCAAGCTGGAGTTCTCCATCTACCCCGCCCCCCAGGTGTCCACGGCCGTGGTGGAGCCCTACAACTCCATCCTGACCACCCACACCACCCTGGAGCACTCGGACTGTGCCTTCATGGTAGACAACGAGGCCATCTATGACATCTGCCGCCGCAACCTGGACATCGAGCGCCCCACCTACACCAACCTCAACCGGCTCATCAGCCAGATCGTGTCCTCCATCACGGCCTCCCTGCGCTTCGACGGGGCCCTCAACGTGGACCTGACGGAGTTCCAGACCAACCTGGTGCCCTACCCTCGCATCCACTTCCCCCTGGCCACCTACGCGCCCGTCATCTCTGCGGAGAAGGCCTACCACGAGCAGCTGTCAGTGGCCGAGATCACCAACGCCTGCTTCGAGCCCGCCAACCAGATGGTGAAGTGTGACCCCCGTCACGGCAAGTACATGGCCTGCTGCCTGCTGTACCGGGGCGACGTGGTGCCCAAGGACGTCAACGCCGCCATCGCCGCCATCAAGACCAAGCGCAGTATTCAGTTTGTGGACTGGTGCCCCACGGGCTTCAAGGTTGGGATCAACTACCAGCCCCCCACCGTGGTGCCCGGGGGCGACCTGGCCAAGGTGCAGCGCGCCGTGTGCATGCTGAGCAACACGACCGCCATCGCCGAGGCCTGGGCCCGCCTGGACCACAAGTTCGACCTGATGTATGCCAAGAGGGCCTTTGTGCACTGGTACGTGGGCGAGGGCATGGAGGAGGGGGAGTTCTCGGAGGCCCGGGAGGATATGGCGGCCCTGGAGAAGGATTACGAGGAGGTGGGCATCGACTCCTATGAGGACGAGGATGAGGGAGAAGAATAGAACAGCTGCCTGGAGCCCACTCACTATGTTTATTGCAAAATCCTTTCGAAATAAACAGTCTCCTTGCACGGTTCCTTGTCCCCTCTGTGAGTGCTTGAGCCTCTGCTGCCTTCCCGTCTGTGCTGTGGCCGCCCGCTGCTTCTGCTGCCGCCCTCATTCTTTGCTGCCTATGACCCTTTTCCCTTCTGTGGCTGAAGGTGAGACCTGCCAAGGGGTCCTTGCCAGGCCTAAGGAAACGTGACCCCGGGGACCTTGATGTAAGACCCCGGGGGCGCCCAGGATGGTAGAGAGGAAATGAGGACTGACTCCCGGACCTGTCTGTCCAGCCACAAGCTGTTGAAAGATACAAGTTTTCACTTCCTTTCCAAAGTAGGAGTTTAAGTCTAGCAGTTTCTGTATTTCAGTTAGACTGTTACCCTATTCTTCCTGCTGCTTCTGCATTCACCGACTCTGGAAGCTTGGCCCAGGCACCTCTGTGCGTGATGAGGGCCTGGGAGCGGGGCCGGGCTGGCCCTCAGTTCCTGGGCATAGAGCCTAGTCATGAGCTTGGGGGATGGGAGGGGACAAGGGCGAGCTCCTAGAGTTGTGTGTGTCACTGCACCTCCGAGCAGCTTCGCACAGCTGTCTCTCTTGCTGCATTGCTGGGACCTAGGGCTGTGCCATTAAAAGTCAGGTCGTCTCCCCTCTGTTTGTTCTTTTTTTCTGGCCTCAGCCTCTAAGCTAGCCAGGGGAGCCTCCCACCAGGGCCCTGGGGAAAATTCCAACATTGCTAATAGGCACCCCAGGACCCACATCGACGTCGGCACATGGGGGTGAGCCTGGTTGGGGAAGGGGGGCAGGGGATGAAGCTTCAATCTCCGGAGCAGAAGATGTCAACCCTGCCCTTCCCTCCCCCTCCCTGGTGATTCAGGGACGCAGTGCCCTTCCCTAGGGAACAGGTCTCAAGCCCGGCAAAGGCAGGGCCCCTGTTTACTCAGCAGAGTAGGGCAGGAAAGTGGCAGCTGGATACTGCCACACCACACTGGCCTCATTAATCATTAACCATGTGTGAGCTAGAACCCTCTGGGAGAAACTGTGGGCCAAATGGCTGCCACCTCCACTCCCCTTGCCCCCGGGCTGAGGCTGGGAGAGGCCTGTTAAGTTGCTGTCCAAAAGCTTCCTTAGGTGTCTCCACCCAGAAGCCCTTGCCTGGCAAACCGGCTGGGCTGCTTTGACTCAGCTACCCACTCCTGGGAATGAAGGAAAAAACAAATTGAACAAGTTTCTGGGGAGCCCTGGTCCCAGTTCTGAGCAGAGAAGCCGGCTCGATCCAGAACAGCTTTTAAGTTTTTGACTAAGGCAAGCTAGGAGAAGAATTGCCTCCTTCCAGGTAGCCAGATTTAAGATAAGGACACCTGTCTCCTTAGGCAGAATGACAAAGTCATGCCATTCCTCACTACGCCAGTCCTTCTTCCCTGTCTGTTCCCTTGGAAATGGCAACCAGACCTGGGGCCCCTGGCACCTCTTCTCTCTCACTCCAGGAACAATGAGACCAAGATCCACACCAAGCTGCTTTCACTTTATTCTTCTATTTATACATTCTCCTGCTCCCAGATGTGAAGGCAGACCATGATGTAAGCTCAGCAGTCCTGCTCAGAGCCTTTCTAGGTTCTATCAGTTTCCCTTTCCCCATCTCCCACCCTCATCCACCCCAACTCAGTCAGTCCCTCTGTCCAGTTGTTGCTCTCGGAGATAAGAGAGCAGAAGCAGAGAAATAAGACTGAGTTGACTGTCCCCATCCGCCTGCCCCCAACAACAAGACAGCAGTCCTGGAGAGACTGGACGGAGATTCTAATGAGGGACGGGAGGCTCCTTCCAAGGCACAGGGACCACCTTCTCAACGTGGCCACTGGTTGGTTCAGATCTGGGTGCTGTGCTGGCCCGAAGCTGGGGGCTGCAGTGCCTCTAACCGACTGAGGAGGACAGAAATGGGAGGGCGCTGCTGGGGGTCTACAGTCATCATTGAGGTGAGCAGCTGCCGCAAGGCTGAAGAATGCCTGTGGAAGGAGGCGGGCAGGGTGATCAGAGGGTTCCTATTCCCCGTGCCAAGGTTCCAACTCCGCTAACGTCAGGGAGGAGTATGAAGTGGTGGGTGCCCCCTCTATTGCTCACCTGGGGCTCTGCGGGATGCTGAGTTGGTTCTGCACAGCAAGGGCCACACTGTCACCCTTCTGGAACACCATGTCATATGGGCCTTCCCCAAACATCATGGCATATAGCACGCAGCCTAAGGACTGAGCATAACTTGGTTATTCCTTGACAGGGGACCAATGGAGGTGGTATCTCTCCTCTTAATTTTGTACTAAAAGGTGACTACAGAAGCTAAAAAGAATATGCTGACCTTCAGCCACACGACACCACCAGGGTCCAGAGAAACCACCCGTTAGCTGGAGGCCTCTGCACCCCGTGCCTAGCCACTGCCTTCAGCCCTGACACTTCGCTGTGCTCGCTCTGTTCAAAGGGCAGGATTATACCACTTCCTGAGCAGCTGAGTACAGTGTCAGCGACAGTTCCCAGGAAGGAAGTCGAGGGGGATGGGGACATACACGGTTCCTGGGGCCCCATGCACTCGAACCCAAAGCCCTGCCCCTCTGCCGCGCAGCAGGTACAGAGTAGCACTCCTCCCCACCCATGTGCCCAGCCACACGCTCCTCACCCAGACGTCAGTCCGCTCGTCGATGACACAGTGGCTCTGCACGGAGAAGAGCTCCGGGGCCCGGTAGGAGATGGTGCACCGCTGGGCTGCCCAGTCCTGGAACAGTTCAAACAAGGGGCACAGGTCACAGTTATGTGACCAAATTGGGGGAATGCAAGAGAAAAGGTGGAGGATGCGGAACAGGAGGGCAAAGGAACCTGGACACTCTTACCTGCAGGGCCAGAGCCTGGCGGGAGCCCTCCACATGGATGCAAGCTTGATTCATGGAACCCAAGTCCATTAAAACCGGCTGCCCCTCATCTCCAAGCAAGATATTAGTGGGCTTCAGGTCCCTGTAGGGAAGTGGAAATGACCCATGAGCATCCCTGGATTGGGAGGCTAGAATCCCTGGGGGCAAAAGAATCATGGGGACTGTTCCTTGGGAGGAGAGCAGAGGCCTCTCATTCCTTTTGGTAAGGTTCTTCCTTTCTGCCCCATAAGCACACAGGGCCCTCCCACTGACCTGTGGGCAAAACCTCTGGCATGAATGGCCTCAAGGCCTCTGCAGATACCCAGCAGCAGCTGAAGGATTTGATCTTCAGTCAAGAAGTTGCCTTTGTCCTTCAGCCTTTCTATCTCGTTCCACAGCGTACCCCTCTGCAACACAAGTTTCCCCATAGTTGGACATGTTTTCTGAGCCTCTGCTCCCTCAGCCTGATCCCTTCCCTGTGTCAGAGCCTAGCAACTCTTTCACCACACACACTACACACCTCACAGTCCCACTAGACCCCAAATCTGAAACAGTCAACCCCAGGTCATGGTCTCTGCTTCCTAACATGCTTGGCTACTCACACAGCCCTCGGTAGATGACTCTGTTGCAAGCCCCTCCATTGCCAGGAGACTTTCTGACCTTGAAGAAGGGCAGCAGCAACCAGGCCTCATGTTTAGTGCCCCGCTCCCTCAGACAAGAAGCCACAAGGCGAAGGATGTTGGGGTGACGGAAGAGGCGATGCATGTCTGCTTCTCGTTGGGCCTCCTCCCGATCCTGCTGCTCGTGACACAGGATCCGCTTCAGGGCGTAGAAGTGTCCATCATGTAAGCCCTCCACTAGGTCCACATAGCTGAACCCACTGTGGGCCAAAGGGGTCAGTGAAGGACCACAGTCATCTCCCATACGGCTTGGACCCAGAGGAACTCCCTGGGGAGAAGGGGAGGGGGGTATCTTTCCCAGTTAGCAGAAACCCTCCCAAGATGTGGCTTCAAGAGAAGTCTGAAGATTTTACACTTTGGACTCAAGAGTAGGAACACAGTAATCCCTGGAGGTACTTTGGTCACAATGCACTGCTCTGCACATGACAAATCCTCCATAAATATTACATGAGTAACAGTCAACATTTATCAAGTGCTGGGAACCAGGCACTGGGTGAGATGTTTTATACGCATTATCACATTTAATCCTCACAACTCCATCAGCGACAAAAGACAATTATCTCCGTTAAGCAGATGAAGAAACCATGGCTTTTCAAGGTCACACAAGGTGGATCCAGGAGGCCTGGCTCCAGAATCCACTTTCTTGACTACCGTGTCACTAGGCTCTGTCAGGTGAGCTAAAGGATTAAGGTTAAGAGAATAAAACTTTTGTGCCCCTATCATGTGCAGACTGCTGTCCTTCAATCACCAGAACCCTGGGGACTAGCTAAGTGATTTCCAAACACTCACCCCTCCCCCAGTTTCTGGATGAAGAGGTAGCGCTTATTGTCAATGATGACAGTTCCCCGAGAGCAGACACACAGCGCGTGGCCCATAGTGTCTCAGTCATACTCCTCAAGGGCGGTCTGAGGAGGCCGACAGCTTCGTCCAGGTTAAGTGGGCTCTTCCAGGCGATGCGCTGGGGGCCCAGCGGATCATGCTGGAAGGAAAAGAACAGCAGGGTCGTGGGTCAGGCACGATCCAGACGACCCCTGAAGTACCAATGTGGAGAACTGGCGCCCGGGTCTCGGAACGTAGAGAAAACGGGCTTTGGCGACGCCAGCTCCAAGAAGGCTGGGCTCAGGTGCCTTAAAGCCTCCGGCCACGCAGCGACTGCAAGGCCGCTTCCTCCAACCCAGCCCACCTTTGAGCGGCCCCCGCTCCCACGGCCATCGGGGCGCCACGGCAGAGCAGAGGGTAGTTCGTCGGGGTGCGAGGTCCGGGCCCACCCCCGGCAGAGCCCACCCCCGGGAAGAGCCCACCCCCCGCCTGGGCGCGCAGAGCCGGGGCGGGGGGGAGGCAGCCCGGACTCCCCACTGACCTGGCTCGGGCTGGAGAGAAGCGCCGGGGACCGGAAGAAGTGCATACGTCATCAGGCCGCGCCGGCGTAACGGCCCGCGGTATCCTAGCAACCGCTGGGCATCGGGATAATGTGGGGGCACCGAGCTGAGAGGCCGGGGGTGGGCTAAGCCTGGGGGAGGACGGGTCCCAGGACCCGGGTGAGGGTGCCACACCTGGCCTTCGTGGTCAAGACGCAGGCACCCACGCCAAAGAGGAGCAAAGCCGGGCTCGGCCCGAGGCCCCCAGGACCTCCATCTCCCAATGCCGGAGGTAGGAAGCTGACTACAGTCCAGCCCCGAGGGGCGGGTGCTGGGGCGCGTGCTGGCGGCCTGGACCCCTACCCCCTACAGCTCTGATCAATACAACCTTGGGGGCTCTGGCCTGTATCCCACTGCCCTAGTTAGAATGGTTAAGAGCTTAGGCTTTTGAACCAGATTAGGTTCTAAATCCTGTCTTAATAGCTTAGTTACTAGCATTGTGGCCTTGGACCACTTAACCTCTCAGAGCCTCAGTTTCCCTGATTGTAAACAAGGTATAATAGTACCTAAGATTAAGTGCACGTACTGTGAGGCCAGACTGCCTAGTTCAAATCCCAGCTCTGCTAAATTAGTTGTGGGACCTTGAACAGGTTATTCAAAATTTGCCTCTCAATTTCCTCATCTGTAAAATGGGAATGATAATTATCAACTGCACGGAGTTTTTTGAAGATTAAATGAGATGTAAAGTGCTTAGCACAATATCTGACATAACCCTCAGTTAGTGTCAATGAACAAATTACTATTACTTTTATTACTATTTTATTTTTCTTATTCTGGTTCTTACATCCCAGGCTTGGGACTGTGAAGGCAGGAGTCATGGAAATTCACAAATTCCCAAGCCTTGGCACCAAGTAGTTGTCCTTGACATCTCTCACACAGGCAGGCAGGGATAGATTGAAGAGCAGTGCACATCCAAAGAAGAAGGAATGGCTGAGGTGGTCTCTTTTGCTGTAACAGGGCCACCAGGAGAAAGATCCCTCTTGTAACTTGGTCCCCCACTTTCACACCCCTGGGAAGATCTGGTTTCTCTTGGTTCTGAACCTGTTTTAGCCCCCTGGTTCTGACATTCATTCACCCAGATTTAACCTGCTATGTGCCCGGCCCTGTGCTAGAAGCTGAGGATTCAAGATGGACAAGGTACTCTTCACCCTCAGGGAGCTCAGTTTAGTAGGACAGTGCTTCTCAATCTTGAATGTCTTTAGGATCGCCTGGGAATCTTGTTAAAATGCAAATTCTGATCCTATAGGTCTGAGGTAGGACCTGAGACTCTGCATTTCTAAAAGCTCCCAGGTGACGCTGATGAAGCAGATTCAAGATGTAGAGGATTTTTACAAACTAGTAGAGTAGCAGGTGGACAAGTCCAGGCTACTGGCCTGGCAACTTGAGGTGGTCCCCGCCCCCTTGCTCGCTGAGCTTCCCTCCCAGGAATCTGCCACGTGACAGTCGGACCGCCCTCTCAGACTAGAGGAACCCCGTTAGCGCCATGGCTCCCAAGAAGCCGCTCTGCCTTCCTGTCCTGCTGTTACCACTTCTGACGCTGCTGCCCCAGGTAAAATGCCAGGATTGAATCAGCAGGCTGGGTGTGGTGAGGCGGGAGGAGATCTAGCCCGGGAGAGAAGGAAAGTGAAAAATCACAGAACAATGGGCAGGCTAGTTCCCTCTTCTCTCCGGACACTGACCGCCCCCACCCCCGACTCCAGACCTCTGCTGAGCCTGGTCTCTCCCTTTGCAGGCAGGCACTCGGTCGTTCGTAGTGGATCGGGAAAATGACAGATTCCTCCTAGATGGGGCCCCGTTCCGCTACGTGTCTGGCAGCCTGCACTACTTTCGGGTACCACGGGTGCTTTGGGCAGACCGGCTTTTCAAGATGCGAATGAGTGGCCTCAACACTGTACAGTTGTAAGAAGTGCTCAGGAGAGCCATGGAGGGCGGGATTTACCCTTCCTACCAAGCCCGTAAGAAGGGGATTGGGATAGGAAGCCTCGCTGGGTATGAGAGCTCCAGGGCTTTCAGGCCAAAGGTGGGAAAGGGTGGGCCAGGACCTCCTCCTAACAGCTTCCTGGAGATTCCCTGCAAGGCCTGAGCCCGTAGGCCTCTCAGCACCTCCCCGCCTGGGGCCCTGCTAACCTTTTTCTTTCTCAGTTATGTGCCCTGGAACTACCATGAGCCAGAGCCTGGGGTCTATAACTTTAATGGCAGCCGGGACCTCTTTGCATTTCTGAATGAGGCATCTATAGCGAACCTGTTGGTCATACTGAGACCAGGACCTTACATCTGTGCAGAATGGGACATGGTGAGTTAGGAGAAGGGACAGAACCAGAGCCACTCCTGGGCAGTTCCTCCACTCCTCCCGTCTGCCTGCACTGTAGGGCCACTTCCAGTGCTAGACTCAACATCCTCCCTTCTTACCTGCCCTCCCCGACTCCCGAACAACAAAACCTGCTGTCTTTATGTTTGTCTCAGGGAGGTCTCCCAGCCTGGTTGCTTCAAAAACCTGATATACATCTGAGAACCTCAGACCCAGGTGAGTTGAGATAACATTTTTAACACAGAAAAAACAACCAACAGCAACAAAATGGGTCGTTTGGGTGCCCAAAACCGAAGAGACCATCCCCACACTGGAGATCATTCATGCAGATATTTGAGTGTTTCCATCAGGCCTAGCAAGATGCTACAAACTGAGGGACCAGACATACCCAGCCCCTGTGCCGTGGAGCTTATGGTGAAAGAAACAGCTTTTTAAAAAACCAAAACCTGTAAGATTAGCGCAAGCTGTAAAAATACCACCCACGAAAATAGACGAGTTGAGATCGTGAGTAACAGGGAAGGCCTGTTTGGGGTACGGAGGCCAGAAAAGGCTTTTCTGAGATGATGACATTTCACTTGACTCTAGGGAAGGGAAAGCGCTGGTCATATGAAGAGTGAGGTGACAACGACCAGGTAGAGGGAACAGTATATTCTAAAACCCAAAGGTGGGAAAGAACATGGCCTGCTTGAGGCCAGCTTGGCTGGAGCATAGCCGTTAAGGGAGAGAGGAATGTAACATGAAATTGGAGATAGATAGGGACTGTTCATGCAGGACCTGGTAGGCCACTGTAAGGGTTTGCATCTTATTCTAAGCACAGTAGAAAGCCATTGGAAGAGCCTAACCAGACAGGTTTGATCTGTTCTCAGATTACTTTAGCCTGGATGTGGAGAATGGAGGGAGGGGGACAAGGGTGGAGGTGGCAAAACTAATTGGGAGATTCTGACTGTAGTTGAGGAGGGAGCGATGGCTCCTGGACTAAGGTGACGGAGGTGGGGATGAGAAGAGGGCAGAATTGAGATGTAGGTTGGAGATCAAAATCACCAGGACTTGTTTATAGATTTTGATGGGAAGGAGAGGTGGGGGGCGGGGAACAGCAATGGGTACGGTCTGGAAAGAAAGGGGTCCCCTTTCTGGCCAGTCAAGACGATGCCACCATTTACTGACATAGGAAAGATGGAGGAGACTAGGGGCAGCAAAGGACCACCTTTTTTGGGGAAAAACAGTTCATCTGGTCGTGTTAAATTTCTGTCCTGTCACACTCAAGTGAGGATGTTAAGTAAGCCATAGGCTGTGTGAGTGTGGCGCTCATGGGGAGGTCTGAGCTAGAGAGAAATTTGGGACTTGTCAGTCTAAAGCTGGCATTTAGATCCATGGCTATTGAGACATTGCCTGAGGAAAGAGCATAGGGGGAGAGAAGATGAGAATTCAAGATGAAGCTCTGAAATGCCCAAAACTTTCAAGGAGTTTGGATTTTACTTCAGGTGTAAATAGGAAGTCATCAGAGCAAGGGAGTGATTTTATCTGATTTATATCTTTTAAAAAGATCACTTTGGTAAAAATGCTTTGTATCTGCCGGGGACCCTGCAGGGACTCTTCCACTTCTGAGGACGCTGAAGAGCTTTATGCCCCTCAGAGCAATTCTCCAACTCAGCTGGCTATGAAATACATTTGAAATGGTAAAGTCATGCTGGAACACCAGCATGCGGTGTCCACTTTTCTCAAGAAAGCCAGGGCGCCTGGGTGGCTCAGTCGTTAAGCGTCTGCCTTCAGCTCAGGTCACGATCCCAGGGTCCTGGGATCGAGCCCCTCATGGGGCTCCCTGCTCAGCAGGAAGCGTGCTACTCCCTTTCCCACTCCCCCTGCTTGTGTTCCCTCTCTCGCTGTGTCTCTCTCTGTCAAATAAATAAATAAAATCCTAAAAAAAAAGAAAGAAAGAAAGAAGAAAGAAGAAAAGAAAAGAAAAGAAAGCCAGCGACCTCTTCACTCCCGAGTCCACAGTCCCTTTCCAGGCCTCTCTCCTCCTTGGCCAGTCAGGAGCACCCAGCCCAGCTGTTCACTCCATCTTTTGACACACACTCTCCTCTTGGCTTCCAAGATACCACCTTTATCTGGTCCCTGCTCCTTCCCCATGCCCCAGCCTTGCTGACCACTCCTTATTAGTCTCTTTTGTTTGTTTTAAAGATTTTATTTATTCATTTGAGAGAGAGTCAGGGAGGGAGAGCATGAGAGAGAGAGAGATCACGAGCAGGGGCCGGGGGGGCGGGGTGGGATTGCAGAGGGAGAAACAGGCTCCCCGCTGAGCAGGAAGCCCAATGCAGGACTCCGTCCCAGGACCCTGGGACCATGACCTGAACCGAAGGCAGACACTTAACCCACTGAGCCACCCAGGCGCCCTCCTTCTTAGTCTCATGCTGGTTCTTCTCCCTTTCTCTTTCCGCTAAATGCTGGGGTGTTGCAGGGCTCAGTCCTTGGACGCTTCTCTTTTCTATGTGTTCACTCCTTAGACAACCTCATCCATTCTCTTGGCTCTCAATCCCATCTAATAGTTAATGACTCTGAAATAGGAATCTCCAGTCAGGGGATGCCTGGGTGGCTCAGTCCGTTAAGCATCTGCCTTCGGCTCAGGTCATGATCTCAGGGTCCTGGGATCAAGTCCTGCGTCGGGCTCCTTGCTCAGCAGGGTTAGGGTTAGGTTTAGTCTCCCTCTGCCTGCCACTCCCCCAGCTATTCCTACGATCTCCTCTCAGTTAATGGTGACTCCATTTTCTAACTGATCAGGCTAAGCACTGTGGTGTAATTCTTCATGCCTTTCTCTCCCACCTCACATTCAACCTATCAGAAAACCTTGCAGCTTTACTCTCAAAATATATTGAATTCAGCTACTTTTCATCACCCTCACTAATCCAAACCACCTCTCCCACCTGGACTACTTTAATAGCTTACTTACTGGTTTCCCTTCTTTGCCCCTACCCCTCTGTTCTCGATATAGGGTGATCCTGTTAAAATAGAAGTTTAAATACATATCTCAGATCATGGCATTTCACTGCTTAAACCTCTCCAATAGGTTCTCATCTCATTCAGAATATGAACCATGTAGTCCTTAAAATGGCCTTCATATTAGGTCCTACCTAATTGGCCCTGTCACCTCCCTGACCTCTACTCTTTTCATCACTGTTCACACCGACCTCATTGCTGTTTTTCAAACCCACCAGGCACATTCCAGCTTTGAGGCCTTTGCACTCAGTGCTCCTGCTAGCTTCCTGCAGAATCACCTTCTCAGTGAGGGCTGCCCTGGGCTACTCTCTAAAATTTAAACTCCCCCGCCCTTTTATATCCTTCTTCCCTGCTTTATTTTTTCTCCTTGGCACTAACATACTATATATTTTAGCAATTTTTTTATTGTCTGCCTTCCTCATTGGGAAAGAAATTCCACAAGGGCAGAGACTTTTATCTGTTTTTTTCTATTCTGTATCCCTAATACCTAGAACATTGCTTGGTGCACAGTAAGCACCCATAAATATTTGTTGAATGAGATTTAACATATGCTTGGATTAAAGGAGGCAGTTAAATCTGGACACCCTTTATACAGAACAGAAAATGTAAAGGAATTCAGTGTTCTTGTTTTTTAAAGATTTTATTTATTTATGTCAGAGAGAGAGCACACAAGCAGGGGGAGCTGCAGGCAGAGGGAGAAGCAGGCTCCCTGCTGAGCAAGGAGCCCGATGCGGGACTCAAACCTAGGACCCTTAGATCATGACCTGAGCTGAAGGCAGACGCTTAACTGACTGAGCCACCCAGGCGTCCCTAACATTTTTCTTATGTTTAAAAATTAAATTTACAAACACTGCTTTAAGGTTTCCTGTGCTCGGATGTCCTTGCCATGCAAATTCACAAGTGCTCAGGGTTCAGAGTCACTGCTGCTCAGATTCATTTGTGGACAAGTGGGATGCAAACTGTAGCCCAGGGTTCAGGCAGCTGAGGTTGCTGGCCTTGTGCTATGGGTGGGGGCTGCAAAGGTGGTGTCCTAATATGTAGACCACTGCTCCTTCCTTTAGACTTTCTTGCTGCAGTGGACTCCTGGTTCAAGGTCTTGCTGCCCAAGTTATATCCATGGCTCTACCACAATGGGGGCAACATCATTAGCATTCAGGTACAAGTTGACCGGGCAAGGGGAAGGAGGTGCCGGGGGTCCTAACCTCCACTGCATAGCCAAGCTCCACTTTTCCTTCTCCCTGGCAGGTGGAGAATGAATATGGTAGCTACAGAGCCTGTGACTTCAGCTACATGAGGCACCTGGCTGGGCTCTTCCGTGCGCTGCTAGGAGACAGGATCTTGCTCTTCACCACAGATGGGCCTGAAGGACTCAAATGTGGCTCCCTCCAGGGACTCTATACCACTGTGGATTTTGGCCCAGGTCTCTTGAGCAAGGGTGGAGTGGAGTCTGGGGAAGCGGGGGGGCATCTCTTCTTCTATGTTTATCTTTCACCTTTGCCTCCTTTCTGCAGCTGACAACATGACCAAAATCTTTGCCTTGCTGCGGAAGTATGAACCCCGTGGGCCACTGGTGAGGAGCTGGAGGGGAGGGCAATCAAAGCCAGAGTCAGGGTTGGGAACGGGTCGAGCTCAGTTCCCATCCCGCTCCCGGCGTTCATTCCACGTTTTAGGTGAACTCCGAGTACTACACAGGCTGGCTGGACTACTGGGGCCAGAGTCACTCCACACGGTCCGTGTTGGCTGTGACCACAGGCCTAGAGAACATGCTGAAGCTGGGAGCCAGTGTGAACATGTAACTGGAGACACGGGGGTCAACATGAAGCCGTAACGGGGTGTTGGGGATGAAAATGACTCAGTGGGTCAGCTTTTGCCTTTCCCCCCCACCTTCCCCCACTTCAGGTACATGTTTCACGGGGGTACCAACTTTGGATTCTGGAATGGTGAGTCCAGATGGTCCCTGGGGTGGAGGCAGGGAGGCATCAGGGAATTAGAATCCTAGGGCTGGGTAGATTAGGAGGTCTAGAAGCTGGATGTGGCCACCACTGCTCCCTCTGATGGCAAAATTCTCTGCATGAATGTCTTTGCTTAGTGCCTATTGTTTGAAAGACACTGAATGAAGGAAATTGGTTTGACCCCAGGTGCTGATGAGAAGGGACGCTTTCTTCCAATTACTACCAGCTATGACTATGATGCACCAATATCTGAAGCAGGGGACCCCACACCTAAGCTTTTTGCTCTTCGAAACGTCATCAGCAAGGTGCCCTACCACTTCATTAAGCGCCAAAGGCTTTTATTAATTTGGGGAAAGGGAGTACCTAAATTGTTTGTAACGGGATCCCATGAATCACTGATTGTTGTCTGGGCCACGGAGCCCTCAGAACCATTTCCCAACTACCCAGATGGGACTACCTGGGAAGAGACACACAAGCATGTGCAAAATTACAGGATTTTCATGACCTCTTGAAGTCCTTCCCTGGACCCCAGGTTGAGAATCCTGCGCAAGGGTCTTGGAATTGGGGTTGTGTGCGCTAGGGTTTTAGAATAGGGGTTGTGTGTGTGCTAGGGTCTTGGAATAGGGGTTGTGTGTGTGCTAGGGTCTTGGAATAGGGGTTCTATGTGTGCTAGCGTCTTGGAATAGGGGTTGTGTGGTTTTCCTATGGCTCCTGAGAGAATTTGGGCTCAGTTCCAGGAAATTCCCTTGGGACCTTTACCTCCCCCCAGCCCCAAGATGATGTTTGGACCGTTGACCCTGCATCTGGTAAGCTCTTCCTCATCTTTTCTCTGATCCTACCCCTTTGTTCTCTAAATGGCCCAGCCTATTCTGCCCTTTATTCCGGAACTTCGCTTTTATTCTAATACCTTGTCCTTATTCTAACAGGATGGGGATTTGCTGGCTTTCCTAGACTTCCTGTGCCCCCAAGGGCCCATCCGTTCAATCTTGCCAATGTCCTTTGAGGCTGTCAAACAGGTAAGGCATAATCCCCCATCCAGTAGGCGTGGCAGCTTTCCTCAACAGCTGTTGCCAGTGGTTCCCTCAGCTGCGCATCTTCGCCACAGTACCCTCTCTCACCGCTCAGTTCCTCTTCAGTACTCACTCTTCCATACCCAGGACCGTGGCTTTGTGTTGTACCGGACCCATCTGACTTCTACTGTTTCGGAGCCAACACAGTTCTGGGTGCCTAACAACAGAGTACATGACCGTGCCTATGTGATGGTAGATGGGGTAAGGACCTAATTCCAGGCTACCTTGTGAGCCTGTTTCTTCTCCTCCCCAGCACCCTTTAGCCTTAAGTTCCCCTTATCTGCCTTTTCCCGCTGTCTGCCCACATTTGCAGGGGGGCCACGGATGAGCTGGGATGAGGAAGAATTTGACTGAGGCTAAGGTTCCAGAATGAATGGGTAACTGACAGATGGGCTACATTCTATTTGCTCTCCAAATACCTGTGCTAACTACCATAGCTTCCTCTGTCATGGCCATGAGTTAGATGCCGAGCCCTTCCTTTCACAGCTCCTCTTATCCACAGGTGTTTCAGGGTGTTCTGGAACGAAACATGAAACACCAACTATTTTTGATGGGGAAAGTAGGGGCCAAAGTGGACATCTTACTGGAGAACATGGGGAGGCTCAGTTTCGGGTCTAACAGCAGTGACTTCAAGGTGAGCTAGCCTTGCCCACCCCTTCTCTTCCAGACTCTTACTGACCAAACTCCCTTGGGAAAATAGGGGCCTAATGGAGGACAAACAAGAGCCCTGTGCTTAGGAGTCAGGCAGCAAAGTAGTCGCTTGTGGGGGTCCAGACATGGCCACCAGTTGCACCCCAGGGCTTGATTAGGGATAGTGTGGATTTAAGAGCTTAATAAATGATAAGTTTTCATTTGCCTTCTTCACAGGGCCTGTTAGAACCCCCAATTCTGGGGCAAACAGTCCTTACCCAGTGGCTGATGTTCCCTCTGAAAGTTGATAAGCTTGTAAAGTGGTGGTTTCCCCTCCAGTTGATGAAAAGGTCACATCATCAAGTTCCCTCTGGCCCCACCTTCTACTCTACAACATTTCAAATTTTAGGAGAAGGCGGGGACACTTTTCTCTTTCTACCTGGATGGACCAAGGTACTGCTGACTGTGGGGTCAGAGTGATGAGAGGAAAATCATGAAGGAGGGGGGAGCAGAAATTATCCCTGATTAGAAACCCAAAAGGGAGGGGCTCCTGGGTGGCTCAGTGGGTTGAGCATCTGACTCTTGATTTCAGCTCAGGTTGTGATCTCGGGGTCGTGGGATCGAGCTCCGCATCAAGCTCCACGCTCAGCACGTGGAGTCTGCTTGGGATTCTCTTTCCCTCGCCTACTGCCCCTCTCCCCTGCACTCTCTCTCTCTAATAAATAAGTCTTTAAAAAAAAAAAAGAAAGAAACCCAAAAGGGGATGATTCTACCCCCTTGAGAGCTGACCCTTTTATTTTCGTTCTCTTTTCTCTTCCCCAGGGCCAAGTCTGGATCAATGGGTTTAACTTGGGCCGGTACTGGACAAAGCGGGGGCCACAAGAGACCCTCTATGTGCCAAGACCCCTGCTGTTTTATAGGGGAGCCCTCAACAAAATCACAGTGCTGGAGCTGGAAAACGTGCCTCCTCGGCCCCAAATCCAGTTTCTGGATAGGCCTATCCTCAACAGCACCTTGCATAAGACATACATCTATTCCCTCTTGGCTGATACACAAAGTGCCTTTGAACCAATGGAGTTAAGTGGGCACTGAAAGAAGGGTAACCCTTGGACCTGGGACATGGAGTGGGCAGGATCCCTTCGTGCTGGCCATGGTGACCACGAGGAACCAAAGGCCACAAGGCCCAAATGCAAGTCTAAGTGCAGTTTCCTTGCCAAACTTTATTGTGATTAAAGTTCCAGAGACAGTCCCAGCTCCGCACCCCTCTGTGGCCCTGTCTTTGCCCTGGTTCCTGAGTGTCCTTTCTGATCTTCCAAATCCTCCTGTTTCACGGGAAAGAAGAAACCTAGGGCTAGTGTGAATGCACCCTCTCCGGGCCGAGGTGGCTCCAGGCGCAGCCGTAAGAGATCAGGAAGAGGGCTTGGCGGCCTGGCAGCGGTGATCCCGGAGACAGCGTGTGGAGCAGAAAGAGAAGTCAAGATAGTGAAAGGGAGTGAGGCCTTGGAGGGATGTCCCACAGCTCCAGCAGCGTCTGCACAAGAGGAAGACAGGTGGCCGAACAGGTACCCCAGAACCTTTCCAATCCAAGCTCTCCCCACCCCTCGGGCCATTTCCGGTTTTGCTCCAGAGGGTTTCCAGAACATCTCCAGCACCCCCCAGCCCCGACAGCCTTTCTGAGGTACTCGGCAACACTCGTTCTACTTGCCCACGCCTGGCCTGGCCATCACGCCTGCCCCTGCACTTACGGACCACTGATGGCTGCAGAGCCGGGGGCCTGGGAGGTGGGCGCTCCCAGCTGGGCAGCCAGCCGGCGCTCTGCGGCCAGAGCCCTCTGAGGGAAAGAGAAGTCTTGTTAAGGACAAGGCCCCGGTGGCGGACAGGGTGCCCAAGAAGGGACAGCTGCACGCTGGGAAGGGGTCAGACCCCTCAGGAAGTCGGGGCTGCGGAATAGAGAAGCTCCGGCCTCACCTTCTCTCGGTCGCTGAGGGCGACAAAGCGCCGCGCCTCTTGGTGCTCCTCCTCCTGCTCCCACCGCTTCTGCTGCCGCCCGTCCCGCTGCCGCCGGGCAGCCTTCTGCTCCCTTTTCCGCATAGCCTGCCGTGCCTCCATTTCTGGCGTCAGTGGCCCTGGCACCTGGGGGATTTCCGGGGAGGTGTAAGCTAAGACCCATACATACTGTCCTTGGGAGAACTAGAAGAAAGTAGAAAAGATCGTAGCCAGGATCTAGGCTGCCTTCCTACTCTGCTGCCGCTTCTTTTTCCAGCTGACCTGAGCCTTGCTGTAATCGTAAGCATCTGGATTCTTCCCCATGAACCTTCGGAACTCATTACGTGTTGACCTGTCAGCTGCAACCGTATACGGTGGCCGGGCCCGGGAGTCCCTAGGTGCGAAAAGCCCCAAATATGGGTTTAGCTTGCCTCCTGCATCTCCCAGCCTCACCCAAGCAGATCGAGGGGAATACCGTCAAGTAGCCAGGACCAACGTTAGCCTCCAGATGGTCCTCTCTATACCCCAAAGGGCTCACTCGGCTTGGGGACCCTTACTTACTGCACGGTAGGGTCGGCACCTGCCTCCAGCAGCAGGCGAACCACTGAACCTCTCCCAGCTGCAGCTGCTGCATGTAGGAGGGTGAAACCACTGGAGCCCAAGGGGGCACTGAGCAGAGACAGAACTCCAGGGCCTATGGGGCCGGCAGCTAGCTGGAGTTTCAACATCCCAACATCTCCGGCTCGACAAGCAGCAAGAAGCATGTCCCAGAGCTCTGACTGATCAGGGGTCTTGGCCTCATCCAGGGAAGGCCCCAAAGGGGCTGCGTGTGCCTGGGCAGACTGTGAGAAGGCCTCATCATCTCCTTGAGGTTGCTGGGGAAGAGTCCCATGCGCCCAGGCTTCCAGGTCTCGGCTTCTCTCCTTCTTATTCCTTTTCCTCCTCCTCCGCTTTGGCAGTACCTCAAACTCACGAAGATCCAGGGTCCCCACGGTCAACTCTACTAGCTCCAACTCTACCTGGAAGCTGTCCTCGCCCTCCGACCCTGAACCTAGGGAAAAATGCTACATGTTAGATCCACCTAAAGAAATACACAGAGGGTGGAAGGATGTGGGCTGCCCCAGATGTATAAGAATGCACATAAAAAGAGAATCCAGACTGTCTTGAAATGAAAATAAGTATTTGTATTTTGTTACCCAAGATCAGCACATCAAGAGCTGAATCCAATAATATCACATGCAGAAATGAGGCTCAGCTCAGAGGGGAAGACCCAGCAGGAGGTACGGAGGGACAAGCATCCTTAGACTCTCCCCTCGAGCTGCATTAGGATGGTACACAACAGGGGAGAGCATGGGAGCACGGACAGCCACAACCGCTGCGTCTGCAGCGGGGAAAGCAGGCCTCAGTCCAAACTGCAGCATCCGGTGAGACGGCAATTATGTGAGATTCGTGCCACACAAGCATCTGCTTCACGTACTATTTCATGTTTTCTAAGTACTGGGGATACGGGGATATATCAGTGAACAAACAGAACAGGAAGTTTGGAAAGGTCGCTAAACCTGTCTCAGTAATTGCTACCAGGTGCCCCTTATCATAACAGACGTGTGTGTGTGTGTGTGTGTGTGTTAACGGTGTATGTGTTGTGTAAGGGCTCATTATAAAGAGAAGCAACAGATTTGACACTGCATTTCCAGGATAGACACCCAGAGAGAGCTGACAGTTGCCAGATGGTGCTCAAACCCTGTTTGGGAGATTCCTCATTCTGCCCAAGTGCCTCATTTTCATCACTGGAGACCTTTCTCTCTGCCTCGATAGTCTTCTTCCCCCCTTTCATCTTCCAGTGTGTCTGAGGTGAGTCCAACCTGACTGCCTCCCGGGGATCTTCTCCTGCCATAAAACAAAAGATGTTTCTCTTTTGAGAGCAGAAGCCAGCCCGGGTCTCTCTCAATGAAGATGTTGTCTGGGTGTACAAATGAGAACCCAAGGCTTGGGCTGGAAGGTACAAGAAGGTCTAGGGAGTCTGGGGATCCAGACCAAAAGCTCACCATGGACATGCAAGGTGGTCAGCTTATGGAGCACACGCTGTAGCTCTCGGAAGGTGGGTCTGCGGGTAGCGAGGGGGATATCCCAAAGTCGGGGATCCCCCCGTTGCAGGGGCGCCCCATGGCCTCCGAAGAACAGGGACCGGCCAGAGCGGGGAGCACGCAGCAGTATTGTCTCAGCCTCCCCCAGCGCTTTAGCCCAGACTGGCCCTGCCAGCAGGTCACGAACATCCTAGAGAAGAGAGTAACTCAGCCCCATATATCTTCACTTGCTATTTTTAAATCTCCAACCAAAAAACCAGCCCACAGATGATGTGTAAGGAATGGGAAGCAGAAGATAATATAGAGGAAGAAAGAACGAGAGGATGAAGACTCTTGGGGATCCATCCCTAGTCTACCTTCGCCTTCCCAGAAATAACGAAGACTGGGAGGATGCAGGCATCAAGCTCCCCACTGTAACATTTGATGAAAGGGAAAAAAGTAGATTAGCAGACCACCGGATCTGAGACACCTAACTCACCTTGTATAATGTGGCTTCATTATAGCGCCTCAGGTTGGCTCCGGCAGAACGAGAAGCCCCACCCCGGGCATCCCGAATTCCCTGGGCTGTGCCCCGCTTGGCCCGCACTGTGTAGCGGTGAAAGGTTTTGTGGGTCACCACGTCTCTTCTGTAGACAACACAGACTCGGTGCTGGAAACCAGCCCGTACACCCAGGCTAACCAGACCCACCGCATCCTTATACCCCAGGCAGCACCCTCTCACCCTTGGAAAATGGCTCCAGCAAAGTGCCCAGCTGCAGCCATGAGCACCACAGAGTGTCTGGGACCTCCGTTTTGCAGGTTGCGTAGCAGCAGTTCAGGTTCTTCTGGGGGCACCTGGATGACAGAGGGACAGCACAAGCATGCCCGTGGCGCTCGCTCACAGGAAGAAACCCAGTGCCAAGTGTCTTACATGCGTGATCTCATTTCTTACAACCATCCTTGAGGCTTGTCTCCACTTTACAGACAAGGAAATTTGAGGCTTGTAGAGGTAGTCAAGATCAAGTGGTAGAACAATTCAAACCTAGATTGGTCTGTTTCCAAACTTAATTCCATTATACTGGACCCCAGATTCAGGCCAATTCAATCCAAAACTGTGCTGTCAGTGGTGATACCCATATCCAACAGGAAGAAAAGAAGTAAGAAATGGCCCAGGCTTAGGGGAGACCTAGGCTGAGTGTATAAAGGCTGCAGTTGGCCACACAGCCTGGGCCACCACTTGCCTGGTGAGGGCCCAGCACACAGCGATAGGCATAAAGAAACTGGCCCCGAGCATTTTGGAAAAGAACCCGATGGGAGTGGAAGCCTTGGGGTCTGCTGGGCTTCTCAAACTCAGCCCTCTCCTCATCCGGTATCTGCAAGTCCTCCTCACTGGCTGAGTCTGAGTCCTCTGATCCTGAGATGCTGGAAAGATCTCCTGAAAACAACATGAAGTGCACAAGTTTGGTGTGTTATCTTTGACCTTTCCTCAAGCTCCTAAACTAGGGCCTTCCTCCAGCCCCATGTCCTACTCAACACAGGTCTCCTACCAGCCATCACCTGTGGAGCTCTGCTTTTCAAAATCCAGGGCAGACAGGAGAGGCTTGTCCTTGAGACGTTGCTTTAGGTTAAACCGATGCCAGTCAAGCTTATAATGTTCCCTCTGGTAGGAGGCAAAGAAAGAGGCTGAATGTGGAAATATGCCCTAGCCTGGCCCTTTGTGGTACCCAAGACCAGTGACAGAACTCCAGGAAGTATGACCAGGTAATACCAACAGCCTCAGTCAAAACACTGACCTTTATTAACGAAAGACAAACCACATGTCTGCCTCTCCTCACCCACCCTATACTTTTGCTTCTGCCGTTTAGCTCTGCACCTGGCCTATTACCTGTTCCTGGTGGTTGTGGAAGGTCTGGTCACAAGTGGAACAAAATAACTTGTCTGAAATATCCAGCAGACCCTGGAGTGGTTTTCTTTCTGGGCTTGCTCTCTCCCCTGAACCTAAATAAGGGGAGGGTAATAAGAGGTGGAAAGGGAGTACAAACCTGCAGTACCTGGAATTACATTCAGTGTCTGATACACAAAGGAGAATACAAAAGAAAAAGACGGCACATCCTTTCCTTCAGAGTTTGCAATCTAGGAATCACAAGATAAACAGCAGAGTAATCACTTTATACAACAAGTATGCTTCTGAAAAGATGTGAGACAAATACATATCAAATACTTGACGTTAACTAAAGAGATTGTTTAGAAGAACCATGTAGAAAATAATTTTTGGTAACGTTAAGATTATTTTTAACTGCAAAAATCACTTCCCAAATGCCTGTTTTCTTTTTTTTTTTTTAGCTTACATTTTCAATTACGGTGTGGTTTGTTTAAAAAAAAAAAAGTTCAAGAAGAACAGCCAGAGGCAAATTAAGGTTGTAAAAAAACAAAAAAATTGTTTTACATTCATTAAGAACGAATGATTTGATTGGAAACCACTTAAATTTGGACTATATCTAGGAATTTTGAAGTTTTTTGCAGGCAGTGCTGTAAACGTGACCAGACCTAAGCAATGGCAAGGCAAGAGGCTTGTTTGGAGACAATTCGGGGGCCGGTGCTGGAAACAACCCGGAGATTGAGTGAATTTAAGGTAAGTTTTATCCAGTAGAAAGAGATGTCAACAAGGGCTCTTAAACCGGGGAATATCAATAAGAATGTGTTCCTTGGACGAGCAATAAGCTCTAAAGAGCCTGTCACGTTTCTCGTGGGTCCTCCCCAAACCTTCCCAGATACCTGGACAGGAAGCCTGCAGAGGCTGGGCCAGAGCCTCCCCAGAAGGGTGGCTCACCAGGCTGAGGCCCTGAAGGATCGGAGCATCCGCGTTGAGGTCAAAAAGGGAGACCAACGTAGGAACCTGGGTTGCTGCTGAAACCGGCGACATGGCTGAGCAGAAATTCTTTAGGAGGAGCTCCTGGAGCAGAAAGGGACAGAAACAGAGCTCCCCAGAGTGCGATCCTACCGCCCAGTCTCCTGCCTGCCTGACTTGGTTTCCCCCACGCCGCAAGGCACCTCGGGCCTCACTCTGGTACCAGGAGTCCGCTCTGGGGGTTAATACGTGACCCCAGGCCGCTTTCTCAAACCCACAGTCTCGGACCACACAGAGTGAAAGGGGGAAGCATCCAGCTCCCAAATCGAGTCCAGTAGAGCTAAAAATCACTGAGGTTCCCTAAGCGACCGCTCCTCGATAACCGCGCGATGAGCTCCAGCAATGACTAAACCGCGTGGACTCGCCCCCACCCTCAGGAGCCGCACCGAAGGTCCCGGGTAGCCGAGCGGCACGCACGCCTACAATTCCGAGCCCGGATTTCTGCAACACCACAACAGTCTCGACACTACGGAGCAGCGAAGGGGACAAACGGCGTCGCCCGCACCTCAGCCCCGCCCCACATAGCGCGCACTATTGGTCCTCTGACTGTCCAAAACGCACTTCGAACCTTTAGTCCCGCCTCCGAAGCCGAGTATTGGCCGTCGTGTCTCCACCCCCTATGCTCATTGGCCAGACTGGCTGCGGGTGACAGTGAGTGGCAGGCGCCGGGCCTAGAGCTCTCGGTCCCGACGAACCCAGCGGAGCCGACCGAGCCCCTGGAATCACTCGGGTCACGGTTCCTGAGGCGAAACGCGAGATCGGTTACTGGAATCTCAAGGCCCGAGTCGGGCCTGACGGAGGGTGCCCGCGGAGCCCTAAGTGAGCTCACGGCGAGTAACGGGGGGAAGGGGCGCCGCGGGAGTGGCGAAGGCGCGCAGCCGGAATGTTTTGATGGCGGGGGCGCGCGGGCGGGGGCGCGCGCGGGCGGCGGGGCCGCGCGCGAGGTTGTCCGCTGTTGGCAGCCGAGCCCTTGGCCTGGCGCCGGGCGACCCTGGGGCGCGCTGGGCTCGGGTCTTGGCGGCTGGGTGTGGGGAGGCAACCCAGCCCACCTGGGTGATCGGCTGTCGGACTAGCTCGATTCTTCCAACATCCGCAGGAAACCCTGAGCCCAGGCCCGGCCAGCCGGGGCTCCATGACGCTGGGTCCACACTGACCCGGTGAGTGGTGAACTCCCCGAAGGTTTGGTCAGCTACTTTGGACCCAGGGCTCTCACTAACCCAGGGAGTCCCACTGGGGCCAGGCTTGGGTCGTGTTCCACGGCCCGAGGGTCTGCACCGACTGGGTGAGTGCTGCCTAGACATGCCTGGCTCCAGGGACCTAGGGACCCCACAGTTCGCCCAGGATCTGGGTCTGCACGGACCCAGTCAGGATTTCCCATCCAGGAACTGTGCCTGCCTGGTGGGCCTTTGGTGCTAGGGAACCAGGGGAAGAGGTTGACCAGAAAGGCCCTTTTCAGAAGAGACTCTTTTTCTTGGGTTTTGGATTTGGGGCTTTGAGGACCCTGAGAGGCCTAATTTCTGAGGCTGAGGTGGGGCGATGGAAAAACAGTCCAGAGGAGCTGCCTGACCTCAGGCCTGTACTGACTCAGTTTTTACAGGCTCAACAAGCCACTTCTTGGGATCCTACAGTTGGATGAGTGGTCCTGTATGGTACAGCCAGAGGAAGTACATCTAGCCCAGTGCCTCTTCCCCACTGCAGCCTCCCTGCCCCATGCTTGGCCTCCTCTTAGTGGAGGGTGGGTGGGTAGGAAGGTTGGGTTTCTTTCTATCCCCACTGCCCACTCCCTGGGGCCTGACATCTTCTCCTCCAGCAGCTGCAGAGCGAGGGCATCAAGGGCTGGAGTGGAGCAGACGCTGCCCATGGAGCTGGTAGGGCCATGTGCTTCTCTCAAACCTTTGTTTACAAAATGCTTCCAATCTCCCAGAGATGTCTTGGGAGACCCGGGTTTCTCCAGGAGGGCAGAGGGAAGCCCCCTTATCTCCACTGAGTAGAAGATGAAACAGCACCCCCACCCACCCCTACCCCCCCCACCCCCCCACCCGCAAAGTGGCAGACCGGCCAGACCTCAGTAGACACTCAGTAAAGGCTCTGGGAATGACTGACCTTCCAGACCCTGAGCTTACTGCTCTCCTGTGGTAACTACTCCTCTGCCTTTGAGCCAAGAAGACTGGGAGTAGAGACCAAGCGCAGAGATTCTTTCTCACTCTTTCTGATCTGCTAGGCAGGGCAGGAGACAAGCAGCAGCACGGTCTGAACCTGGATCTCTTCGTCATTCCCGGCAGGGGGACAAAGTGGACTGGGGGCGGTGGTGATGGCGCAGTTTGACACTGAATACCAGCGCCTTGAGGCTTCCTACAGTGATTCACCCCCTGGAGAGGAGGACCTATTGGTGCACGTCCCTGAGGGGAGCAAATGTGAGTTCTCGGACCCGACAGCGGAGCTGGGGCCTGGGGCGGGAGCGGGTGGAGGAACAGGACAGAGGGACCTGTTCCTTCAGGGCTCTGACATCTCTACTCCTGTGCCCACAGCACCCTGGCACCACATTGAAAACCTTGACCTCTTCTTCTCTCGAATATCCTTTGTGTCTGCGTGGGAGCTCTGGGACCCTTAGCCCCCATCTAAGCAGGGCCCCGGTGGGAAGTTGGGGTGGGTTTGATTCTAATCCCCGGAAGGGAGATGGAACTCTTCCTAAGGCTGAAAGAGGCTGGGGAAATAAGGATCATTATAGATAATGATAAGCCTGCGTTTCCCAAGAGCTGCGTGCCTTTCACTTCGTGGTGTCAGTTCATAAGGAACCTCTCTAAAGGTGATCTTTGTTTTTGACGGGACACTAATAACTATAATAATCAGTATCTTTTTACCTACTCTGTGTCAGCTCTGTGTAAATACTTTACACTCATTAGCTCATGCCTAATAATCCTATGAGACGGGTGCTATTATTTCCAAAGTGCCACTGCAGACGAAAGTTGAGAGAGATTAAGTTTGGCCAAAGTCACACAGCTAGAAAGTCATAGAGCCAGGAGTTAAGTTTGGGCATGTGACCCCCCAAAGTCTGTGCCCCTAAGTGCTGTCTCTGTCAACCACATTTTTCTTGACAATTATACGTTTATAATCTACACCAGAAGAATGGCTTCACTTGCATGCTCATCGGGGAGATCTTTGAGCTCATGTAAGTCTAAGGAGGGACAGTGATGTGGGGAAGGACCGCATCTCAGTCTTTCCTCTTCTTGAGCTCAGCCCTGGCCATACCAGCCAGTGCAGCTCAGTTCCCGGCTCAAAACCCTGCAGACTAATTTTAGAGCTCAGGGACTGGTGTGGCACCAAAATTTACAATCACTTTCTTTATCTGCCTTATAAGGAATTCTTCCCAAATTCTCTTCTCTTCCATGAAGAGAACTGAGACTTGACCATTTCAGCAGCTCATCAGCGATCCCATGGAATGGGCGTGGTTCGGTCAGGAGGTCTCAGAGATGCCAGCCACTTAAGAAAAGTGTGTGTTCTGCCTTAGTTACACCTAGGAGGGCAGAGCACTTTCTAAGAAAGGAGCCATATGGCCTTGCCAAAGAGGATGGGATTGGGAAACCCTCCCTCAATCAGGAAAGACTGTAAATCCCTTTAGGGCTTCTAATACTATCTCAAAAGGAAATCAGGGATTGGGTAGCAGAGACCACAATCACAAGATCTTTGAGCAGAGTCTAGTAAGTGGTGGCAGAGATTACCATGCAGTGAGGAAAGCAGGCTAATTGTGTGACGCCCAAGGCTAAGAGGAAAAAGCGGGAGCTGGTTTGGGCCTAAGAAGGTCTCGGGGGGCTGAGCAGCAGAGAGAGCCCACTGGGGGTTCTCCAGCCCCTGCTCATCCCCAGAGGCTGCTCTCCAGCCTTGTTCTGCTGCTTCCAGACTCTTCCCTTTTCCCACACTATTTCACTGGTGCCTCTCTGACTCTTGGAGTGTGGCCCCTCTTCCCAATTCCCCAGGCAGTTCCTCTTTGTGGTTGCCTTCACCACCTTCCTGGTCAGCTGTGTGGACTACGACATCCTATTTGCCAACAAGATGGTGAACCATAGTCTTCACCCTACTGAGCCTGTCAAGGTCACTCTGCCAGACGCCTTTTTGCCCGCCCAGGTCTGTAGTGCCAGGTAAGGGCCACAGCTCAGAGGACACCAGAGCCAGAGTTCCACTAGCAGGTGGGGAATGGAGTGGGAGGTGGTGGCACATTCCCTAGAACACAGACTCGGGCTCAGCCTCGCCATATCCTTCAGGATAGCATCCTGTCTGCCAAGACTCCTCAAGGCCTCCCCTCCCCCCCCTTCCTTTTCCCCACCAGGATTCAGGAAAATGGCTCCCTTATCACCATCCTGGTCATCGCTGCTGTATTCTGGATTCATCGGCTTATCAAGTTCATCTATAACATCTGCTGCTACTGGGAGATCCACTCCTTCTACCTGCACGCTCTGCGTATCCCCATGGTGAGACTGGAGAAGTTGGGCAGTTAGCGCGCCACAGCCCAACGTGCCTTCTGCGGCTTGGGAGGGGTGGGGCGTGCTGCTGGGCCTCGGGCACCCTCCTCTGTCACTGGCAGGTCAAAGGAGCCTCTGCTTAAAGGCTCCACCCAGCAAAGCACAGGGCCTCACAGCTAATGCGGGGCGAGGAGGAGTCCAGGCAACAAGCCCGCCTTCCCTACCGTGTCTCTCTCCCACCCCACAGTCTGCCCTTCCGTACTGCACGTGGCAGGAAGTGCAGGCCCGGATTGTGCAGACCCAGAAGGAGCACCAGATCTGCATCCACAAGCGCGAGCTGACAGAGCTAGACATCTACCATCGCATCCTCCGTTTCCAGAACTACATGGTCGCCCTGGTTAACAAATCCCTCCTGCCTCTGCGCTTCCGCCTGCCCGGCCTGGGGGAGGCCGTCTTCTTCACCCGTGGCCTCAAGTACAACTTCGAGCTGATCCTCTTCTGGGGACCTGGCTCTCTGTTTCTCAATGAATGGAGCCTCAAGGCCGAGTACAAACGTGGGGGGCAACGGCTCGAGCTGGCCCAGCGCCTCAGCAACCGCATCCTATGGATCGGCATCGCCAACTTCCTGCTGTGCCCCCTCATCCTCATCTGGCAGATCCTCTATGCCTTCTTCAGCTACGCGGAGGTGCTGAAGCGGGAGCCCGGGGCCCTGGGAGCACGTTGCTGGTCCCTCTACGGCCGCTGCTACCTCCGCCACTTCAATGAGCTGGAACACGAGCTGCAGTCCCGCCTCAACCGAGGCTACAAGCCCGCCTCCAAGTACATGAATTGCTTCTTGTCCCCTCTGCTGACGTTGCTGGCCAAGAACGGCGCCTTCTTCGCTGGCTCCATCCTGGCCGTGCTTATCGCCCTCACCATCTACGACGAAGACGTGTTGGCCGTGGAACACGTCCTCACCACCGTCACACTCCTGGGGGTCACTGTGACCGTGTGCAGGTGGGCCAGGGCGGCAGGCGGGGGCAAGCCAACTAGCGCCCCTGGGAAAGGCTTACCTCTCACCGTGACCCCGATTCCCACAGGTCCTTTATCCCGGACCAGCATATGGTGTTCTGCCCCGAGCAGCTGCTCCGCGTGATCCTCGCGCACATCCACTACATGCCTGACCACTGGCAGGGTAATGCCCACCGCTCGCAGACCCGGGACGAGTTTGCCCAGCTCTTCCAGTACAAGGCAGTGAGTGGAGTTGGAGTTAGGGCCTCTTAGAGACTGGCTGATAGCTCGGTGGTGAGGGCTGGGATCCCTCCTGCTCTCTTGTGACCTGGGTCCCCCCTCCCCTTTCAGGTGTTCATCTTGGAGGAATTACTAAGCCCCATTGTCACACCCCTCATCCTCATTTTCTGCCTGCGCCCACGGGCCCTGGAGATCATAGACTTCTTCCGCAATTTCACCGTGGAGGTCGTAGGTGTTGGAGATACCTGCTCCTTTGCTCAGATGGATGTTCGCCAGCATGGGCATCCCCAGGTACCGGGAGAGGACAAGGGCAGGTGGCCGGAGGTGAACAGTGTCTCTGGGCCGACTGCAGAAAGACACCCCTCTGAGCCAATGCATCACTAAAAGGCAGCCCTGCTTGGTAAATAGGAGCTTGGGCTGGATTTTAGCCTTCAGCTTGCAACCTCTGGCCATGTTCCCTTGAGAAAGGCACAAACCAAGCAATTAGCCCAGCGTGCGACCGTCCCCGGGGTGGGCCCCGGGGCTCTGGACAAGATACAGCAGTCCCCCTCACTGTAGCCTCCCTTGTGCAGTGGCTGTCCGGTGGGCAGACAGAGGCCTCGGTGTACCAGCAAGCCGAGGATGGGAAGACAGAGCTGTCACTCATGCACTTTGCCATCACCAACCCCGGCTGGCAGCCGCCACGTGAGAGCACGGCCTTCCTCGGCTTCCTCAAGGAGCAGGTTCAGCGGGACGGAGCAGCTGCCGGCCTCGCCCAAGGGGGCCTGCTCCCTGAAAATGCCCTCTTTACGTCCATCCAGTCCTTACAGTCCGAGTCTGAGGTGTGTTCCTGGGGACTGGAGCTGACAGTGGGCAGAGTGGACTCCAGGTGCTGGGAGTTGAGGGCCTGGGGTGGAAGGGCCTACCCGCCCAGTCGGTTTCCTTCTGTCTGTTCAGTCTGTGCCCTGACATCCAGAACACTGAGGGGCCCTGCGGCCTCCCTCCTGCCCTGGGAACTCTACCCACCCCTTTCTTTCACAGCCACTGAGCCTTATCGCAAATGTGGTAGCCGGCTCATCCTGCCGGGGACCCCCACTGCCCAGAGACCTGCAGGGCTCCAGGCACAGGGCTGAAGTCGCCTCTGCCCTGCGCTCCTTCTCCCCTCTGCACCCTGGTCAGGTGCCCACAGGCCGAGCTCCCAGCACCATGACAGGCTCTGGGTGAGTGGGGGGCGGGGGGCCACGATGGGAGGGCATGGCAGTAGCCCCCAGCAACCTCTGCGGGTCTCAGAAATGTTGACGGCTGCTGTCTGTGCCGGGAGGGACAGGGTGGATGCCAGGACAGCCAGCTCCGGGAGCAGTGTGTGGGAAGGACAACTGCAGAGCCTGGTGCTGTCGGAATACGCATCCACCGAGATGAGCCTGCATGCCCTCTATATGCACCAGGTGAGTGGGGCAGGAAGGGCCCAAGCCACGGAATCAAGGTGGCCGCTGACAAATAGAGGGTTTTAGGAGTGGAAAAGCAAGACTTGGGTTCGGAACCCTTCTCTGCCGTTCCCCTACTCTGATCTCCATTCCCGCATATACCCCTTTACCATCCTTTTTAGCCAAGTTTATTGTCATCCAGGGCCCTTTACACATTGGTTGTTTTCAGTGCCAAGAATCCACTTCCCTGAGCTAGGCATATGGCTCCCTCCTTTATTCACCTGTTCTTACTTCTTCCATGAGACCGTCTCTGGCCAGCCTGACCAAAAGAGCCTCCCTTGGCCACCCTCCTGAATCTTCCTGCTTTATTTTTCTCCATAGCATTTATCTGACCTGCTGCATTTTTTTTCCTTTTTTATTTCACTGTCTATAACCGCCCACCTCCACCCCCAGCATAGAAGCCATACAAGGGCTGGGATTTTTGTCTGTTCTGTTCACTGCTGTCTTCCCAGCACCTTGAAAGAGTGCCTGGCACTTACATGTGCAACCAATTTGTTCTTGACTCAAATGACTAGGTTCCAGGGATCTGAGAATTTAACCTGTAAGACGTCATATGTGTGGTACACACTGTTAACGTGGTAGTTACTCTGGGTCGCTGATTCTAGGTGAGGTGGTAAAAATGGGAACTGGAGGATAGCATGGTGGGGGGCATCTGTTTCAGATAGCCTGTCCCTGCCTAATGAGCACCCCCCTCCACTTCTCAGCTCCACAAGCAGCAGGCGCAGGCCGAACCTGAGCGGCACGTGTGGCACCGCCGGGAGAGCGATGAGAGTGGGGAGAGCGCCCCTGAAGAGGGGGCAGAGGGCTCCCGGGCCTCCCAACCCATCCCTCGCTCTGCTAGCTATCCCTGTGCTGCAGCCCGGCCCGGAGCCCCTGAGACCACCGCCCTGCAGGGGGGCTTCCAGAGGCGCTATGGGGGTATCACAGGTATCCAGCGGGAGTCCAGGAGGGTACAGAGCCTTCAGGGAAAGGTGGCTCTTTGGGGGGGCCTCCTGGGGAGGAAGGAGGTCAGAGCGATCAGGCCCAAAGAGACTAACCCTCACCCCGACCCTGAACAGCCCCAGAACCTTTCTCCACATTTCTGCTTGTGTTCATTCTAAGAGGACATTTACTTGTGTCTCTAGATCCTGGCACAGTACCCCGGGCTCCCTTTTACTTCTCTCGGTTGCCCCTTGGAGGGTGGGCTGAAGACGGGCAGTCAGCATCCAGGCACCCAGAGCCGGTGCCCGAGGAGGGCTCGGAGGATGAGCTTCCCCCTCAGGTGCACAAGGTAAGGGCTCCAGGACCGGAGAACGACTACTACTGGAAGTAGTAACTTTCAGGCCGAGATCAAAGTCTCATGGGAGAGAAGGCAGGCCGCTCGTACAGAGATACTGTTCCTCCCCCTCCAAAATACAATGCCCTTTCTTGCCTCACCTTCTCTGAAATCTAGGGCTTGATTTTCCCTACGATTTCCTCCCCAGGAATCAAGCTTTCCTTTTCCTTTATCTCCAAGCTGTTTTTCGGGCAAGCAGAGAGCGGAAGATTATCTCCACTACTAACCCGTTTCTCTCCACAGGTATAGACAAGGCTGAGGAGGGGCCCTGTGTCCCAGGATGGAGGCCGTTGTTGCCCTGCCATCCTATCCGCCTGCCATGGAGGGCTCCTCTTGAGTGTTGCCTGGCTCCACGTGTGTGGTGTTTTGTGTGTCTGTGCCTGGCCAAGGGAGGTGCCAACACTGGGCTTGCCACAGCCCCAGGAGAGAAATTGGGGGCCCGGGAACCAAGGCACACAGGACTCTAGCCTCATCCCCAGGAACCCCCTTGGCTCAGAGTGTGGTGCTAGAAACTGGTCCCCAGCCCAGCCCCAGTACTGCCACCTTTGCACCCACCCCTGCAAGTCTCCAGAGGACTGCCCACCACAGAAGCTGCCAAGCAGGGAGAACCCGTGCCAACTGTGGAGTGGGGAGGTTGGGCCCAGACCCTCAGCCTCTGCAGCCTCCCTCCCCAACCCTGAACAGATGAGCAGCTCAGGCTGTGGCCCTTACCTCACCCCCAGTTCTCTCCCAGTGCTGCAGCCTGCTCACCTCTCCCGCTTCCTGCACATGACTGGCACGTGTGCCGCTTGCTCTGGTTCTGTTCGCTTGCTCCCATTCTGTTCAGCTTTTGCTTTGCATTGGTGCGGAGGCCCTAGATCCCAGCTCCTCTCATGCTATCTTGACACTAAGAAGGAAGGTTTCTAAATTGCAGGAGCAGGGTGGACTTTCTTTGCTGCCCTCTCCCAACTTTTAGGATGGGCCCCTGGGAGACTGAGGCCGTCCTGGTCCCCATTGCTGCTTATTACACCCCTTACCGCCTGCACATAGGATGGACTGGACTGGTTGTGCCCTCGGCTGTCTACCTCCCAGCAGGAGAGCTCTGGCCTGCCTCCCGCTGTCCTCCAGAGGGGGACAGAGGGACGACAGGAGGCCTTCGCCCTAGGCTTTGAGCTGCCGCATTGCATGCTGGGATCCAGCTCCTACTCTCCATCCCACCCCTCGCCCCGATCTGGTCCACTGCGGGTGTGGTCAACTGTGCTGCCCGAGCTCGCAGCGGAAGGCGTAGGAACTGTGTACAGCTTGATAACCCTTAATAAAAAAGGGACTTTGACCAGGTCGCGGCTTGTTGTCTTGCGCCGCTAGTTGTCTCTCGGCGCTAGGATTGTGGGAACAAGCGGAGTGGGGTGCGTGTGATATTCCCTAATGGCCGGGGACCCGGCCGGGCCCTGTAGGAAAGTGGGCAGTCTATGCCGTCACTTGGATATACCGAGCTAGCCTGCTAGCGGATGGGTCATTTCCTAGCTGTGGTTCCGTGGAGGTCAATGTCTCAGGCCGGACGTGCGGTCAGATTTCGCGCCGTGAGCACGTGACCAAGCCGGCTCCGCCCTGGTATTTTGCCTTTCCCGCGTGCACCCTCCCCCTCCCGCCCCTTCAGAGAGGTTGACCAATGGGGACCCTACGTAGGGGCGGGGCCGCCCTGGTAGGCGGGGCTGCTGCGCGAGGGAGCTGCTCGGGTCAGACGCCGAGCATTCCTTCGGGCCGGGACTTGGCAGTAGGGTCCCAGGCTGCGAGCGAGGGGCGGACGGACGGGAGAAGACGGCGTACGTGCCCTGCGTGAGTGCGTGGCGGCGGCGCGTGCGGCAAGAGTGGGTAGTGTGGCGGGCCCCACGTGTGTCCCTGCCCGAGACCTTCGCCGCTTGGCGCCCCGCGGCCCCGTGACCCGAAACACCCCACCCTCCGCGCCCCGCCTCGAGCAGCCGGTTCCGTTTGCCCTTCTTGCAGTCCCCGCAGGCCCCAGAGTTCCCGCAGCCGCGGCCAGCGGCCACGCATCGCCATGGTGATTGTGGGCAACTACTGCGAGGCCGAGGGGCCCTTGGGGCCGGCCTGGGTGAAGGGGGGCCTGAGTCCCTGCTTCTTCTTCACGCTTATGTCCTCGACACTGATGGCCCTGGGGGCTCTGGCCTTGGTGCTAGCCCTTGCCCGCAAGCGCCGGGAGCGGCCAGCTGGCCCCCACGAGCTGTCCTGGAGTGCCGGCCCTCTCGTCGCTCCCTATGTGCTGCAGCTGATTTTGGCCACACTTCAGGTGGCGCTGCCCCTAGCCGGCCTGGTTGGCCGGGTGGGCACTGCTGGGGGCGCCCCGCTGCCAGGCTACCTACTGCTGGCTTCCATACTGGGGACTCTGGCCAGCGCCTGTGGCCTGGGGCTGCTCGTGGTGGAACATAACCAGGCCTGGCAGAAGCTAGCAATGGGCATCTGGATCGAGTTCAGGCACAGCTCGGGTCTCCTGCTCCTCTGGACTGTGGCATTTACAGCTGAGAACTTGGCCCTTGTGTCTTGGAACAGCCCACAGTGGTGGTGGGCACGGGCAGACTTGGGCCAGCAGGTAAGGGACCTCGTAGGGAGAGGAGAATCATGAGTGGCAAGGGCTGGGAAGAAGGATGGTATGTCTGGTCACACTGGTTCCACACTTTGGGATGCCTCTAAGAAAGGGAAGAAGGGGGAGGCCTGCATGGCCTGGTTGCTGATAGCCAGCTGGTGGGGTGTGTCTCTGCTGAGTCACTCTAGATTTTTTTAAAGCCTACTTGATGCTGGGCCCCTGACCTGGGTATGTGCCCTACCCCAGTCCCTAGCTCTGTTATAAGTGGTAACAATGGCATTTTGGCCTTCTTTGATGCTCTCTGGACACATTTTATTCTAGGTTCAGTTTAGCCTGTGGGTGCTGCGGTATGTGGTCTCTGGAGGGCTTTTTATCCTGGGACTCTGGGGCCCTGGACTTCGTCCCCAGTCCTATGCCTTGAAGGTTAATGAAGAGGATCAAGACGTAGAGAGGAGCGAGGTATGCCTGAATTTCTGAACCTTAGGGTCTGTCTTAATTTCATTGCCTGTCCTCATTTTTTCCCACCATAGTATTTCTTTCCCAAATCTCATTTGTGCCCTGTGAGCCTTTCTGACCTCACTGGGGATCACTTGTGGGTCTGAGATAACTGGGAGCTGTAATCCCATACACTTTCCCTAGAGGGGTTCGGCTAGGCCACTTCTTTTTTATTTCTGAACTCCCCTCCCCTACGTGTTTGACCATCCTAGGTTCAGTCAACAGAGGCACCACCAAGATCTACATGGCAAGACCTTGGCAGGAAGCTCCGCCTACTGAGTGGCTACCTGTGGCCTCGAGGGAATCCAGTTCTGCAGCTTGTCGTGCTCATCTGCCTGGGGCTCATGGGGTTGGAACGGGGACTGAACGTGTTGGTCCCCATCTTCTATAGGGACATAGGTGAGGGGAAGAAGTGCCCGCTCAGCTCTCTGGTCCTTCATCGGCCATGTGAGGGGTGGCAGCCCTAACCTACGGAGGTGGGACAGTGTGAGGAGCTGGAGGATCAGAAAGGGGATTGTGGCTGGTGCCTGGAGCAGTTTCTCCTGAAGAGAGCCCTCGGGGCCAGAAGTGGGCTCTGACTTATTTTCTCCGTAGTGAACTTGCTGACTGAGAAAGCACCGTGGAGCACCCTGGCCTGGACCGTCACCACCTATGTCATCCTCAAGTTCCTCCAGGGGGGTGGCACTGGCAGTACAGGTATGAGGGACTCTGCTGTCACTCTGGTTGTCATTGGCCTCTCCCCCTCTTCCTCCCCGAAGCATCCCTCCCCTGGCCTCTTGGTGTTCTCGGACCTTTCATATCTTGGAAGTGGGCTGATGTCATTTGGTCCCTCAGCTCTACCGAGGCCTCCCCCCAACTCCCCCTAGGTTTTGTGAGCAACCTGCGCACATTCCTGTGGATCCGGGTACAGCAGTTCACATCGCGGCGGGTGGAGCTGCGCCTCTTCTCCCACCTGCATGAGCTCTCCCTGCGCTGGCACCTGGGACGCCGTACCGGGGAGGTGCTACGGATTGTGGACCGGGGCACGTCCAGTGTCACAGGGTTGCTCAGGTGCCAGGCCCGTGGAAATGGAGTGTGGGATGGTGGGGCTGGAGAAAGCACCCAGCTTCAGCTGCCTCTCCATCCTCCTTTTAATTATTTTTTTTTTAACTTTAAGATAAATGTACACGTGCTGCCATAATAACACAAATAAAACGGAACAAGTACCTTGTAAATTCTACTCACTTCTTCAGAGGTTCCCACCCCATCTAGGATGTTGAGTTGTGCTCTTCACCACACTTGGACATACGTATGTGCACAGACTCATGGCACTAATGGGGTACTAGGGAGGGTTTCCCTAAAACACCTAGGGTCACGACACAGATGTCATTCAGAATTGCCTTATTAACAAAATGGTACGGAGACGTTTTCTTCCCCTGCATCAAGATCCTCCTCATTCGTTATAACTGACCCGGCACATTCTGTCCTTGGGGCCTGCTACCGTTTATTTAGCCATCCACCTGTTGAGGGGCATTTAGCTTGATTCTAGTCTGCTGCCACTGAAAAACAAAACACCACACTGAAACTCCTGGGGGTAGAGCTGCTGGCTCCAAGCCCCTAAACCTTCCTTTGTTGCCTGACTCACCTTCCTAGTTACCTGGTGTTCAACGTGCTCCCCACGCTGGCTGACATCACCATCGGCATCGTCTACTTCAGCATGTTCTTCAACGCCTGGTTTGGCCTCATTGTGTTCCTCTGCATGAGTCTTTACCTCAGTGAGTGCTGCCTAGTGGAAACGTCTCCCTGAAGTATTCTGGGGACTTCCTTGGGCATGAGCCCTGCCCCTACTCAGGTGGCCCAGCTAGGAGAGGCTGTGGATTAGTGGACTTGAGTAAGCTGCTGCTCCCCAACGTGATGGGTGGGCCTTCTCCTCTGCCAGGGGGGCTGTAGCTCAAGCCGGATAGAGGGCCAGGGAAGGCATCCTGGTCACATTAGGGGCCTGCTGTGGGTTCAAGTCAAGGAGAAACCTCATTTCTCTAACCAGATGCAGCTCGCCTTCGTTTGGTCACCAACAGCATTTTCACACACAAGGCTTGGTGCAGGCTGCAGAGACGTCTCAGGCATAGCCCCTTCCCTTGGGGAGCTTAGGGCTCTCTCCCTTTGGGATCTGGGTCCCTGGTCTCTAGCTCAGGGTTCATGTGTATGTGTCAGGTAGCGAACACCCCCCTGTGGTCTCTGCCGTCGGGAGTGATGTCTTGATCTTTTCTTTGCCTTCCTCCCCCTCCTGTCACTCTTACAGTTGTGACCATTGTGGTCACTGAGTGGAGAACGAAGTTTCGACGTGCTATGAACACACAGGAGAATGCTACCCGGGCCCGAGCTGTGGACTCTCTGCTAAACTTTGAGACGGTAACAAAGGCCTTGGAGGCAGTAACGTGAGGCACGGAGATGTGAGGCAGCGTGGCTGGGACCAGCAGGGCTGCCAGGGAGCTGCGAGGGGCAGGGGGGTGGGGGGGGGCGGTGCTTTTTCAAATGAGGACGGAGGGAGGCCTGCCTGGCTCAGTCAGAAGAGCATGTGACTCTCGATCTCAGGGTTGTGAATTCTAGCCTCATGTTGGGTGTAGAGATTACTTAAATAAGAGTTTAACAAAATAAAGAAAGAAAAGATATAATGAGGAAGGAAGCACTGGGAATCTGGAGGAAATGATCCAGGTGTTCAGGCTGCAGCCTCGTCTCATAGGGTGGCTTGACTTCGTCAGGTGAAGTATCACAACGCGGAAGGTTACGAAGTGGACCGCTATCGAGAGGCCATCCTCAAATATCAGGTGAGGATGCTCGTTTGACGCCAGCTAAGAGCAGTGGCCTAGCCTCACAGAATTGCCAGGGCCAAGAGGAGTACAACTTGGGCTGAAAAAGTGAGGTTGATGATGCCTGGGGGCTCAGGTTTGGATTTGGTGAGAGTGTATACGTGACATGCCACCCCTCCGCCCCACCCCCCCCCCAGCATTTGGAGTGGAAGTCAACGGCTTCACTGGTTTTACTAAATCAGATCCAGAACCTGGTGATTGGACTCGGGCTCCTTGCTGGCTCCCTGCTTTGTGCATACTTTGTCAGCAAGCAGAAGCTACAGGTGAGGGAACTGTGCTGGGGACGGGGAAGAGGGGCCCTGGGGCCGTGTCTGGGCCCCCAGGTGCCTGGAGGGAAGTGGGCAAGGTGACAGCACATGGGCGGGGTGCCAGCCCGTAGGTCTCCCGTGACCCTGTCCGCCTCCTGGGATGTCCGCAGGTCGGGGACTTCGTGCTCTTTGGCACCTACATCATCCAGCTCTACATGCCTCTCAACTGGTTTGGCACCTACTACAGGTAACCTAACCTGATCGCCAACCCTCACCTGTCTGGGGTGCATGGTTATTTCCCCAGCTCCTCAGAGGAGCCCCAGCCAGCGCTGTTTTTGCAGGATGATCCAGACAAACTTCATCGACATGGAGAACATGTTCGACCTGCTGAAAGAGAAGCCGGAAGTGAGTGAAGCGCGGGGTGTGGGAAGCAGGAGTCTGCGTGGTGTTCCGGTGTCTGGGGAATAGCAGACCTATAGTGGCAGCATGCATGGGTGGCACTTTCCTAGGTGAAGGACCTCCCTGGAGCAGGGCCCCTGCACTTCCAGAGGGGCCAGATTGAGTTTGAGAATGTGCATTTCAGCTATACCAGTGGGTGAGTCTCCCTTTTGGCACCTCCCAGCCTCCTGTCCCATCATCCATTTACACATGGCCACAGCCCCCGCCCCCATTCCTGCTTCTCAGCCCACCACTTCCTAGAAGGGGAGCCTTCTAGGGCAGGGCCCAGGGGAGGGGCAGGGCCCAGGGGAGGGGCAGGGCCCACGAGTAGCTCTGCTGGTGGAAGGAGTCCCTGGGAGTGCAGCAGGCCTGCTGACCATGCCCACCCTTCCTTGCAGGCGAGAAACGCTGCAAGATGTGTCCTTCACCGTCATGCCTGGACAGACACTGGCCCTGGTGAGAGAAGACCCAGGCACTTGGCCCAGACTCCTTGAGTTTCCCTACTCCGGTGCTCATGGAAGTTTGTGACCCAGGCTGTGGAGTCAGAATCCTGTCACAACAGGCCACAGGATTGAATGTTGCACCCTCGATGGACACTGGTGGCTTCTTGGAGAGCAAGCCTTAAAAGCGGCAGGCCTGAAAATGTTTTCCCTCTGTTTCCAATGCACCAGGTGGGCCCATCTGGAGCAGGGAAGAGCACAGTGTTGCGCTTGCTGTTTCGCTTCTATGACATCAGCTCCGGCTGCATCCGAATAGATGGGCAGGACATCTCACAGGTAAGGTTGCTAGGGAGGAGATGGTGATTTAGGGGCCTGTGTGTGAAAGAATGGCTCTCTATGAAGTACTGGCCACTCTCCAGGGAGAGAAGATGTCACCCCTGCAAAAAGCTGCAGCTGGAGATCTCAGCCTTTCTAGCGCCATGTGACCTACCCCAGTAAAGTAGTCATGGGCATAAAAAGCATCTTCTTTCTTTATAGATGGAGAGACAGACTCAGGGAGGTTGAGTGATTTGCCCACACAGCTAGGATTTGGGATGGGATGGTGGTGACAGGGTTCCTCTACCTCATCCCATGTGCCCCCCCACCCCAGCCCATCTTACCTCCCAGGCCAGACGGTGGGCGTAGGGCAGTCTCACGGCCTGGGCCATACGGTCTTTTGGCTCCAGGTGACCCAGATCTCCCTCCGGTCTCACATTGGAGTCGTGCCCCAGGACACCGTCCTCTTCAATGACACGATCGCTGACAACATCCGCTATGGCCGCCTGACAGCCGGGGACGAGGAGGTGGTAGCTGCTGCCCAGGCTGCGGGCATCCATGAGGCCATTATGACTTTCCCTGAAGGTGAGCTTCCCTGCAGAGAGAGGTCCTGCCCTGCCCGATTCAGTCCTGCTGTTCCCTGCAACCCTCTGTTCCATCCCGTCCTGCTCATCTGAGCACAGAAACCAAATGTATTCCGTGTGACTTGAGGGAGGCGGGCAATATTCACAGGATACGAGACGCAGGTGGGCGAGCGGGGACTCAAGCTGAGTGGTGGGGAGAAGCAGCGTGTGGCCATTGCTCGTGCCATTCTCAAGGCTCCAGACATCATTCTGCTGGATGAGGTGAGGGCCCTGGGCAGCCCGCTCCCCTCCTTCCTCTCTTGCCTGTGCCCAGGCCATTTGCTGCTGGGTGGTGGCCCATCGCGGATAGACAGCATGAATCCCTGCTTCATGAAAACACCTTACAGTCCTCGAATGCAGAGCAGGTTCTTTTTGACTCCCGAGGCCTCAGCTAGCAGCTTGTATCTTCCTTCCACGGGGATTTTGGGTGTCAGGGGCAGGTTTACCCAGATCCTCTCTGTAGGCAACATCAGCACTGGATACATCTAACGAGAGGGCCATCCAGGCTTCTCTGGCTGAAGTCTGCGCCAACCGCACCACCATCGTCGTGGCGCACAGGTACGGGACCCCGGGCAGCGGGCACCCACTTGTGGTGTGTGGTGCGTAACACAGCTCTGATTTCTCAGGCTCTCAACTGTGGTGGACGCGGACCAGATCCTCGTCTTTAAGGATGGCTGCATTATAGAGAGAGGACGGTAAGGAACAGGGCAGGATGCACAGGGCGGGGCCTCTGAAAGCGGGGGGGAGGAAAAGGTGAAGTCCCACGAGTGTCTCGGAGGGAGCTCCCTGGCCGATCCCTCTCCTCTCTGTGGGCTGGTGGTGAGGACTCTTGGGGTTAAACGGTAGTTGGGACTTGCACTTTCCTCCTCCTCCTTGCCCCAGGCACGAGGCTCTGCTGTCCCGAGGCGGCATGTACGCGGACATGTGGCAGCTGCAGCAGCGGGGACAGGAAGAAGTCTCTGAGGACACCAAACCCCCAGACTGAGACCGGTGACAAAGCTGCGGCCACGTCCCTCCCAAAGGATAACTCAGGGGAATAAGATGTACCCCGTTTCCCGGCATGTTTCATCCCGGTGTTGGGGTCTGGTGCTGGCTATAGCTGGGGGAAAGAACCTTTTGGAAAGGCACTTTTTGGGGAAATAAAAGTGTGGACTGTGCTAGGATCCTTGGGACACTGGTGTGGGGCATTGCAGGGGGCCTCTACCCTTAGGCGAGGGGCACATTCTTGACAGGACTCCTCTGGTTTCGGTTGGAAAGGAGAAAAAAACACACCACTTGGAGGTCTTAGTGACTGCCAAGATCCTTTATTCCTTCCAGGCCCCTCCTTGCCCCCTACAGATGGGGGCAGCCTCAGTGTAAAGGGGATGACATGATGCAGGGGGCTGTCCGGGGCCTGGCCAGCATTCGCCGAGGGCCCACCCACCAGACAGTTCTAGCTGCTCTCTTCCAGGGCCTTCTGTAGGCTTGACTCCACAAGGTGCTCCTCCGGATGCTCCCTGCAGGTGGCCTCCTTGTCTTCACTCCTGGCTGCTCCCCGCCTCCTCTCCCTGTGTACCCTAGAGGTGTGGGGGCCACAGTCCTCCTCAGCTGAGCCTCCCTCCCCAAGCCCAGGGCCCTAGCACAGGCTGCAGTTGGACGGCTTCAAGCTGCGGCTCTGGGCCTAGAGCAAGAAAAGTGGAAGGAAGGGAAGACAGGGTGCGACGTCAAGGAAATGAGGGCCAGTCCTCACTTCAGAGCCCAGTGTGGGCTGAAGTCACACCAAAAACGAAAGGATAACCACCATTCCGAAACTGCCACTTGAAGAAAGCCCCTCCCCACGTCCTTCGCAGCGCAGGACCTGAGCTCCCCCCCAGTCCTCATACCTGCTGCCGTCGGTATTCCGCCTCGCTGGCTGACAACGCTTGTGCTAGAGCTAAGTCCTCTTCCTCCTGAGAACTGGGAGGGAGGAATAGCGCAAGTTGGATGACAATACCACCTAAAACGGGAGCATCTGATCTATCAGGCATCCCTGTGCTGAGCGCTTCTGAGTATTCTCAGTCTTTCCAGAACCCTACAAGGTAGGTAGTAATACGGTCCCATTTTAGAGAAAATTCAGAACCCTCATGGGTTCAAGAACTTGTCAAAGGTCATATAGTTAATAAGCTGAATTTTGAGTCCAAGTTCTCATTATCCTACGTGGGGTTGAAGTGGTCCCACCGCCCTCCCTCCAAACTGAGCCTTTGCCCACATCCCACTCTCTTTCACCAGAGGAGGTACCTTGGGACCTGGGGTTTGGTCTCTGCCAGGGACAGTTCCAGGGCTCTTTGCAGAGCCTCATACTCACTCTGCAAAAAGGAGAAAGAAAACCAGTTGCCTTGGACTTTATTCTCCCGGCGGGGGGGGGGGGGGGGCTTTGCTTCTGCCACCCCCCCCCCCAAGCTCCACCCAACTCACCAAGCCATTCTGCAGAGCAATCACTGGGGGGGCTGACCTGGATGGAGACTGGGCTGTTGCTCTATGGCAGACATTCAAGAGGCTGAAGTCAGAGATGTGAAGGGAAAAAAGGGAGAGAAGGTACAGGTAGGCCTGCCTACCTGCTGGGAGAGGTAGATGAAGGCAACGTCCGACTTGGGCTGGGGACGGTGCTTGTAGAAGAACCCAGACCTTGTGCTCTGGAGATGGCGGCAAGTCTGTAGGGAAGAGACACTCTTGGCATGCCTCCAAGAACAGTCAGCTTGCATGTCCTCCCAGGCATTACCCAGGAAGTCAGGAGGGGAGTTCCTCCAGTCTGGAAAAATAGGCAGTTGAATAGGAAGCTAAAATAGACTCCTCTAGCCAGAGGCAACAGGTTTGCAGCTCCCCAACTTGTAACGATAGAGGCTGAGTCAGTTTCAAAAGGATGGGGTGATCCCAAAGGCAAGTACTGGACCTGGTTGCAATTACCCTGGCCGGCTGGTTGGGTGACTCTCCCCAGAGCACTCATGGTCCAGTGGGTGACGGTGCTTGATGCAGAAGTTTCCGCCACAGCGCTCACAGGTCAGTTTCATCATTTCCCGCTGGCGGCAGCCAGAGCGTTCACACTTATTGGTGAAGATCTGAGATGCAGAGGGAAGGTTTGTCTCTGCTGAGACTCTGACCCCGTTCTCCAATCCCATCATAACAGCTGTTCGGGTTTGCAAGCATCCATGGTCCCAGCTGGGTCACGGCTAACCCCTCCAACGCTTACCTTACGTTTTTGCTGTGCTGGATCTGAGCGACAGTCTCGGTCGATGTGCTCCCCCACAGCGCGGTCAGGGGGCTCCCCTCTGGCCACAGGCACAGGCACATTACAGAGTGGGCACACAGGTACCTGGATATCCTAGAGTTAAGAAGGAGTAGGAGTCAGTCTGTGGCCCGCTCCCAGTCCAACCAAATCTCTGGTCCTGAAACAGCCTCCCTGAAAGAACCTGGATATGCCTCCTATAAACGCACAAGGAAACAATGTTTGCAGCACTGAGCTTCAGAAAAACAGTAACGAGAGGCAATGGGAGGCAGAGGGATTCCGGAGATGCTGCAAGCATCCTCCACCCGCCCCCTCCCACCGTCAGACCGCCCCCTCACCTTCTGGTAAGCAGATCCACAGTGATGCTGGGCGTAGGCCACATGGTCTGCGCAGAAGATGCCGGAGCAGGCGTCGCACTTGAGCGGCAGAAAATCTGCAGGGAGCGGGTCGGACTGCAGGTCCAGCGGGACCTCGACGTCATTGCCACTCACTCAAGCCTTCCACTCAGGGGAAGGGAAAACGCCGCCCAGTTTGCAACAAACTGCACCCAGTCCTAGGCCACTATCTCCTTAGCCACGCCCCCTTAGCCACCGCCCCCAACTTCGATTCCCCGCCCTCTGGCAGTGCCAGCTTGGGAGCCCACCCTTGGAGCCCACCCTTCGCCCCACCTGCAACTCCAAGCCTCGCTCGGCCTGGCCCGGCCCCCCGCGCGCTCCGCCCCTCACCCAAGCGCTGACAGCTCGGCTCGGAACAGTGAGCCCCGAGGTCCGGAAACTCCATCGCCGGGCCGGGCGGGGCCTGCTGGCAGAGGAAGCGGTGCTGAGCGTGTCTAGGGCTCCCGCTCCTGGTCCGGACCACGACCCCGCACTCCAGGGGGCTCCTGCCCCGCCCCTCCCTCTCCCCCCGCCCTGCCGGGGTTACCGGAGCCTCAGCCCTTCCCGGCCAGCGACTCCCACTCCTCCCCCGGCGCGCGCGGGCGTGCTGACGTCATCGCGCAGGGCGGGCACGTCCCGCGCAGTCTCTGGGGAGCGGGAGGAGCCTCCCCTGCCGGGTGAGGCGGCGGCGGGGGGGGCTGGGTGAGGCGGCGGCGGGGGGGGGCTGGGTGGCCGCGCGCGGCTCGGGGAGGGTGGGCGCGGGCCAAGCTCCGGGACCTGCCAAAGCGCCGGCGAGGGCGAGGATACATGAGATCCTGGGGAAGGAGGGCTGGGGTGGCTTGGGGTCTTTCACAGTTGGGTCCCTCGCCCGCTCCTCACTCCAATACTTTCGCTCTCGCGCTTTCGTTCACTGCCACAGGGGCTCTTACTGTCCACGAGCTGACGACTCCCCTATTTCCTCCCAGTGCAGATTTCCGCTGGATCTACGGATCCTTCCTCCGGGTTTACCTCTGATGCCTTTTCTGTAAGACTTTCCTGACCCTCCCCAGTCGGAGTTAGGAGCACCGACCGTGTGATCTCCCCGATTCTGTGCTAGCGCCCATATCACGTTATTGTAATAGGCTGTTCACACACGCGCACATCAATGTCCTGGGAAATCGGGGACCGCCTCTCTCTTGTTCTGGGTCCCTAGCACCCAGCGCACTGCCTAGAATTGTGTGGTTTTGTTAATGTGGGTTTGATATGAGTTCAAAAGTTGTTTTTAGAAGTTGTTTTGACATAAGAATGAAGTAAGTTGTGTCAGGATGTCATCACCTCATCTGTTCTCACAGGTGAGAACTCAGTAGTAGCTCAGCTGCTGAGGGGCCCCTCGGGGCTTATTAATAAAAACATACGAAGAAGCAACTGGATGACATATGCAAAGACATGACTTACAGGGCAATATATATACATCTCAGGTACCCCCAGTCTAGGGTGGACAAGTATTCTTTCAGTCAAAACCTGAAGGGTGAGTGGATGTTGGCTAGGTGAAGGCCAAGGGGGAAAGGAACAGAGTGGAAAGAGATGGTATTCCAGGCGGAGGAATTGGCAGGGACAAAGACCTGGAGATAAGAGAGAACGAGTTCCTTTAGATGAGCTTTAAGAAAGCTAGGGGCTATGCACAACTGATAAATTATTGAACACTGCATCTGAAACTAACGATGTACTATATGTTGGCTAATTTAAATAAAATTTAAATTTTTAAACTTAAATAAAAAATTTAATTTAAATAAAAACAAAAAGAAAGCTTGGGGCGTCCGGATCTTAGGTACAAAAAGCCCAGTCTGGCAGGAAGTGAAGCTGGAGAGCTAGCAGGGGCCAAATTAGCTCAGATAGTGGAGGCCACAGCGGTATTGAGAGTTTCAACATAAATGTAAACAAGAGACTAGAGATAGCTTTAAGCAGGGAAGTGACATGATCAGGTTTGTATTTTGGGAAAGTCACTCTGGCTTCAGTGTGGAGAACAGATCAAGGGAAGTATGAGATTAGAAAAAGGGAGACCAGGTAGGAGGCTGTTGTAATCCAGGCAAGAGATGATGGGCTGAACCAGAGTGGTGGCAATGTTTAGAGTTAGTGAGAACTCAGGGCTGGGGGGATGGGTCAGCCCGGTGATGGGTATTAAGGAGGGCACATACTGCATGAAGCACTGGGTGTTATACGCAAACAATGAATCATGGAACACACATCAAAAACTAATGTTGTAGGGCGCCTGGGTGGCTCAGTCGTTAAGCGTCTGCCTTCGGCTCAGGTCATGATCCCAGGGTCCTGGGATCGAGTGCCACATCGGGCTACCCGCTCAGCGGGAAGCCTGCTTCTCCCTCTCCCACTCCCCCTGCTTGTGTTCCTGCTCTCGCTGTGTGTCTCTCTGTCAAATAAATAAATAAAATCTTTAAAAAAAAACAACCAATGATGTAATGTATGGTGATTAACATAACTTAATAATAATAAAAAAAGAATTAGAACTCAGTAGAGAGTTTAGATATGAGATAGATATTTTAAAATAAGTAACTTTCCGATATATCACTGAAGGGATAAAATGGGGGGGGGGGATTCTACTCCCAGAGCAATTATAAAGTACTCAAAAATTTTTTTAGAGAAAAATTCCAACCTTATCTGTAGGAAACACTTTGACTTACCTCTATGCAAAAGTTCAGCCAAACATTGGGTTAGTGTATGGAGCACCTTTGGCCATTCTTTCAGGGAAATTCTGACAGGTCCTTTCCTCAACCCACCCTCACACCCTGGGGTGGCTCAGGACAGCCATGTTTCTGCCTTCCCAAAGATGATTGGTCTGGGAGTAATCATCTGACACGTACTGTGTATCTAGGTTTGTGTTCCCCCAAAAGCATAGCCTGAGACAAGGATTTGGGTGCAGGTAGTTCATGTGGGAGGTAATCCTAACCAAAGAAAGAGAGAGAGACAAGGAAGGAAGGAAAACCAATAAAGAATGTTATTGAGCGGTTACCACTGTGGTAATAGGAGCTCAATGCCACCGGGAACTGTAGGGGAAACCATCAAGAATGCACCCCAGAATTGTCTTTCTAAAGGACAGAAGGCGGGGCTGACTCCTGTCTGCCATGACTTGGGGGTTGCTTCTGGGAGTGATAACTCTCCGCGCCCAGTTTGCACAGCCAGTCTGCACATGTGTGCAAGCTGACTGAGCTATGGAGGCTTTGCCTTGAAGCAGAAATGGCAAGGCTGGGCTTTGAGGTGGGAAGCCATTAGGGATTATATGAACTGTCCACAGCAGCAGCTGAAGTCATAGATGGGCCGAGCAAATGTGGCACAGGGCACCAGGAACATCTGCTATATTTGGCAGTATTTGGCCAATCGGTTTCTTTCCCAAGGATTTGGAATCGAGGCCAAGAGAATCAGTGTTCATAAAACCATGGGTCCCGTAATATATAACCTATAGTTTGGCCATCTGCCATACTTCCATATTGTCATACTGGCTGGGGGACTGGAAAAGAGATTGTTATCTGCAATACTCTGTTTTCTTTTTTTTTATATTTAATTAATTTATTTATTTGAGAGAGAGAATGAGAGGGGAGAGGGTCAGAGGGAGAAGCAGACTCCCTGCTCAGCAGGGAGCCCGATGCGGGATTCGATCCCGGGACTCCAGGATCATGACCTGAGCCAAAGGAAGTCGCTTAACCAACTGAGCCACCCAGGAACCCTGCAATACTCTCGTTTTCTGCAGTGGGACACAATGAGCTTCCTAAAAAGAGGTTGATCTAGTAGCTCACATATATGGGCTTAAGTCATATCATTACTTAATTCTTTTGCCTCCTCCCAAACACTCTGACAAAAATATGGCTAACTGCCATTAATCCTTGATTTCACTTTGTTTTAAGATAGTTATAAGTCATCCCATTAAATTCAGGGTATTTCTCAAGGCTTTGTCAGAACTTCTGATCACAACCTGAAGTCAGGTTGATGACATTGTGGAGGCTCCTGATACAGGTCTACACATAAGGGCCCTCTGCCATGGGGATGTAGCTTTTGACCTAGGCTCTTTAGAAAGAACATGTTGAAGAGCTTGCCATTTGTGAATTCCAAAACTCCGTATCTGTGAAATCCAGCATCAGTTCTGTTAGATTTAAACTTATGAAATGGCTAATTTTGACTTTTTTTTTTTACTTAAAAATTTTTCATATGGGGTGTCTGGCTGGCTCAGTTGGTGGAGCACGTCACTCTTGATTTGGGGGTTGTGAGCTTGAGCCCCACGTTGGGTGTAGAGATTACTTAAAAAAATAAAATATTGGGGCACCTGGGTGGCTCAGTCATTAAGTGTCTGCCTTCGGCTCGGGTCATGATCCCAGCGTCCTGGGATCGAGCCCCGCATCGGGCTCCCTGCTCCACGGGGAGCCTGCTTCTCCCTCTCCCACTCCCCCTGCTTGTGTTCCCTCTCTCACTGTCTCTCTCTCTCTGTCAAATAAATAAAAGATTTTATTTATTTATTTGATAGAGAGATAGAGAGAGAGCACAAGTAGGCAGAGTGGCAGGCAGAGGGAGAGGGAGAAGCAGGCTCTCCGCTGAGCAGGGAGCCGGACGTGGGGCTTGATCCCAGGACCCCAGGATCATGACCTGAGCTGAAGGCAGCTGCTTAACTGACTGAGCCACCCAGGCGCCCCATAAATAAAATCTGTAAAAAAATAATAAAATAAAATCTTGAAAAAAATGTTTTGGATATGATTTAATATAATCTAAGCAACAACATCCATCATGGGCAAGAATTGTTTTTCTCTGACCTTCTATCTAATCCTGAGCCTGCTGGGTTTTTGAACCCAGACATGAAGGCAAACAGTTCCTGTCTGAGAGTATGGTTTAAGCCCACACACCTTAAAAACAGATGTACCAAATGTCTATGTACCTCTGCCCTTCAAACTTCTATTTTCTACTAATCATATGTAAGAAGAGGACGTTAGATAGGAAACAAGTTACGCTGCCATAACAGGGACTCAAAACCAGTGGCATAAACAAGAAAAGTTTAATTTCTTGTTTGTGTAATAACCCAAGACTGGTATGAAAGCACCTGTCAAGGAGGACCTGGACACCTCCTATTTTGTGGCTACCCCACCCTCAGCTGTTGCTTTTGTCCATGTGGTCCCAAATGAGTCCCTGCTCCAGGCGGCAGAATGAGGGAAAGGAGGAGGGCACCCCCAGTGATTTAAGGGTATGACCCTGAATTTGCATACATCACTTCTGTGCCCTTAGGATGGACCAGCACTTAGTCACATGATCATACCTAGGTCCGTCATGTTCATTCCCTAACTGGGAAATGTAGTCCTTAGCTGGATGGCCATGTGCCCAGATCAAATTTCAATTATTACATCAGCAAAGGAAAACAGATATTTGGGAGAAGACGAGTGTCACAAGGGGAAATAAAGGATACATTTTATCATATGTGGACCATCTTGAGCTTGAAGGAGTAAAGCAGGGGGTGGGTCACTTAACGTCACATAGCAGCCAAGACTGTTGAAGCAACTGGATGGCTTCTTAGCTCATCTCATGTGGTTTGAGGATGAGAAGGATGGGACTGAGCACCACTTGGCCAGTCTCCTGCCGTAGCCCGCTCTGTTGGCCGTCTACCCAACAGCCTCTCCCTAGCTCTCTCCTTGAGGACAAAACCATGATTTTAATCAGCCTTTTCCAAACAGTTGTGTTTTACATGGGTCCCTTTGCAGCCCCCAGGATGAGTCTTAAATGGCTTAAGTCAGTGTTTTTCAAACTTTTTAACCACCACCACCATTTAATACCCATTTTATAACTACATTTTATTACCCAACACACACTCACAGGGGCCAAAACTGACACTTGACCTTATTATGTTTGATACACTCTGCTATCGTATTCTATTTCATTTTTTAAAAATCTGGTTGCCTATTCACTATGTTGATTTCCATCCCACCGTCCCATTAATGGTTGGCAAACTTTGGTTGGGGGGACAGAACCCAGCTGCTCTAAGCCCATTAAGCTGCCTTCATTCCCCTTGGTTAAAGCATGTAATACAATTTGTATCGGAAAGAAAAATTTATCCTTAACTTTAAAAAAGACAAAATGATGATTATTCTCTTTAAAAAATAGAATGCTAAAAAATAGAATGCTGGAGTTTTTCTAATAAGCCTACTTGACCTTCATCTATTGCTCTTGGAACTATAACTGTTGTTATATTTGGCTAACAATCCACTACTGATAAAAGTACAGTTTACAGTTTGTACCATTGACCTGTGGAAATTGATAAGGTGTTTTTCATATATAGCCTCGAAGAAACTAACCCCAACGGCATTATTTTTTTGCCCTGTGGAATGTTAATCAGTTTGAAAGCAACCTAGTAATTTTGTTCATTTATTGATATACATATTTCTTCCTTGAAAACACCAACTTTTTGCATTCTTTACCAGTTCCCTCATTCATGATTTAAATAAAACCTTTAAATGCACAAACTATTTTTTAAAATTTTTATTTATTTATTTTTTAAGATTTTATTTATTTATTTGACAGAGAGAGAGAGACAGCGAGAGAGGGAACACAAGCAGGGAGAGAGGGAGAGGGAGAAGCAGGCTCCGCCCGATGCGGGGCTCGATCCCAGGACCCTAGGATCATGACCTGAGCTGAAGGCAGACGCTTAATGACTGAGCCACCTAGGCGCCCCTATCTATTTTTTAAAGATTTTATTTATTTGACAGAGAGAGAGAGACAGCACAAGCAGAGTGAGTGGCAGAGGGAGAAGCAGACTTCTGAGCGGGGAGTCAGACACGGGGCTGGATCCCAGGACCCAGGATCATGACCTGAACTGAAGGCAGACGTTTAACCGACTGAGCCACCCAAGTGCCCCACACATACTATCTTTTTTGGGGGGGGTCAGAGAGAGAGAGAGCACAAGCGGGGGAGTGGCAGGCAGAAGGAGAAGCAAACTCCCTGCTGAGCAGGGAGCCTGATGCGAGACTCCATCCCAGGACCCTGGGATCGTGACCTGAGCCGAAGGCAAACAGTCAACCAACTGAGCCACCCAGGCGCCCCTATACTATCTTACTATCTATTCAGATGAGAATTTATCTCTGCTCTAAACATTACCTGTGACATGCAGCACTTAGGCAGGCATTTTGTGACCTTGAGTGGAGCCAAGCAGAGAGGACGAGCCAACCTGTTGAAGATGGCAAAGAAGAGAGATGGAAAAGACCCAGGGTCATTGATAAATTAACACCCTGAGCACCACAGCTGACCTTTTGTCGTATGAGAGGAAGTGTCCTTGCTAGCAAAGTTTTCCTCGTCTTGCACTCCGAAGCTTCCTTTGTGATGTACCTGTTATGGAAGCTCATATTAATAAAAATGAACTTTTGATTCCTTCACTTGGAACTTTTTGCTGGTGTATTGTCTACATATGGTGTTGGTTCTGGTGGTATCAGTAGAGTGATTTCTGAGCTCCCTAACCCCTCCTCACAGCTCTGGTAAGACTCCTGATAATACCGACATTATAATCTGTGCATTAATATTCTGTTTACTTGTTTTTAATTATAAATAATTTCTAGGGCTGTATAAGTGCTTTTATTTTAACATACAATTGTCAAATTTTAAATCATCCTCTTCACATTAAACTATAATCATTTGGTTTCAAGAATTTTTTTTTCTCTCTACATTCAACAGTGGCTTTAAGACTTGTAGGTTTTCAGTTTTTGGAACCCTGTTTGGAGCAGACTAAACAAAGATAAACACTATCTCTCTCCCTGCTCCCGCTCCACGGATGCTCAGATAACCGAAGGCTTAGAGAACCCTAAAAATAAAATCTTTGGAGCTGTTTCTTGGGCATGAGCCAAAATGTTTTAACTGCCACAAGACTTACTTCAGACACCACAGAGACCACAAGAGAGAGTGAAGCTCTGAGTCTTCTCTTTTCTCAGGCACGACTTCTCCTAACTGATGGGTTACAGTCTAGATTCAGCTATTTGTGCAGATCAACAACCCAGGAGCTTTCCAAGACTTAAAAAGGGTGACAAACAGAGATCAAAGTCACCACTCCCTAATGCAGAGTTTGGATGTAGGCTCCTCGTTTCCTTAATAAAGGAATAAAGGAGAGAAATCCAATAACATTTCTACCTTGACCAAGCTGTGTCAGAAGGTATCAGTTAACAATCTGAGCACTGTGTTAAGTCCCTCATTGTAGCCCAGCAAAGCCTTCACAGACCTGATAGGCAGCTTTGTGCTTCAGCTGCGAGCAACTGAGCAGCGGCCTCCTCGTTGGAACAGCGGAAATCAGCTCCTCTATAACTGAGCAGGTGCGGTCAGGGCCAGACACCTCTTATTTCAGGGTCAGCAGGTTTATTTATTTATTTATTTATTTTTGAGAGAGACACAGCGAGAGAGGGAACACAAGCAGGGGGAGTGGGAGAGGGAGAAGTAGGCTCCCCGCCGAGCAGGGAGCCCGATGCGGGTCTCGATCCCAGGACCCCGGGATCACGACCTGAGCCGAAGGCAGTCGCTTAACCAACTGAGCCACCCAGGTGCCCCAGGGATCAGCAGGTTTAAAGCAGACAAGGTCAAAGTGGGGATGTCAGCAAGGATGTCCCTGGCCCAATTCAACTCAAATATTAGCTTAATGGTGTCTGTTCAGTGGTTTTCCTCCTCCTCAATCAACTCTTGGAGAATGAGGGCATACAGAAAGGGAAAGGAAAATTGTTTTGTTAACTATCTTGTCCTGCTCTGACTCATGTGTTAGTTTATTTAATCCCGCATGAAAACCTTTCGAAGTAGATCTTACGTATTCCCATTTTGCAGATGAGAAAACTGAGTTTGAGCTAAGTTATTTGCTTATGGAGATGGGATCTGGAGCCAGATTTTTGTATTGCTTTAAGTCCCATGATATCTCATGATACAACATTGCCTCCTCTATAACCTTCTTAACAACTGAAAAGAGGAATCTTAAGTGGTGGTTTTCTCAGACTGTAGGAAATCCCAAATCTCTTCATGATAACTCAATAATCAAACACCTTATCATAGCAAGGTAGTTAAATATCTAAGTGAGATAAACAGGATGGGGAGGCTCTTTGGAACGGGCTTCAGATCCCAGGAGATCCATAGAGCAGCAGGGCTCTACCTTCGCTGAGGTCAGCCTCCCTGCCTCCGGTATGTGATATACATACAATCTTCGTGACAATACTGTCACTTGTCTTCTTCAAGTGCCCTAGCTCTTGTGCGAGCTACTTAGACTCCTCGTTCAAATTCATGTGACTTTATGTGTTTCACAGTGATCTCATATATATTTGATTCAACCCACTAAATATTGACTAGCATTATTGGTCGGATCTTAATAATACCCTGGGCATAAAGAAGGTGAGTAACTAACTCATTGTCTCTACCCCCTTGCTGTTCAATGTCTAGTAGTAAACACACATAAACAACTAATTCAAAGTGAAAAGTGCCCCAATACAGTGGCTTTCAAACTTATTCGGTCTTGACCCACACCAAGAAATACATTTTACGCCTCACCCCAATATATAGAAATATAAAATAAATGCTATTTAAGGTTCCCTAAATGATTTCATGCTCCACTAATTCATGACTCCTAGTTTGAAAACCATGCTCTAATAGATGTGCATAAGCTGTAGAACACAGAAAAGGGAGCCAGTAATACTCAGGAGCAGGGTTGGGGAAGGACAGGGAGAATTCTGCAGGCAGACAAGAAGTCAAAGGTATTCCAGCCGCAGGAAGGGGATTGCAAATGTTACAGGTAGGGCATGGAGGAGACTGAGTGCACAAGAAGCTAGGAAGGTGGAAAAAAGACTTTCTCTTAAATATGGTAGATTAAGCACACACGTTTTACGTTTGTTCCCTTCTCAAACTCCAGTGAAATAACAATAAAGGAATAAACAGAGCAGGAGAAACAGTAAATGGAGATATGATTTTAAAAAACCATCTTGACCATCCGACTCTTAGTTTTGGCTCAGGATGTGATCTCAGGGTCCTGAGATCGAGCCCCATATCAGGCTCCGTGCTCCGCATGGAGTCTGCTGAAGACTCTCTCTCCCTCTGCCCCTCTCCACACCTTTCTCTCTCTCTCTCTCTCTCAAAATAAATAGGTAAATCTTAAAAAAAAAAAATCTTGGCAGGGGGTGGGCACCTGACTGGTTCAATCAGCAGAGTGTGCGACTCTTGCTCTCAGGGTGGTGAATTCAAGCCACACGTTGGGCGTGGAGCCTACTTAAAAAAAAAAAAAAAAAAGCAAACGCCTTGGAAAATGGAAAGGTTACAAAAAGGGATGATGGGGGAACAAGCCAGTTTGGGCTGCAGGGCCTTAGAAAGGTTTGGGGTGGGAAGCAACAGGTAACTGAAGGTAGGATGGAAGGCTGGGGCTGAAAACAGAAGGAGGAGTTGAAGATCTACATAAAGAGCAGTTAGATTCCCTGATTCCCTCCTCTGACCTGGGCAGCCAGATGATGGGCCCTCTTACCCCAACAGAAGGCAGGAGGTATACTCCCCTGAGAATAGACCATAGGGACTCTGGGATTACGGTCATCAGATGCAGCCGAGGGGAGAGAAGGAGAAACCGCACCCTGATTATACCTCACTGCCAGAGCATAGGCCGCCAAGTTTATATTCCCGAGGCTGGAAATTGCAGCCTTCTTCTGTATCTGACCTGGCCAACCTAAAAGAAAAGATCCACAGATACAGGCATTTGGGGGTTCCCAACAAAATGGTTGTCCCCGCCAAATCACTCTACAGGGAAGATGGCAAGCACGGAGTCGTGCCTGTGCCTGGAGAGTATTCAGTTGGCCTTTAGGTGCCTCTGCTCAAAGAGGAAGGAACAAACTAGGATTTGGGGGCTGTCTCTCCCATGAAAGACGAAGGCCAAAATAGAGAAAAAAATGTGGGGGTGGGAGGCAGTAGGGACAATGCAGGGAACATAAAAAATATAATTAATATACCTATAATAATTATTATATATAATACTTTATTATGTGTAATTATATATTATGTATAGTTATAAGACATACTACTAATGATTAATGCAATATCTTCAGAGAGCAGATTTTTCATCTAACACACAAGAGGAAGAAACTATAAAAAAGGATATTCGGAAAACAAAGAACATGCTTAGAAATAAAAAAAAAATATAGGGGCGCCCGGGAGGCTCAGTCAGTTGAGCATCTGCCCTTGGCTCAGGTCATGATCTCAGGGGCCTGGGATGGAGCCCCACACTGGAGTCTCTGCTCAGCGGGAAGCCGGCTTCTCCCCCACCCCTCTCTCTCTCATAAATAAATAAATAAAAAGAAATAAAAAATATAATCACAGCATAAAAAATTCAGAAGGATGGTTGCAATGTAAGATCGAGAAGATATTTTAGAAAGTAGAACAAAAAAGAAAAAGAAATGGACAACTAGGGAAGCAAAGATAAGAAAATCTCAGTCTTAAAGAAGGAGTAAGAGTTGGTCGGGGGAGTAGGGAACCATATTCCTGACTGACAGACACAAATGCAAAGGAATGACTGATGAGGATGAGGGACTACAAATACTTGTGCTGTGGTTGGAATATCAAATTAGAAGGGGGAAAAGGGCAGAGACATGAGGCTGAATAGCCAGGTAGCTTTTGTATTCTTTTGAAATGTGTGCTTATAAACATTTATAGACAGCGATAAAACTAACCTTCAAACTCACACCTTGATTCCAAGTTTAGTATTCTTTCCATACAGCCAAGGGCAGCATCATTTAGACCAACAGTTCTCAATGGGGGGCCATTTTGCAGCCAGGGACCGTCTGTGAGGGTGGACGGGAGCTGCGGGAGGGTGCTGTTGGCATTTAACGGAGAGGTTAAGGATGCTGTTACCCATTCTGGGTAAATAGGGCAGTCCCTATCACCACCCACAAAGAATTATCTGGCTCAGAAGGTCAATAGTACAGGGATGCCTGGGTGGCTCAGTCAGTTAAACGGCTGCCTTCAGCTCAGGTCATGATCCCAGGATCCTGGGATCGAGTCCCACATCGGGCTCCCTGCTCAACGGGGACCCTGCTTCTCCCTCTGCCTGCCACTCTCCTGCTTGTGCTCTGTCTCTCTCTCTCTGACAAATAAATAAATAAAATCTTTAAAAAAAAAAAAAAAAGAAGAAGGTCAATAGTACAGTTAGTCAATAGTTGAGAAACCCTGATTTAGATGAAATGTAAAATTGGAACTATTCTGAGTGAGTTCAAATCACATCATCAATAATTATTCACTGTCAGAGGTTAACAGATCAGGGCAAAATGACTTCACTGATATTTCAGTATTTCTTTCTTTCTTTTTAAAGACTTCATTCGACAGAGAAAGAGAGCACAAGCAGAGGGGAGGGGCAGAGGGAGAGGGAGAAGCGGACTCCGTGCTGAGCAAGGAGCCCGATGTGGGGCTCCATCCCAGGACCCTGGGATCATGGCCTGAGCTGAAAGCAGACGCTCAACCGACTGAGCCACCTAGGCACCCCTTCAGTATTTATTTTACATAAAACATTTATTTTTACAGCAAAATGCTCAACATTTTAAAAAGTTCTGAATACCTTTGAAAGACATACACACAGGGTGCCTGGGTGGCTCAATCGGTTAAGCGTCTGCCTTTGGCTCAGGTCATGGTCCCAGGATCCTGGGTTGGAGCCCTGCATCGGGCTCCCTGCTCGGTGGGGAGTTTGCTTCTCCCTCTGCTCTTCCCCCCAACCCCCGCTCATGATCTCTCTCTCTCTCTCTCTCTCAAATAAATAAATAAGTAAATCTTTAAAAAAAAGAAAGACATATACATACACACATAACTAAATGTAAAAATGTAAGTTTAAAAAGCATGCATATTAAATATACATTATTATTTTAATATAAATTATTAGAATATAAAACTAATAAATTTTAAAGTAAACACTGAACTGCAGTCCAAATTAAAATGTAATCATAAATCATTGAAAATAAAATTATTTGCTCTTTTTAAAAAACAGTGATCTCTTAAAGAAAATATAGCAAGGTGTCACTGGTAAGTTTTAAGTGTATTTTGTGTGCAAATTTTCAAGCTGCTGGAAAAGCACTTTCTGGTATGACACTGCTCAAGAGAACGTGAGGAGATGAAGTTATAAATCTAACTTCAAATACAGTTCTCTGACTCTTCCTTATTCAAATAATTTCATCTCTTGTTTGATAACTTTGATAACTTTTTAAAAGTACAGTTGACACACAATGTTACATTACTTGCAGGTGTACAGCATAGTGATTGTACAAGTCTGTACATTATGCTCTGCTCACCACAAGTACAACAAGGAGATATTTTTGAGCCAATATTTTTGCTTCTTGAGGTAGATGAGATGCTTTTCTTTTGATTTCTGGCAAGCTCTAGTTTTTGTTTCAAATGTGATTTGTATCCATCTTCTTTAATTTCATTGAATACAGACTGAGATTCTGATGCAGAGAATCGATATTAATTTTAATATTGTCCTGTTCCTAATTCTACTTGTTTAAAGTGTCTCTGAACTAGTAAAACTATTCTTGTAAGAGAAGCTTGTTTTATCCATTGACATTGTCTTTCCTCCTGAAGTCTGTGGAGTGCAACAATGCTTTCTAAACAAATAAAACTGTGTGTTTTGGGGGCACCTGGGAGGCTCAGCCAGTTAAGCGTCTGCCTTCGGCTCAGGTCATGATCTCAGGGTCCTGGGATGGAGCCCCGCATCAGGCTCCCAGCTCAGCGGGGAGCCTGCTTCTCCCTCAGCCTCTGCCTCTGCTTCTCCCCCTGCTTGTGCTCTCTCTCTCTCTCTCCCTCAGATAAATAAAATCTTTAAAAAAATAAATTAAAAAAATACCCACTAAAAAATAAATAAAAACAAATAAAATAGAACTTTATGTGTTCAAATTTTCATTCAGCTGTGCCTCATTTATAAATGATTCAGAATTCAGATTTCTTTTTCTAATGTTGAAAGAATGATTTGACCTCAACTAAAATTCTATGTTGGTACTTTAAAATATGAGGATGCATGGGAAAACAAGAATACTGAAAAATAGTGCTGTGACCACAACTAGCTATGTAACCTTGGGCAAGCCCGATACCTCACTCAGCCTTAAATTTTACCATCTGTAAAGCGGGGCGGGTGGGGGGGCGCGGAGTCCTACATCAAAATGTGGCAATGAAGATCACATAAAAGGATACAAGTAAAGCACTTAGATCTATGACTGACATCTATACTATATAACTTAGCAAATGTATATAATCAGTTATTACTAAATTGTCCATTTCTCATGCATTAATACATGGTCTTTATTTATTTATTTATTTTTTTAGTGTGTAGATTGTCTGTCCAAAGTTTTTAATATGATTTCCAGATAAGCTTGGTGTGGTGGTTTTAAAATACATCCACAAATTCTTTGCTACTTCTCCATTCACGAGTGGGAGCTGGACTCAGTGACTTGCTTCTAACAAACTGAAGATGGTGGAGGTGACAGAGTGGGACTTTTGACACTAGGTCATACAAAAAAGCATTGTGGCTTCCTTCTTGCTCTCTGTTGGATCACTTGCTCTAGGGAAGGTAGCTGTCTTGTGATGACACTCAAAGGGCCATAGGAAGAGATTAGTGTGATGAGAAACTGAGGCCTCTTGCCAACAACAAGTGAGTAATTGAGGTTTCTAGCCAACAGCCATGTAAGGGAAGCAGGTCCCCTAGCCCCAGTCAAGACTTCAGATGACTGCAGCCAGCCCTAGCTGACATCTTCGTTGCAACCTTGTGGGAGATTTTGAACCAGAACCACCCAGATATTCCCAGATCCTGATCCTCAGAAAGAGTGTGAGATAATGTTGTTTTAGGCTGCTAAGTTTTGGAGCACTTTGTTATGTGGAAATAGATTGAATACACTTGGTATTGATACTTTTTATCGATCTATGACATACATACAGAAGTGTAAATAAGTGATTGAATTTTCACCAATGCAACACTCCCATATAACTGGCACCCTGTTCAGGAAATAAGATATTACCACCCTCAAGAAGACCCTTCCAATTGCTGTTCCCCCACCCTCAAGGGTAGCCACTATCTTGACTTTCTTTTTTTAAAGATTTTATTTATTTATTTGACAGAGAGAGAGAGCACAAGCAGGGCGAGCAGCAGGCAGAGGGAGAAACAGACTCCCCTCTGGGCAGGGATCCCTATGTGGGGCTCGATCCCAGGACCCTGGGATCATGACCTGAGCCAAAGGCAGACGCTTAACCCACTGAGCCACCCAGGCGCCCCACCACTATCTTGACTTCTAACAATATAAATGTACTTTATATAAATAGAATCATACATCATATATTTTTTTCAAGACTTATTTATTTGAGAGAGAGAGCAGGAGTGGGAGGGGCAGAGGGAGAGGGAGAGAGAATCTCAAGCAGATTCCTCGCTGAGTGTGGACCCCAACATGGGGCTTGATCCCACAACCCTGAGATCAGGACCTGAGTCAAAACCAAGGGTCGGACACTCAACCAACTGTACCCCCCAGGTGCCCCATATATCATATATTTTTTGTGTCTAGTTTCTTTTACTCAATATTTTATTTATGAGATCCACACATATTTTTGTGCCTAGTTATAGTTTGTTCATTCTATCTAGTTGTCTGAACATACATTTATCCACTGAATAACAAACTTCTATGTGTTATATTTATCATATGTATTTCTTCTGACATTGTGCCACATTTGCTTTATCATTCTCTCTCTCTCTGTACACACACACACACACGCGCGCGCACGCACACACACACGCACGCACGCGCACACACACACACGCACACCATACGTTCACATACTCATTTATTTACATTTCTAAATCACTTGATATAATTTGCAGAGAAAATAACCCTTCACCTCTAAAATCTTTAGAATGTCTAACCTAAAAATAAGGATATTCTCTTATACAAACAAAGTGAATTTCAAGAAGTTTGATCTTGATGTAATCTTTTACCGAATATACAATCCAGATTCAAACTTTACCAGTTGTCCCAATCGTGTTCTTTATAGTAACTGTTTTCTCCCACCAGGATTCCATCCAAGATCATCCCTTGCATTCATTGTCATTTCTCTTTGGTCTCCTTTTTAATCTTGAATAGTTCCTCAGTTTTTCATTATCTTTTATGAAATGGACATTTTTTAGAAGATTATTTATTTATTTGAAAGAAAGAGAATGAGAGAGAGAGAGAGAGAGAGAAAGAGAGAGCACATGAGAGGAAGGGGCGTTAGAGGGAGAAGCAGAGTCCCCGCTGAGCAGGGAGCCCGATGCGGGACTCGATCCCGGGACTCCAGGATCATGACCTGAGCTGAAGGCAGTCGCTTAACCAACTGAGCCACCCAGACGCCCCTGAAATGGACATTTTTGAAGGGGAGTCAACTCACTTTTCATACTTAAAAAGAAAAAAAAATCCTGAGATTTCTTTTTAACTTTATCCCATTTCTGCAGAGTCACACTTTTTTCAAGCAAGCATTAATACATATAATTGGATTTTTGATCAAAATATTCAGTTGAGTCTAAATAGTTTGGTCAAAATGGTTTTTGAAATAACATCATACCTTGATACAATCACAGAAGATTAGGCGGGTTGGGCAATCTTACTTTAAACTCAGAAAATCCTTTAGCTCCAAAACCGGCAAATATGAACCTCCGAATCTAGATCATTTCCATTGCCTTTGGCCTAGTCCAGGAACAAAGAGCTCACAAGTCTATGTGCAGCTTCCCTTAACTTAGCTATCGTCCACTCTAGAACAATAACAGACAAAGGCAAGATATCTACTGGCAATAGGTAGGTACCAATTACCACCATCGATTTACTTTGGCTGCTTCCAAAGTTCAAACACTGGTTTCGTTTAATTTAAAGACGTCTATTGAGCATCTACTATGTGCCAGGCCCTGTGCTAGGCTCTGGGAATATTCAGGTGATGAAAACAGTCCCTGCCTTCAAGTGTAAGCATTTTAGTGGGAGATATACACACACACACACACACACACACACACACACACACACACATATACCTATATATCCCCTATACCACACTTGTATAGAGAAAATGAAGATTCTATGTGATGCACGGAAAAAATAGAATTACACTGAGGGAACACTAGGAGAGGTCTGAGATGGGGGGCAGGTGACCTGAGACATCAGGAGAGTCTTTGTAGATGGAGCGTGGCCTAAAGTACATGTTAAGAGACGAGTGAACTGCTTGCAAACAGAGAGATACGGTGTGTGTCTGTGTGTAGAGCAGAGGTGGGGGAGGGCAGTGCAGCCGAGCAGAGGGGAGGATGAGCTGTTTGGGGTTTGATGCTGTAGTGTGAAAAGCAAGAGCTCGATCCCGGGACTCTGGGATCATGACCTGAGCTGAAGGCAGACGCTTAACTGAGCCACCCAGGAGTTCTGAAATAAATTCCCTTCTTGTTTTACCACCACCACCACCACCAAAAAAAAAAAAAAAAAAAAGGCAAGACAGGGAAGGGGCAAATCTCAGAGGTTTTTTAACCATATCAGGGAGCTTGAATAAAAGTTTGTAGAAGGAGAGCCTTTGATCAATATTAAATAGCAGAAAGGTCATCAAACTTGTATTTTAAAATAATCTAGCCACATTTGGGGGCATGAATTTCTGTGGAGGACAAGAGTGTGGACAGGGAAACTGTCATAGCGCATCAGGTAAGCGATGAGGAGGGTGTGAATTAGGGCTGTGGTACAAGTGACAGAATCAAGAAATAATTAGGATTTTCAATTAGCAGCAACTGGTAATTGGGTGTGGGATGACGGAGAGAAGTAGGCCTTCGTGGTCAGTGGTGCCAGCAAGCAAGATGGAAAATAAAGAAGTCTATCTGTTTAGGGGAGGGGGGCAGCAGAGGGGAAAGAGTTTTCTGTATGCTGAGCAGAAAGTACGCATGGGATGTTCAAGGGGAGATACCTAGTTGGAAGTTCCGGGCAAGGAGTTGAGCTAAGATGTAGAAGTCATCAGCATAGGAGTGGACACCTGACATTGCCCAGGCAGCGAGAAGCAAAATGAGCCAGTGACACTCAGTGACCACCAACATTTAAGGGAGCAGGTCGAGGAAGTCCAAGGAAACTTAAGTCAGCCATTGAAAGCAAAGCCATATAGTGATATATTGTCCTTCCACGATGAAATTAACAGTTCTTGACCTGTTAATCCTTGATCACTGTACTTTTGAAGATCATTTACATGTACTCTGTTCCGCAATATCCCTTGACCAGAAAAACCAATTCTGCCCAGCACCACTACTAATCAGATTCTTCTCGAAGACTTCATTTCTATCCTCTGAAGTCCTACAGATCACCTGAAGGCAGCTAATGTGACTGAACGCAGCTCCCCCTTCTTGGAGCCTTCTTTGTTCCCTCCACAGTTCCCCATATGACCACGTTCAGCCTTCATCTCTGGTGATCCCTTCCTGGGCGCACTGCAATTTGTCAACTTGTTCTGAGCAAAGCAAGCCATCCCCTGGCAGTATTCTAACTTGTGCAGGGCACACTACATACAGATATTATCTCCCTTGCTTTGGAAACGGTATTTCTAGTAATGCAGCCTAAAATTTAGTTTATGACCAGCCGCCTTACACTATTAGCTGTTGGAATGTCTAGGTAACTGGAGTGCATGGCCCTTCCCTCCAGTGTAAATGTAACCGACTCTTCCTGCCCCAGCCTGTACTCTACAGGTGATTTTTGTTTAGCTTAAATCGTAGGTTTCACATTTCTGCTCATTTTTCTTTCACTCATAGGAAAAGCTTTCTTGTCCCTTTCATCATGGGGCAGAAAAGAACCAGGGCACCTGTTAATGAAAAAAACTGTAGACAAACATGTAGCAACCATTAGACTAAGGTGAATGTCAAGAATTGACCCTCATGGGACTTCCAATCTATGGTGAATGTTTTGGTCCAACTGAGGCGTCTGTCTTCATCTTCAGACTGTAAGTTTAAGAAGGAAATGGATTAGAGATGAGACATATGGCAGCCATTGTCTTTGATTAGTTGGTTCTATTTTTCTTGCATTTCCTGGGTTTTTTTTTTCTTTTTTAAAAGATTTTTATTTATTTGACAGAGACACAGCGAGAGAGGGAACACAAGCAAGGGCAGTGGGAGAGGGAAAAGCAGGTTTCCCGCTGAGCAGGGAGCCCGATGCGGGGTTCGATCCCAGGACCCTGGGATCATGACCTGAGCCGAAGGCAGACGCTTAATGACTGAGCCACCCAGGTGCCCCTTCCTGTTTGTTTAGAACTGTTTTCCTATTCCCTTCTGAGACCTCTGGATGCTTAAAAGTTCATGTTCCTTAGAGGCAGAGGACAGGGCGTGAATCAGCTCTCACAGATGGTCTCTCAGGCAAAGGTGAAGTAAATGGGAAAGAAAATATTCCCACACACTTAGGAGAGACATGGCATATGAGTCAACCCCCAAAGTCAGGTAGGTCCCTCCAAGCTGTAGGCAGAGAGTGTGAACTCATGAAGAGGCCCTCTGCTAAGGTTAAGGTTTTCTCTAATGTTGTTCCCCAAAGAGCAAGAACTGCTACGAGTCCACTCGACGAGGCTGAGGTATTAGCTTGGTTCTCTATAGTTCCCATGTCCTTGAACATCTTCCCATTTGTGCCCTTTTAATGGACAGGGGCTTCCTGTTCCAGCACGATCGCTGCAGCCAAACTGCTTAGCAGATTTGGATCCTGACTCCCATTATTTACTAGGACTGTGGCTTTCAGGAGAGTTAATCCATCTGTAAAACAGACTTACTAATAGTATGTATCTCAGGATTATGAGGAAAAAACTTGAGTTAATATAAATCACTGGGGCACTCAGGTGGCTCGGTCGGTTAAGCATCCAACTCTTGGTTTTGACTCAGGTCATGATCTCAGCGTTGTGAGATGGAGCTGAGTCAGGCTCTGCGCTCAGCACAGGTTGGCCTGAGATTCTTTCCCCCACCCCTCCCTCTGTTCCCCCACCCTGGCACACTCTTAAAATAAAATCTTCAACCAACCAACCAACCATAAATCAGAAGAGTGCTGAGCACGTATTAGCCTTCAATTAGTGTAAGATACTATTTCTTTAGTGTACCTTGGCCGCAAATCAGTTTTGATATGGGCATTAAGCCCTAGTTGTTTCGGTCCCCAGGATAGATCAATCACAGCTGACTGAGCTAATTGGTAACATGTGCACGGGTAAGGACTTCTGAGGACATTAAGGTTCTAGGCAGCATAGTAAACAATTGTTTCGCTCCTCAATTTCTGATTGGGAAGACGAAGCGATTTCCTCCTGCATGTACTTTATTCACACATGCTAAATCTCACTAAACAAATCACACTGTCAGGGAAGATGACTAAGGGCAAGTTAGGGCTGTTAGGATAACGCTCGCTTCTGGCCTTGTTTTGCACCAAGGTAAATAAAGAGCCAGGAGCAAGAGAGACTGGGGAACAGGAGGGTGAGGAGGGACAGTGTGGGAGGCAGCTCGCAGTGAGGCAGGCGGAAAGGCAGCAGTTCTAGGCAATCAACACTTTATTTTTCCAGTCAACACCTGCACAGATGTTACTGTCCACCTCCTGACCCTACCAGGGGGTCCCACCACACTGGGCACCATCCAAGGCCCCCACAGAGCAGTCTCTTTATTCCTTCCTAGGATAGTAAGAAAGCCCTTCATCCCAACAGGACAGAGCTCCTGCTCACTGACACGGTGCTGGTGCACGCGCTGTGGGACTCCTGCTCTCCTCCCTTAGCAGAAAAGCCTGGGAGGAACGAGGACAACAGTGCCGTGTAGCTGACGTGGCCTTCAGTGACCTAAGCGCATCACCACTGGCCTGACCCACCACCCCAGGTTTAGTCCGCACCACGCAGACAGGAGCCTCCTGAAAGCTTAGCCACGGCCTGCTGGCCAAGAGTGGGGATTGAGCTGCTAAGGCCAGGGCACAGCCAGGAAATAAAGCAGAGGGAGACATGGGACAGGAGAGAACGATAAAGTGCCCAAACCAAGCCACCAGTGGGACGCGAGGACAAAGCAGCACAGGTCCCTGAGGATAGGAGGAAAAGAGAAAGGGACACACCACCAGGGCTTGAGGCATAGTGGAACGAGAAAGGATATGAGGCAGGGAGGCGAGTGCAGGCTGTGGGAAGGACTTCCCTGGCCCTGTTCACATCCACTAACCCACGTGTAAAATTATTTACAAACTTAAAACCAATCCCAGGCACGGGCACTGTACCAGGCCTGGGATGGCAGGCAGGCAGGCAGGCAGGGGGTGGACTGGCTACCATCTGACAGCCAGCTTCCCCATGCATGAGCTCTCCCTAGAGCAGGGAAGAAGGAGAGGCGCCCCTAGCCAGGAAACCCTACCGTGCCTGCAACCCCTTCCCCCACGGCTCATGGCTCTGCCACAGCCTGAGCCTCTTGGCCTGACTGTACCAGAGACGGGGCATCGGGCCCTAGGGAGGGAGGGGGCGGAGCATCGGGGGGCTCTGAGGATGTCTCTGGCCCCAACTCCAGCTCAGCATTCAGCTGTTCCAGCTCCCCCTGATCCAGCAATTCGAAGTCCTCCGTGGTGAGTGCCTCTTCTTCCTCGGGGGCAGGCAGGGGCCGGGGCAAGTCCTGGGGAAGAGGTGGGAGCACTGAGGGGGAGGGGACCGGGTCACTTTCAGCAAGGCAAAGTAGGGGTGACAGGGTGATCAGTGGAGTGGTGAGGTCACCACTCCCTGCCTCCGGGCTCAGTGGGCTCAGTGTCTCCACTGGTCCTCCAGGGGAGAGCTTCGCTCCATCTGTGGGAGAGCCTGCCCCATTGAAGTGCGTGTTCACAAAGTGAAGGGGGGACGAGAGCCGAAGCAAGGTTTCCTTGGCTACCACATCTTCCTCCTCCTCCTCCTCCGAGTCCAGGTCTTGCCTTGAGAGGGCCTGAGGGGGCCCCAGCAGGTCTTCAGGAGGGGCCGGCTCTGTCTCCTCTCCCTCCCCCAGCTCTCGGCTCAGGGCCTCCTCTGGCTCGCTTGGCAAGCTCTGCTGGTCCAAATCTGTGCCAGAAACAAAGGGTGAGGCATGGGTGGATGGACCTGCTGTTCTAAACCATCACAAAAGGCAATCAGTTCAAGGATGACAACTCAGGACATGGAATACTGGACCAGGCCTTAAATGGTTAAGGTCTTTCAGGAGCTTGAAGTCCAGTTAGAGCATCGGGTCCCAGAAAAAACATTTATGGGAGTGACAGCCACAGAGCACAGCCAACATCCCCAACAAGGAGCAGGAAGACTGGAAGGGCAAAGGGCTTCTCATACCCTCCGAGACATCAGTTAGCTGTGGAGTTGTGGCCCGGGATACAGAGAAGCCACCGCTCTCCAAGATAGAAGCCTCCTCGTCTGACAGCTCTGAGTCTGTAATGGCCAAAGCCAATGCTGTCTTCTTCACATCCACCTTCAGGAGAACCCGGATAACGCAACAGGTGAGAAAATGAGAGAACCAATTTTTCAAAAGCACCCCCCACCCGGTGACTCCCACCCCCTTGAGAAGCGGCTACTATGAAGCAGATTCTCCTCCAGCCTTCTACTTGACATCCCATCTCCCCTGGACCTCACCACTGGGGAGAAGCCGGCCAGTTCTGCTTCACTTTCACTCTCTGTCTCCGCCAGTGGCTCATCACCTCCGGGGGGTGCGTTCTTCCCCTGCCGCTCTAGAAAAATAAGAAGAGCAGGTCAGTGACCAAGCAGAGACAGTGGTGGGGGACAAATACGGCCAAGGAACTGGAAAGTAAGTTCCAGGGCACTTCATGAGCCATAGACCAATGCCCTTCTCACAGAACCCCCTCTTGGGTATGGGAGCCCCTTACTCTTCTTGTCGTGTTTGTGATGCAAGGCGTCAGCTTCTGCCTTCATGCTGTAGTCCAACTGCATGAGCAGGGGTTCCAGGCGAGTATACATCCTCTGGATCAGCTCATGATAAACCACCAGGGGCCACAACAGGATACTGAGCACTAGGAGGTTAGAGAGTTCACTCACAGCTCCCTACGCCTATTTCCTAAGGGCCCCCGTTTAACCGGTCCCTAAACCGAAAAGGCTGAAGGCTTTCTGGAGGCTGTACCAACCTCCTCCCTCCACATCTACTACTCTCCTCCCCAGATGACTCTTGTACTATTACTAATACTCCAGCACCCCCTGGAGACCTCCATAAATGGATAACCAGAGAGAGAGCACCATCCTCTCTTAGAGTCAGTCAGTCCCTTTGATTCAGCCCAGTAAAAGAGAAGGAAAGGGCTTCAGGAAAGGCAGGGGTTAAACCCTACTCACAGACAATGTAGGAAATCATAATCCCCGGAACATAGTGTCCCAATACAGCCAGCACAGCACAGCCAGAACAAACTCGAGCACAGAACTGCAGAGAAGAGCAGAGGGTCTAAAAATATATGCCCCATTCATCTGGGCAAGAAATTGCTGCTCAGCTGACAGAAGGAGGGGTATGCCTTCTAGGGATGTGGTGATCCAATCTAGTCAAGAGGATGCCCAAGACCACCAACCCAAGAAGTTTACACTAGACATCACCAAACACCCATAATTCAAACTGATCTGCTTTGACAAGATGCAGTATAAAAACATCAAATGCATATTCCCTGAAATGAGACTACTCCTGTACCAAGCTACTACCGGTGAATGTTGCCTCAAAAAGGCACCGGCCCTCTTTCTTCAGTGTCCAGCCAGCCAGGGATTTCACGTTACTCCTCCCCGCCTCCCACCCCCCTCTATTTCCCCACAGTGCAGGAAACCGTTTTATGATGTGGAGGTTACCTGAGCTGGATTCTGCCTCTTGTACTGCAGCAGCTCTTGCAGGTGAATCTGGAAGGTGAGCCAGCTCTCAGCCAGGTATCTGCACAACTCGGGCACACTCAGCAGGTGCGGCCGGGCGCCTGACCCCGCACCCTCACTGGGGAGACATGATAGGACCCCTGGAAGCCTCAGACACCAGCTTCCTAGGCACTCAAATCCCTCTGAGAATGCCAATGAGATCTTCACGCTAAGCAAGTGGACAACCCCACTTCCTAAAGGGAGGCTGTTCTGAACTTGGGGAAGCAAAGCCCAGAGTTTCCAAACCTCTGCCCCCAAAGGAGCAGGCACCCAAAAACCTAAATAGGAACCCAGGACCAAACTTGTTGCCAGTCCATTTGCTATGCTGGGGTCTGTGCCTGCAGAAGCTGCCGTGCACTGTGGTGACACTGGCACCAAAGCAAGACAGGGTTTGGGTATTTGTCTTCAAGAGGTGGCCTGCACTCACCTGTCAGAGTGTGTCTCCTCTGGAGATGATGCTATAAAGAAAGTAGGGGAACAAGTTGAGTGGTAGGGCTCTGGGAGACACTCCCTGGGGCAAGAATAGTTGCCCCTCCTCTGCATTCCCAGAGCACTTTCTTCAGATGCCAATTACAGAAAAAATTACATTGTTATTGCTGTTTGTATTTGTATGTCTCTCCTCCTTTAAACTTCACTCTTTTCTTCTCTTTTTAAAAGACTTTATTTTTAAGTAATCTCTACACTCAACATGGGGCCCAAACTTACAACCTCAAGATCAAGAGTCACACGCTCCACCAACTGAGCCAGGCAAGCGCTCCAAACTTCACTCTTTCCAAAGATTTTTTGATTTGCAAGACAGAGAGATCAAGCGCACAAGCAGGGGGAGTGGCAGGCAGAGGGGGAAGAAGGCACCTCACTGAGCAAGAAGCCCGATGCGGGACCCGAGCCCAGGACCCTGGGATCGTAACCTGAGCTGAAGGCAGATGCCCAATGACTGAGCCACCCAGGCATCCCAAACTTCACTCTTTTCAAACACATTTTTTTTTTAAGATTTTATTTATTTATTTGACACACAGAGAGAGAGCACAAGCAGGGGGTGCAGCAGACAGAAGGAGAAGCAGACTCCCCACGGAGCAGGGAGCCCCATGTGGGACTGATCCCAGGACCCTGGCATCATGACCTGAGCCGAAGGCAGACGCTTAACCGCCTGAGCCACCCAGACACCCTTCAAACACATCTTACTCATGTTTACATCCCAAGCAACTAACACAGCCTGACCTCTAATTGCTTCAAAACACCTGTTTAGTAGATACCCGAATAACAACAACAAAACAGAACCTAATACTCCTATGATTCCTGTGGTATGTGAAACTCTACCATAAACGTAACACGTATTTACTCATTCAGTCTTCACGTCCTTACTAAATTTTATCATCTTTGTTTCACAAAAAAGAAAACTGAAGCCAGCAGAAATTGAGTGGCTCTTACAAGGTCACATGCGTGGCAAATGGCAGAGCAAGCAACGGAACCCAGGCAATGTGGCTGAGCAGTTCACACTCTTTAACTACTACACTCACGTAACGCTGATTCTGAGAAGAAGGCAATTCTCCATTTCCCAACTAGGGAAGTGGTGGTGCCTGGCAGTTGGTTGCCTGCTGTACATTTTCCCTCCCCTTTCAACCCACCCAGAGGGGTCAGGCACAAAGCAAGTGCACAACGGGGTTTGGTGAATGAAGTTAACACTCACCTAAGATGTCAGGGAAAAAGCGAGGCTGCCAGAGATCCAGCAGAAAATAGGCCAGAAGTGAGACGCTGAGTAGGAAGAAGGGCCGGAGGGACGACGAAGACAGCAACCTTAGGGAGAAACGGGCACCTCGGCGGTGAGTGGGTGAGAGGCTCCTGCATCCATGGCGAAAGGCTGAAAAGCGCCCACTGATGGGGGAACGGGAACCTCCAGGCCTAACTCGAGACCCGAGATAGAGGAATGGGGCAACCCCGACGGACAACAGCCAGGGGAAGGGGGTCATTCCCCCGGGGCAAGTGTCAACCCCGGGAACGGGAATGGTGCTCGCGGCCCCTCCCGCCCCCGCTCGCCCGCGCTGCCCGGCCCCGCCCCCTCCTCCTCCGCAGCCGTTACCAGAAGAGGCCGTTGAGCGCGGCCGCCGTGACCAGGCTGTGCAGCGGTTTCTCCCACACCAGCAGCCGCTGCGCTGCCGCCAGCACCGCCTCCCAGCCGCGAAGCCGCAGCCACAGCGTCGTGGCCAGGCGTCCCACCGCCTCGGCCGTGGCCGCCTCCTCCTCCGCCTCGCCGGTGGCCTCCCCCATGCCGAGGCTCAAACCCAGGCCCAGGCCGAGGCTCAGGCCCAGCCCCGGGCCCCCACCTGCGCCGGTGTTACCACCGCCACCGCCGCTTGCCATAGCCCCGTCGCAGCCGCCGCCCGACCCCGCGAGGAGCCAGGGCTGCGCGGCCGCCGCCGGGGGCGCGTCAGGCGGAAGGGGGCGCACGCCGCGGAGAGCGCAGCCCAGGCCGCCGAGGCCCGTCACGTGACGGCGGAACAACGAGCCCGTCACGTGACGCACACTAACCGCCGGGATAGGGCGGCCCGCGCCTGCGCGCAGGCGGCTACCAGCGACCCTGCTTCTGCGCAGGTTCGTGTTGTGGCGGCTGGTGTAGTGCTCCCCCGCCCGGTTGGTGCGCTGTTGTGCTCTGCGGGGCCGAAGGACTGTGTCTCCGCGTTTCTGCACCCCAGCCCGTTTTCTTCTCCCTGTGTAGGCAGGGCGGCTAGGGAGTTGGTATTCCCGGTGTGATGCGCGCCGCCGAAGGGGCAGGGAGTGGGCTTCCAAATGCCCAGTGTCCCAAATGCTTCTGCTCGGGAAGGGCGGCGGCCGTTCCATTACTCAGCCCTTGACTTACTGGTCCATCCAGTTCCCTCCCCTCAGCGGATAAACAAACACCAGCGCGTGATTCGCCCGACTCAAAAACAGCTTCATCTAGTCAGAAAAGTTGTTTTCTCCTCATCCGCTTCCGTAAACTTTACTGCCTGCACGTACCGGAACTCTTTACGATCCCTTGCTCAAACAGGAGATTGGGGTTGCGGGATGAGTTTAAAAATAGAATCCTGTTTAGATGTTTATTTTGGGGAGGCATGCTAATACCATTTATTGAGGCTTACAACGTACGAAGCGCTTTGTGGTCCCTTGTGATCGTTTAATTTCTGCAGTAACCCCACAAAGTACGTAATTTGGTTTAGAATTCAAACTACTGAAAGGAAGGTATACAGCAAAAAGTTTCCCTGCCACCTTGACCACAGTGCACCCACTGTTAAGGTTTTTCTGTATTCTTTCCGATGTTTTGTATGTATGTACATTGCTCTGTGTTATCTTTTTCAAAACATGTGGCAGCCACTCGTCCTGCATCTTGGTTTTACTCACATTATCTACATTGGTACGAAAAGGTCAGCCGGGCTCGTTCATCCTCAGTGTGGCATGGTCCCCTGAGAATTGTCCCCATTACCCAGACGAGGACACGCTAGGGATCGGGGCGACCAGGAGGAAGGCGAGCCCGGCTCCTCTGTGGCGGTCGGGGCTGGCGGCTGGGCCCAGCGGGGTCGCAGGAAGTGCCGGGCGCTGACTCGCCGGCGACACCCCTACGGCTAGTAAACGCCGGGCAGACGCGCGGCGGAGCAGACTCGCTGCACGCGCCTGGTAGCCGGGTCTTCTCTCCACTGGGTGAGGTGAGCGCCCCGGGCCCCCGAGGCCCGCACTCGGCGCCCGGATCTCGGGGCCCGGAGCCCCGCCCGGGGCGGAACAGGAAGAGGCGCCCGCCAGCCCGGCCCCGCCTGCCGCCGCCGGCGCGAGGACAGGGGGCTGCGCTGGCCAAGGCGGCGGTCTGCGCTGGGGAGGACGGCGCGCAGGCGAGGGCTCCGCGGCTCCATTACCACGCGTTCCTTTCCACGTTCGCAGGGCGGCGAGTGGCGGCGTGATGGACCTGGCGGGGCTCCTGCTGGACGAAGAAGGCACCTTCTCCCTCACCGGCTTCCAGGACTTTACGGTGCGAGCGCGGCCCGCCCCCTCCGCGGCCTCCCGGTGCTTGAGCCCGGACCCCGGGCGCTCCCCTGGGGACCCGAGCGGGGCCGTCAGCTAGCCTGACGGCTCGGTCCGGAAGCCAGGCGGGAACCGCTCAAGCCTTGCTTACTCGAGGCCCCGGCTCCTTGGGCCCCGAGGGAGAGCCGCGGGGTAGAGGAATGGAGGTAGAGTTAGCCAGCCCGGGACCTTCTCGGAGGACCTCTCCTGGGGTGCAGTCAGTGGCGGAGGATTCCCACTGTAGATAGGCTGCCATTGGCAAATAAGCCGGAGAACGGGGTGGGGTGGGGCATGGGCTTCACTAGCAGTGAGGTGAGCCTGCTGCCCCACATCCCACTTCCACGCTGGAGCCAGGATCTCCACTGTAGCCTTCCCTGCCCTTCACCCTCCGCCACCTGCCGTTTTTCAGTTCCTCCCAGGACACCAGAAACTGAGTGCTCGGATCCGAAGGAGACTCTACTATGGCTGGGACTGGGAAGCTGACTGCAGCTTGGAGGAACTCTCCAGCCCCGTGGCAGGTTAGTGTTGCGTGATTGGACAAGTGAGAAGCATGAAGATGGGGTTGTCAGCCGTCACCGAAATGAGGTGCATACCCCATGAGCTACGCTGTCTGGTCATAGCTAACTTATTGCTACCTAGTACAAGGACCCGCTTTCCGTTTCACATTTTTTTCAGTCCAAACGAGTAGAAGACATTGGAGTCTTACAAATTTATGTCACTCTTGATTTGTACATGAGACACATATACGTACCCTGAATTCACAAGGCCTGTTCATTTTCTCAGATGAGCGGGGCGAAAGACAAATCTAGGTAATTTCAGGTGACCTGGAAATAAGCCTTTCTGTTGGAAGGAGCTGAAATTCAAATGTGGAATGGGCCTTTTGTCTCAGCATGGGAGAATTTGATCTATTTTGTTACCGTGGTCCTGTCCCTAAGGCCTCAGATTGTAGAGATCTGAGTTTTCTGCTGATAGCAGTGGGAACTAGGTGTGCTTGGGGGCGGAGTGGTAAGGGAGGAGTTCTTTGCCTACTCTGCCTTTCGCCTCCTGCAGACATTGCTGTGGAACTGCTCCAGAAGGCAGCCCCCAGCCCTATTCGCCGGCTGCAGAAGAAATACGTAGCTCATGTGTCCCGGTGAGCCTGGAATTGAGGGGGACGGGATGAGAGTGTTTGGGCCCTAGGGAACGGGAAATAGTTATCTCTGAAGAAAGATGTAAAGATACAGGGGTGAGCATCGTAAGAGTTCTAAGAGCGGAAAGATTCCTGGGGTTAATTAGTGATCCTTTCCACCACGCAGGGAGGCATGCATCTCCCCGTGCGCCATGATGCTTGCTCTGGTGTACATCGAGCGGCTCCGGCATCGAAACCCAGACTACCTACAGCACGTGTCATCCTCTGACTTGTTCCTGATCTCCATGGTAGGACGCTCCCTCCCCTTCATCTCCCTGGTGAGCCAGGAGCTGGGTGCCAGCTCTTCTGACAATGCTTCTGGCCCCTTTGCAGATGGTGGCCAGTAAGTACCTCTATGACGAAGGGGAGGAGGAGGAGGTCTTCAACGATGAATGGGGCGCTGCAGGGGGCGTGGCCGTGCCCACTCTCAACGCCCTGGAGCGGGGCTTCCTGAGTGCCATGGTGAGTGGCTGTTCTGTCTCTCGCTCAGTTCCTCTGATCTCTCATTGTGTTCCTTTCATCCTCTGCTTTTCTCTGTCAGCGTTCTGTAGTTTCTTTGTTTCTCTTTTTGCCTCTTCTCCTTGTGGTTTTCCTTATTAGTGGCTTCCCTCCCCACCTTCTGGAGGTTCCTGGCATGGAGAGGCCAGAAATGGAGCAGCTGCTGCCGCCTCCCCCCACCCCCATTCCCTTAGGCCCTACATGTTACACTCTGAGTCACAGCTTATCTTCCTGGGTTCTGATTATTTGCATCCAGACTTTCTCTGCCTCCTGACTCTGAGCTCCCTATGGGCGTGGACCAGTCTTTGGATTATTTTCTCTCTTTGCCCTTAACGGAGGGTGTGCTGTGAAACCAGATAATGTGGTGTTAAATGAGTTAATATGTAAAAGCTCTTGGGACGGTATCTGGCACAGGGGATGTCTGCAGGAGCGGTGGTGCTTGCAGGTGGTGCGGTCGTTCTGGTTGTTAAGTGACTGTGGCTCGTATCTGAGCTTGCTCGGTGCCCTTGTCTTCCTGCCCGTAGGATTGGCGCCTCTACACTGACCCTCGGGAGATCTTTGAGGTGCTGAGCTGGCTGGAGAGCTGGTAGGTTCTAGAGTTGGGGAGAGGGCTCAAGGGATTTGGGGGCTTAGACATAAGAGGCCGACAAAGAGGAAGGTTTGTGTAACTGAGGGGAGGGAGGAGACAGGAAAGAGAATTGCCTAAGGCAGTGGTTCCTAAACCATTGTAATCACCTTTGGAAGGGCGGGAGGAGCTTATTTTAAAATACAGATCTCAGTCTCATTCTCAATTCCTGGATCAACAGGTAGCCTAGGAATCTGTACGTGTAACAGGCTACCCAGTGTGTCCTAGTGGGTCCCCAGGGGAATGAGGCTGCCCTGGGCCAGCTGCGGGAGAGGTGTAGATGCCCTCTGTCTTTCTCCCCCGCCAACAGCGTGGCTGAGCAGCAGGGGCGGCGGCGGGGCTGGTACACCTACACAGACTTGTGTGTGCTGCTGGAGCAGCCGGCCTGGCAGTTGGCCCTGGGCTCCCTCTGCCAGCGCCTGGCAAAGGTGAGGAGGGTTGGGAAGGAGAGGGGCCGGGAGTGGGCTGGTGTGTAGGGCGGGATGAGCAAATGCCAGAGGCCTCAGGAGATGGGCTTTGAGAATAGATGGTGACAGCTCTAACTCGAGCAGGCAAGGGTGGGTGTGTTAAAGGCAGAAGCGGGTCTTGGGGGAAGGGTGTTTGGGCACTGACTTTTCTGACCTTCTCTCCTGCAGCTGTCCTGCCTGTTAGCTATGGCATATGTGAGCAGTGTGGCCCTGGTGGTGGCCTCGGTGGCCGTAATTCACCAGTCCTTGGGGCTGTCCTGCAGCCCCTCACCAGGTCCCCCAGACCTTGGACTGGCCTCCAGGTGCCTCTTGGAACCCTGCATACCTTCTTCTGTGCCACAGTGCCTGCCATGTCCTGTTAATGTCTCCGGTGGCCTAGAAGGCGACACAGGGCTGCGTTCACTCTGGGGCAGTCTCCTGGCCTCACTGACTCCTCCACCATTGCCTCCCCCAGACCCTCCTGCCCCTCCCACTCTTCTCCAGAACTGTCCCCTTTGTCAGAAGCTCCAGAGAGACTCCCCAAGCTGCCACGCCTGCCACCACTCCAACCATACCGTCCCCACTGGGCCCCCCAAATCTGGGTACCACTCCCATGGCCTGGCTCCACCCTGGCCCTGGAGCCCAATGCCTCCCCTGCTTTCCCAGCCCCAGCAATGTTCCCTTTTCAGTGTCATGGAGTTAGCCCGTCTCAAGTCTTTCATTTTCCCAGGTTAGGCAGGCCTCCAAGGAATGCAGTAAGAGGATCCGGGAGTCCCTGAGAACCTGGAGGAGCAAAGCTTGATTTAGATCCTCTCTACCTCTCTGGGTCCTTGGCTGGTCCCTGTCCTCCTAGGTGATGGAGCTTAAGGGGTTGTGGGGCAGAAAGACTGAAGGTCACTCACTCTCTAGACCTCAGTGGCTGGCTGCTTGGCCAGGGCAGTGATGGTACCAGGGGAAGCTTCAGCTTGGTGACCACAGCCAGCCAGAGAAGAAGCCCCTGTCTCTCTACCTCCCTGGCTTCTAGACTTTTGCATTTGAGTTCCCTAGGATGGAAGGGTAAAAGTGGGGTGAGGGAGAGAGGGGACGTTGACTGGGGGCCTGTGTGATGTCCCTGAAGCAGGAGAGCCAGGGACAGATAAGGCTAAGGTGGGATCTGCCAAGGGAAGGTGGGGGGGGTGTGGGGGGAGGGGGGAACCCTCTCCACACCCATCCCCCTGGATATAGCCTAAAGGAGCCAGGGACTACTGGGACCTTCAGCCTTTCCCTTTTGTCTTCCAACCTCTTCTTAATACCTTGCTCCTGGGCTTCCCTTTCTTCCGGTTTTCTCCTGGGTGTTCTCTTCATAGGCCACTCTGGCCATCGCTTTGTATCTGGGTTTTTCACGCTTTTGTAGAACTGAGGTTTCAATAAACAGTTTAAGTTGCGTGGCCTGGATTCTTTCTTCTGCAGCAGCCCTGGAAGAATCTCCCCACCCCCTGTCCCATATCTGGATTCTAAGCCTTTCTACTTCCTGAGCCCGTCATCTTGCAACTCATTCTCCCGGAGCCCCATTTTAGGACTTCCCTGTTGTTTGAGGGCCACCTGGGTGGCTCAGTGGGTTGGGCGTTTGACTCTTGGTTTCGGCTCAGGTCATGATCTCAGGCTCATGAGATTGAGCCCCGCGTCGGGCTCCACGCTCAGTGGGGAATCTGCTTGAGATTTTCCTCTCCCTCTGCCCTCCCCTACACAAGCGTGCACTCTCTCTAAAATAAATCTTAAAAAAAAACCCAACAAAACTTCCCTGTTGTTTGATGATTACAGACTCCCATTTCAAACTTACTCATCCCTGCTCTCAGCACCTTGGGGCCCCTAGTGCTGCTTGACTTGGGTGCTGTGGGGCACGGATGGGTGATTCTACCATGCCTGAGTGGGCCCTGTCTGTCACAAGTTCCGGGGGGGCCCTATCCTCGTGGATTCTGAGAGGCCAAGTTAAGTGTCCTTGGCAAGCCCCAAGGATGCCTCTCTCTCTATCCTATCAGTCTGGTCTGACACCCGGTGGTAGTTGGTGTTGTTAAGACAAATCCAAGGCGGGTTATCTGAAGAAGGAAAACTTTTCTGGCACCTGGACTGAGGGTATTTGGGACCGGGCATACTGCCCCCTAGGGGGCACTCTGGAAACGGGGCATTTTTTTTGATAGAGGCAAACATTTGAAGGGATGCTACTGGCATTTAGCTGGGCAACCTGAAAAGCTTCAGGCCCCTCCCTTACGATGAAGAATTCTCAAGACAACTTTCGAATGACCCGCAGGACATCACGTATATGAAAAGCCTGTTTAGGGGCGCCTGGGTGGCTCAGTCGTTAAGCGTCTGCCTTCAGCTCAGGTCATGATCCCAGGGTCCTGGGATTGAGCCCTGCATCAGGCTCCCTGCTCTGCGGGAAGCCTGCTTCTCCCTCTCCCACTCCCCCTGCTTGTGTTCCCTCTCTTGCTGTGTCTCTCTCTGTCAAATAAAATCTTAAAAAAAAAAAAAAAGCCTGTTTATCTGAACCTAGAACTTTTTAACACGTAAACACGAAATCGTTTTTGCACGTTTTGAAAAAGACGCCGTTTGCCAGGCGTTTGTACCTACGTGTAAATTAAAACCGGGCTTTGCTTTGCTCAGCACTTGCCAAGAACCGGCTCATTATTTTGGAACATCAGGTCACCAATGGCGGCGCTGCTTGGTACATGAGTTGCCAAGAAAGCAGCGGTATCCGTTGCCGTCGCAGCTGCCGCATCCACGGTGATTCTACGTAGGGGGTGGGCCGTGGATTACATCGCCTTCTTGTTTAGCTGGGCCCAAGCTTTCACATGTCAAATACTTGTTATCACCAATCACCTTCATTTCTCCTTTCTGTTAACGGTGAGAAAATTGTATGGAGTTGTGCTCACTGTTGCCATGCACCATGGATGGATATTACCCATGCATTTCCTTCCCAGGCAGTCCCCATGGGGGCTGGACCCTGAAAAAGTTGAAAACTGGGGTAACAGCCATCTCTCCAAATGCTGATGGGGAGGAGGGAACACTGTAAGACCTCCCCGGGATATTTTATAAGTCTTCCCAGCCCACTTACCCTGCTTTGCAGAGCGTGGAAGAGGGGATCTAGATGGAGATTCTTGGGGGGAGGGGTCCAGAACGTGGTTCCCCAGTTAATGGGTGATGGAATTTGCACAAGAGCTGGGCAAAGGTGAAAGGGCCTGTCCTGCCCCAAATCCCTCATCCCTTTGCTCCGCTTCACTGACCCCTCCACCCCCCTCCCCGCTCCAGGCAGCTAACTTCATCCAAACTCTGACCTCTTACACTCTCTACTTAACTCTGGCCCAGGGCAGCCAAGACAAAGAAGAAAGCGGGGCAGCATGAGCCGATCATCCCCCCATCCCATCCAACTCCAATCCATGGGCCCCCAGGATGCCTTGCCTCCCCTGTCGCCGCCACCACCACCAACGCCTGCTATCCAAAATCCCTCCTCTAACCCTTGGGCCTCTCAGTGTGGGCCTCCTCCCTGGGGCCTCAGCTGTCTTCTGGCTCTGCAGGTAGGAGCAGAGGTGCAGAAGTTGGTGCTGGCTGAAGGGATAGCCGGGGGGAATAGGCGTGGCATGAGAAACCCTCTGGAAATAGCTATTTCCACCCCTTTTCTGAAGACCGCCCTTCCCATTCCTCCCCCTGCAGCATATCTTGGTCCTGGCTTCTCTGCTCTGTGCCTCCCACCTGCTCCTGCTTCAAAGTCTCCCTCCAGGAGAACTTTCGTACTCCCCTGCGCAGCTCTTGGCCTCCAGCCTCTTTTCATGTGGTGTGTCTACCACCCTGCAAATTTGGATAGGCAGCAGGTGAGGGGAACTCCTTGGAGAGAAGGGGGCGGGTCCTGTGTGTGTGTGTGTGTGTGTGTGTGTAGATGTGTGTGTACTTGTGCGAGTGTAGGAGAGGCCTGAGGACTGCTTTTGGCTGCCACGTTTCCAGACCTGCCAGGGTTGCTGTTCCTACAGGCTCCCTCTTGTCCAGGCTCCATCCTTAGAGTTCCTTGTCCCTGCTCTGGTGCTGACCAGCCAGAAGCTACCTCTGGCCATCCAGACACCTGGAAACTGTGAGCACAAAGCAAGGGCAGGGGATGAGGGTGGAGTGGGGTGCCAATCTGAGCCTCCAGGCATAGGTGGGTTCAGGATGGAGAGCGGGCAGTGATGGGAACTGCTAGGCTTTGGGGTCTTGGAGCTGTGCCGAGCACGAGGTAGGACTGTAGAACACTGGGGTTCTGTCCCACTTACCTCTCTCCTCTCCACACCCCCACTTTTCCCAGCCTCCCTTGTGCTGCGCCTGTGTGGGGGGCCTGGCTGCCATGGCCCGGGGCTCTGGAACACTTCTCTCAGAGAGGTGAGTGCCTGGGGGTAGGGAGCAGGAGGGCTGCAGGTGGTGCCAGGTTGGAGGAGGTTCCTGTTTCCAGATGGTGGGGACTGAGATGGTCTGGGGGAAGGATCTGGGGCAGGGACCCACCCCTGGAATTCAGAATTCATTAAGAAGTCCAGGGTGACACCAGAAAGGATGAATACCTACCATTTACATCAACGTGGATGGAACTCGAGCGGATTATGCTAAGTGAAATAAGTCAAGCAGAGAAAGACAATTATCATAAGATTTCACTCATATGTGGACTATAAGAAATAGTGCAGAGGACCATAGGGGAAGGGAGGGAAAACCGATAGGAGGAAATCAGAGAGGGAGACGAACTATGAGGACTCTTGACTCTGGGAAACAAACTGAGGGTTGGAGGAGGGGTGGTGGGTGGGGGGATGGGGTAACTGGGTGATGGGCATTAAGGAGGGCACGTGATGTGATGAGCACTGGGTGTTATACGCAACTAATGAATCACTGAACAGTATATCAAAAACTAACGATGTACTATATGTTGGCTAATTGAATTTAAATTTTAAAAATAGAAGAAGAAGAAGTCCAGGCTAAAGGTCAACTCCACTGAGCAGAACGCTTCCTCTTTGTCCTTTTCTTGGCTCCTCCAGGTGTCCGGGGCTGTGGTGGTATCCGGGCTGCTGCAGGGCACCCTGGGGCTGTTGGGGGGTCCTGGCTACTTGTTCTCCCACTGTGGGCCCCTGGTGCTGGCCCCCAGCCTGGTGGTGGCAGGGTTCTCTGCCCACAGGGAGGTGGCCCTCTTCTGCTCTACTCACTGGGGCCTGGCCTTGCTGTACGTAAGTCCTGAGAGGCGTGGGGTGGTAACCAGTGGGTTGTGGGGCCCTGGGCGAGGGCAGAGCAGCTGGCCCTACTCAACTCAGCAGCCATCTGAGCAGGGCCGATCCTTTGTGGATTTGGAATCCAGGATTTTTGCTGGATTCATTTGCTGGCTTTGCACTGTCTCTCGCTGACCCCTCCCCTCCCCCCACCAAGGTATCCTCTTTCCTCTCTTCTCTGGGACCCCTTTTAGGGAATTCTGCCACTCCTACCTCCATTAACCCCCACAGGATGCCTGCTTCCTCTTGCTCCTAAAGCTCCTTCTCTCTCCTAGGCTTATCTTGCTCATGGTGGTCTGTTCTCAGCACCTGGGCTCCTGCCAGTTACGTCCCTGCCCCTGGAGGCCAGCTTCAAACTCTTTTCCTCACATTCCCGTTCCTGTCTTCCGGCTCCTCTCGGTATGTTGGGGTCTGGGCAGGGCAGTTGAGGGGAGGAGGACTGGCATAGAATGTTTGCTCAGCCTGCTACCTTTTGGCTTCTGTCTACCCCTCAAAGCCTGGCTTGGAAGGTTCTGGGGAAGGGGTTCTTTCCTGCCTCAGTCTTGCCCCTCAGGTGCTGATGCCAGTGGCCTGTGTGTGGATCATCTCTGCCCTTCTGGGTCTGCGCATCATCTCCCCAGAGCTGTCTACCTCCCCTGACGTGCCGTGGGTCTGGCTACCTCACCCAGGTAGGTTTGCTCTTCGTCTCCCATCCTCTGACTCAAATAAAGGGTCTATTTCTTTGGACTCAAGATTGAGTGAATTTTATTTCTGAGTTAAGTCCTGTGTTTTCTCAAAACACACAGGGAAGAGGAGTTGCCAGTCTGAGGGGCAGTGCCGGCCCCTCATCACAGGTGTTTTATTGAGTGTTAAGAGACATCTGCAAGCCCATCACTCCCCGTTGATACTCCTTACCCAATTTATGCCTTTGTGCCCCCTCCTCCCACAGGCATTTGAGTTGGTGACCTAGGTATAAAAATTGCTTTTGAGGCACTGTGTACAAAAGTTGTTCATTTGTCAGTTTAGTAAAGGTCTGTTGAGTGCCGATTTTGTGCTGGGCACATGATAGGGGACATGGTGATAAATATGACAGACACAGTACCTATAATCATGAAGCTATATCTGCTGGGGAATGCAAATACTAATTAAATAGTCACCCAAGTAAACATGAAATTGCATGTGGTAAGTGTAACAATGGGGAGGTACATTGTGTAATGACAGCTTAAAATGGAGAATCTGACTTTATCAGAGAGATCCGGAAAAGTATTCTTAAGGAAGTGATCTTTAAGCTGAGATGTGAGAGATGAGTGGGAGCTAACAGGGTAAAGGCAAGGGAGAAGAGCATTCTAGGTAGGGAGAACAGCACATGCAAAGGCCCTGTGGTAGCCAGCCACACAGCAAGTACAAGGGCCTGAAACAAGGCCAGGGTATCTGGAGTGAAGGGAGTGAAGCAGAGTGTGGTGAGAGATGAAGCCTTGTAGACCATGGTAAAGGGATGAGTCTTTATCCTGAGTTTGTTGGTTTTATCCCAAGACATTATCTTCAAAGACAATGGGCTCTCCAGGATTCTTATGGCACAGAACTTTGGAGGCAGGGGGATGCTCCAGACTGGAGTCTGGCCCCAAGGTGGCTCTTTCTCCCTCCCCAGCTGAGTGGGACTGGCCCTTGCTGACACCCAGGGCTCTGGCTGCTGGCATCTCCATGGCTTTGGCAGCCTCCACCAGCTCCCTGGGCTGCTATGCCCTGTGCGGCCGGCTGCTGCAATTGCCGTCCCCACCTCCACACGCCTGCAGTCGAGGGCTGAGCCTGGAGGGCCTGGGCAGCGTGCTGGCCGGGCTGTTGGGGAGCCCTATGGGCACTGCATCTAGCTTCCCCAATGTGGGCACAGTGAGTCTTATCCAGGTATGTGGATGAGGGTGGGGTGGGGGAGCTGGGAGAGGGGAGGAAACTCACACTGACTGGTGGCCATCTGTGTCCAGCATTCTGTCAGGCACTCCACATCAACGATCTCATTTAGGGAGGTGCCTAGAAGCGGTAAGGGGCTAGGAGTGGGAAGAAGACACTAAGTCACCACTAAATTCCTTCTATGCCTCAGGCACTGTACCTGGGCTGGGGATCCAGTGAGATCATGTCATATAAAGTCCCTGCTCTCCTGGACACTTCAGAGAGGGAGAGGCAGACAATTTAAGGAACAAAGTAAGATAGGGATACCTGGGTGGCTCAGTTGGTTAAGCGTCTGCCTTCAGCTCAGGTCATGGACCCAGGGTCCTGGTATCGAGTCCAGCATCAGGCTCCCTGCTCAGCAGGGAGTCTGCTTCTCCCTCTGCCTGCCACTCCCCCTGCTTGTGCTCTCTCTCTCTCTCTCTCTGACAAATAAATAAATAAAATCTTTTTTTTAAAAAAGGAAAAAGGTAAGATAATTTCAGAGTGATAAGTGCTATCGAGAAAACAAAGTAGGTAAAAATTAAAAATAAAATCTTTAAAAAAGAAAAAGAAAACAAAGCAGGGTAGTAGTGGGACAGTGGTTGAGAAAAGGAGGAGCCTTAGAGGTGGTATATGTACACAATGGAATACTTTGCAGCCATCAAAAGGAATGAGGTCTTGCCATTTGCAATGATGTGGTTGGAACTGAAGGGTGTTATGCTGAATGAAATAAGTCAATCAGAGAAAGAAAGACATGTATCATATGACCTCACTGATATGAGGAATTCTTAATCTCAGGAAACAAACTGAGTGTTGCTGAGTGGTGGGGGGTGGGAGGGATGGGGTGGCTGGGTGATAGACATTGGGAAGGGTATGTGCTATGGTGAGCGCCGTGAATTGTGCAAGGCTATAGAATCACAGATCTGTACCTCCGAAACAAATAATGCCATATATGTTAAGAAAAAAAAAAAAAAGAAGAAGAAGATAGCAGGAGGGGAAGAATGAAGGGGAGTAAATCGGAGGGGGAGAAAAACCATGAGAGACAATGGACTCTGAGAAACAAACTGAGGGTTCTAGAGGGGAGGGGGTGGGGGGATGGGTTAGCCTGGTGATGGGTATTAAAGAGGGCACATTCTGCATGGAGCACTGGGTGTTATGCACAAACAATGACTCATGGAACACTACATCAAAAACTAATGATGTAATGTATGGTGATTAACATAACAATAAAAAATTTAAAGAAAAAAGCCAAAAAAAAAAAAAAAGAAAAGGAGGAGCCTTCAGGTAGCGTGCTTCTTGGAAGGGTCACATTTGAGTTGGGATCCAAATGATGAGAGGCAAAATCCTTGGAGCTTTGAAGAGGTGGCTATGTTTTCTAGCATCTCTTCTCCACCTAGGCTGGCTCTCGGAGAGTGGTGCACCTGGTGGGGCTGCTCTGCATAGGGCTTGGGCTCTCCCCAAGGCTGGCCCAGCTCCTCACCGCCATCCCGCTGCCTGTGTTTGGTGAGTGGACGTATCAGCAGGGCTGGTATTGAACTAGCACTCCCCCCTGCCCCCCAGGATGGCCCGACTGGTTGCTTGTGGCTGGAACCCTCTCTTTCTGAACAGACCCCTGACATATGGCGAGCTGTGTGTGTCAGCTGCCCTCATTTTCCCCAGCCCAACATCTTGACCTCTTGACCGGGCTTCTGGCGTAATTGGAGAATGAGTCTTTTAGTTGTCTGTCTTCATCACAACCTGCCCCACCCTGCAATCCTCCCTCCTACGCCAGCCCTTCCCAACCCCCTTGATTGCTTCCCTACGAGACAGGTGGGGTGCTTGGGGTGACCCAGGCCGTGGTTCTGTCTACTGGATTCTCCAGCTTCCACCTGGCTGACATTGACTCTGGGCGGAATGTCTTCATTGTTGGCTTCTCCATCTTCATGGCTCTGCTGTTGCCAAGATGGCTTCGGGAAGCCCCAGTCCTGCTGACCACAGGTGGGAGGAGGAGGAGGGATGGAAAGAGGAATTGGACAGACCTGGGAAAACAAGAACTGGAGGCTTGGGGCTCTCTGGACTCCAGGTCCCACACCCTTTTCTGGGCTTTGGTGTAAATAGTTCAGCCATTTTTTAAAAATTTTTTATTATTATGTTAATCACCACACATTACATCATTAGTTCTTGACGTAGTGTTCCATGAGTCATTGTTTGTGCATAACACCCAGTGCTCCATGCAGAACATGCCCTCTTTAATACCCATCACCAGGCTAACCCATCCCCCCACCCCCTCCCCTCTAGAAACCCCAGTTTGTTTTTCAGAGTCCATCGTCTCTCATGGTTCGTCTCCCCCTCCGACTTACTCCCCTTCATTCTTCCCCTCCTACTATCTTCTTCTTTTTCTTTTTTTTTTTTTAACATATGTTGCATTATTTGTTTCAGAAGTACAGATCTGTGATTCAACAGTCTTGCACAATTCACGGTGCTCACCATAGCACATACCCTCCCCAATGTCTATCACCCAGCCACCCCATCCCTCCCACCCCCCATCCCTCCAGAAACACTCAGTTTGTTTCCTGAGATTAAGAATTCCTCATATCAGTGAGGTCATATGATACATGTCTTTCTCTGACTGACTTATTTCGCTCAGCATAACACCCTCCAGTTCCATCCACGTCGTTGCAAATGGCAAGATCTCATTCCTTTTGATGTCAGCCATTTGTTTAACAAATATTTATTGAGCACCAGTCTAGCCTCTTGGGATACAGAGGTGCCTCCAGGTGTTACAGTCCAGTAAAATAAATAAGATATGTACAAACGTAATAGCAAAGGTTCAGGTAAGGAGTGCTGGTGGTGAGAGAGAGTTTCTGTTTGAGATGATCCAAGTTAAGTTTTATGGAGAAAGTAACATTGAGCTGGTTCGAAGGATGGCAAGATTTGAACATATTTAGTGAGAGTAAGTGCATTTCCGGTGGGGGAACCATCAGAAACCACGACCTAGATGTAGGAAGTAATAGGGTATTTCCGGGGAGGAGCAAAGACCTTAGTTTGTTAGTGCAGCCTAGCTAATAGCAGTGGCACTCAACTGAGGAGGATTTTGCCCCACAGGGAATATCCAGAGACATTTTTGGTTGTTACAAACAGAAGAGGGGATTGTTAGTAGCATTTAGTGGGTACAGGGAATGCTGCTAAATATCCTACAATGCACAGATCAGGCCCCCTCAAACAAAGAATTATCTGGTCGAAAATGTCAGTAGTACTGAGGTTGAGAAAACCAGGCTAGAGCATAGAAGGTAAGAGGTTGGGAAGTAAGGGGCGCCTGCGTGACTCAGTCGGTTAAGTGTCTGCCTTTGGCTCAGGTCATGCCTTTGGGATGGAGCCCCACATTGGTCTCCCTGCTCAGCGGAGTTTGTTTCTTCCCCTCCCTCTGCCCCTCTGCCTGCTTGTGCACACTCCCTCTCTCTCCAATAAATAAAATCTTAAAAAAAAAAAAGTGGGAAGTAAGGTTGGGGTTTGCTTTTATTTTTTATTTTTTTAAAAGATTTTATTTATTTAACAGAGAGAGACAGCGAGAGAGGGAACAGAAGCAGGGGGAGTGGGAGAGGGAGAAGCAGGCTTCCTGCTGAGCAGGGAGCCCGACGCGGGGCTTGATCCTAGGACCCTGGGATCATGACCTGAGCCGAAGGCAGACGCTTAGCGACTGAGCCACCCAGGCGCCCCTGGTTTGCTTTTTTATTTATTTTAAAGATTTATCTATTTTTATTTTAAAGAGAGAGGGTGCTAGTGGGGGGAGGGGCAGAGAGAGAAGGAGAGAGAGAGGGATTCCTCAAGCAGACTCCCCACTGAGCAGGGAGCCTGATGCGGGCTTGATCCCCGGACCCTGAGATCATGACCTGAGCCGAAACCAAGAGTCAGCCGCTTAACCAACTGAGCCACCCAGTCACCCCATGGTTGGGGCTTTTAATACCAAACTTTACAGAGCCTGCAACCACCAAAACATATCTGGAGGGCATGTGGATACTCAGAAGACAGGATGATGGGCTGGGATCTTGTGGAAAGGGCCTGGGTAGTGGAAATAGAGAGTAGGGGGACAAAGATGGGGGAAGATGGGGTAACAGTTCAGAAAGATCTGTCCTTAGCCCAAGACTTAGATTTAGGCATAGAAATATAAGACTCATTGACCCTGCACAGGATCAGAGTTCCCCTCCTGCCTGGCCCCAACTCTCTGTAGGTTGGAGCCCCTTAGATGTGTTACTGCGCTCGCTGCTCACAGAGCCCATCTTCCTGGCAGGACTCTTGGGCTTCCTCTTAGAGAACACCATTCCTGGTAAGTTGAGGCCAGGCCCCAGCACAGTGGGGAGTAGCCAGGTGCTACTCACTCCCTGGGTGGGGCAATGACCTGACCAACCTTTCTTTTGCAGGCACAAGGCTTGAGCGAGGCCTAGGTCAAGGGCTGCCATCTCCTTTCGCTGCCCAAGAGGGTCGGCTGCCTCAGAAGTTCAGGGAGAAGGCTGCCAAAGAGTATGAACTTCCTTTCCCCATCCATAACTTGCGTCCCTACATCCCTCAGCCCCTCCGTTGCCTCTGCCCACTGCCTGAAGACCCTGGGAATGAGGAAGGAGGGCCCTCTGAGCCAGGAGAGACAGCCGACTTGTTGCCTGGCTTTGGGGAGCAGTGTCCTGAGTCTAGAAGAGAACTTGGGTCCCAGTGATTACCAGGACTCCTACTCCTGCCCTGGTTAGTTTACCCTATCTCCCAGCTTGCTGGAGAGTGAGCTCCCGGGTTCTAATTTCTCCTAGGAAGAAGGTGTGTGTGTGTGTGTGTGTGTGTGTGTGTGTGTGTGTGTGTGTGTATTTCTCCTAGGAAGAAGGTGTGTGTGTGTGTGTGTGTGTGTGTGTGTGTGTGTGTGTGAGAAATGGGCCCACCTAATGGTCTCATTTCCCGATGGGTGTGTTGCCTTTCCTTCTCTTAATTAGGCCTAACTGTTCCAGGCAGGGGCCATGGTTTAGTGGGCAATGATTGAATGAATGAGATTCTGCATGTGAACTATCTATGGTCAAACCCCAGTATTTACTTAACAAATATTTATTGAAGGCCTCCCACGTGCAAGGTTCTGGAACTACAGTTATGGATAAGACAGGATCCCTACCCTCTTAAGGCACCTACCATTTAAAAAGACCTATGTAATTACTAACTAAAATCTAAGGCAAAAGGCAGTCTATAATAAAGATTAAAACAATGCTATGGGAGCAAAAAGGAAGAAACGATTAATTCTGATTGTGGACAGTGGCAAACAAAGGCTATATGAAAGCAGTAGCACCAAGGCTGGCCTTGACAAGTGGAAAGCAGATGGGGAGAATATTTCAAGCTCAGGTATCCAGCTGGAGCAAAACCATAAATTGTGCAAAGCAGAAAATGAGCTGAGGGATTTCAAGTTTCTCCATGGTGATGGAGCATAAATATGGGGCTAAATGGAAGGAGAAATGAGACAGGAGAAAGGATGAGGTGAGACCATGGGATTTATGCATGGAAGGATCCTCTCTGAAACAATTTGAGTGCTGGTGAGGACCAGAGAGATTAGTGAGGTTCAACCTCCTCATTTCATTTATTTATTTTTAAAGATTTTACCTATTTATTTGGGGGGGAGGGGCAGAGGGAGAGGGAGAAGCAGACTCCCTGCTGAGCAAGGAGCCCCACCACGGGGCTGCATTCTAGGACCCTGAGATCATGACGTGAGCTGAAGGCAGCCGCTTAGCCGACCGAAGTAGGCAGGCGCCCCTCACTTTATTTAAAACAAAACAAAACAAGTGGTTGGACAGGTAGGGGAGGGAAGTGATCCAAGTTTACTGGCAAGTCCAAATCCAGAGACCCCCTCTCCCGCACCTCCTCTGGCATTCTTTCTACTCCGCCAGCGCGACTCCGAGGGGCGCCACCACCACCCCATCTCCCTAGCAGCGGATCGCCCAGCCCTCTTCCCGCTCCCCTGGGCGCGGGGGGCCCCCCAGCTCTGAGTGCTCCTTCCAACAGCTCTGAGGGCCCAGATGCCCCGCCCACGTCGGGCCTGGGCTCCGCCCCTCTGTCCCGAAAGGCCTCTACTCTAGGCCTTTCGGTTTGCGCGGGCCGGCCCGCTGCGGGGAGGGGCGGGAGCTCTGGCGGCCGCTCACGGTAGGTGGCGTGGGGTTCGAATCGGGGCCGGGACCCGGGCCGGGGCCGGGCGGCGAGGGGCCGCGGGGACCCTGCGGGCGAGCGGGCACCAGCGCTCGGCCCCGGAGCTCCGGCAGGCCTCCGGGGGTGGGCGGGGCGCGTGCGCCACGCGTGCGCAGCCCGCCTTCCGACGGCGAGGCGGGCCCTGTGAGGCTACTCCTTGGCGGACTCCTTGGTGCTACAAAGCAGCAGGTGGTCGGCTTTGCTAACCCCGAGGGGTCCGGAGCTGCGTCTCGGTGCGGCCGGTGCTGTCGAAGCCTGACGGCGGAGGCCCTCGCAGTGAGGGCGGGTGGAAGCTACGCCAGGCGGGGCTCCTGGGGTGGGGCTGTGGTTAGGCGAGCGAGGGTTGGTCCCCACCAGAGGGACGGGGCGTGGCCCAGCCCGGACGGTCGCTGGGGCCTTGCTGCCCTCTGCAGGACGACGGGGGAACTGCGCCGAGAGAGGAGTTCGGCCGAGGGGCGGGACTCCGTGCAGACCCGGGTTCTCGGGCGACCTCCTGTTGGCCCTCGGCGCTTCCCCGCTTCATTCAAGAATAATAAACGGGTGAATCTAGTTAATGTGACGGTTAAAGGCGGCCTTGAAGGGGGGAAAAATGAGATACAGAGGCCTTGGACTCAACAGGACGCCTTTGGTGGGAGCAGCCAACACCAGGTCTGGTGCTGAATGTTTCAGATCTTCCTATGGGGCCCGTTGATCCTGAGCACATTTTAAATCCCTCTCCCGCCCCCCAGACAGGACAAAAAACAGCCATACAGTTTGAAGGTTTTGAGCTCCCAGGCTTTCCAAAGTGACGAGCCAAGATAACCCAATTTAGGGCACTCTTACAGGACGCACTGCCGAGTGCCTACACTGGCGACTTCCCTTGTTCCCTTGCATTTGTGACCTTTGGCA